>NW_006921783.1:4944312-4957051 GCF_000298275.1 Orycteropus afer afer | reverse complement strand
GGAGCTGTTGCATTGTGGTAAACTATGGTCAATGACATGAGACAAAGTATATGTGAAATGCTGTATAGAAAGTGAATTTGCTCTGTAAATCTTCACTCAAATCACAGTTAAAAAAAAAAAACAAAACTGGTTGTCAAGAAGCTAGTACTGCAATAGTCTATGTGGGCAGTTAAACATTTGTTTTTAAAAGACTGAACTCAAGAAGAAGCAGCAGAAATGGAAAGTACAAACCACCGAACAATATATTAAAATAAAGTTCTAAGCTGAATAAAAGTAAGGAAAGAAATTAGACAAAACTAAGAGAAATTCTAGGTGAAAAATGATCCTGGGATATAGGATAGATTGTTTAAGTATAAAAGCAGAGAGACACCCAAAAGAAAAAAGTTTTTATATATTTGCTTATATTTTAAAAAGTCAAACTTTTAAAAATATGACCCATAAAAACCACTGACATAAAAGAAATCATTGACATCAACAAGAAAGTAATATGGAAAAAAAATCTACAGAAAACACAAACTAGGGGGTACAACTATCATATATAGAACATGTGCAAACTGTAAAGAAAAAGAAGTGGGCAAAGAATAAAAACAGCAATGAAATTAATAAATAATTAATAAATATATGGGTAATTTAGATGTACTATTAAATAAGAAAATAAACCTATCAGTCCAGTGCCTAGCACAATGTAGATGCTTAATAAAGTGTCATTTATCATTAAATCACTACTACTAATTACCTTTTAGCATATAAAATTAGAAAATCTTTTTAAATGATAACTCTTCATATTAGCAGAGGTACATAAGCCTTAGCTGGGGCCAGAGGGGGGGCATGTACATTACTAAAACTCATCAAGAATCATTAGTTTACATTTAAGACCTAAGAATTGCCCTTTAAGAATTCTAAAGACACAAGCAAAAACTAGAATATAGTCCACAGAACAAAGTACAAATAACACTTAAAGGGAAATAAAACAACCCGAAACAACATAAATGTCCAACAACAAATAGTAAATATTCCCTAGTAGAATAAGTTACTAAATTGCTTTTGAAAATAATTAAGAATCTTAATCAAAAGGGCGGAAATACAGAACAGAATTTCAAATTCTCATGGACTCCAGACTTTCTGGAGCCATGGAGACTGGATGAGTCCCTGAAACTATTGCCCTGAGATAAACTTGAAACCTTAAATAAAAAATATTCCCTGAAGTCTTCTTAAAACCAAACAACAGTCTAGCCTAACTAGTAAAAAGTATCTGCCTTGAACATTAGGCCCTTTTAAGAACTATCTATATGGGATCAAAGTGACAACAGCAACTTTTAAGATTAGATAAGCAACTTAAGAGTTTATGTTAATGGCGAAATAACTCAGAAAAGGAAGGTGCAAATGGACACACAACTTGAAAAATATAATCAATGTCACTACTGTACAGGTAGAAACAGTTGAATTGGTGTATACTTTGCTGGGTATAGTCTCAACAACAACAAAATAAAAAATAATAATAATAATGGCATTAAAGTGCTTATAATATAAAGTTAGCTGAGGAAAAAAGGTTAAAATAATATATGTATCTGTATAAAATACATACACACAAAAAATTTTCAAGACAACATAGAAGTTTTAATCATGTTCAACTCTCAATAGCAGAATGATAGTACATCTTTTCTGTATTTTCCAAATTTTCTTCTACAAACATATACTGTTTTTAATTATAGGGGGAAAAGACATTGTTTCTAAGGAAAGTAGGTGACAGGTACCTGAGAATGACAGAGTTAGATATGTAAAAGCAAACTGACTGAATATACTGGATCAGGATTCAAAGTTAATTCTGAGGTTTGCTGTTGTGTGTCCTGAGTAGTTCTGACTCATAGCAAGACTATGAGTCTGAGGTTCAGGATCTTTGTAACCAGAAGAATAATAGAATCATTCAAGAAAACAAGTTTGGGAATTCATGAGCCATACTAAAATGTGAATAAATGGTTATGTAAAACTTCCTATATAGAAAGTCTCTCTTTTAAAAGGAAGAAAGGAACGGAAGGAGGGAGGGGGGAAAAGCCTTTGACTCCAAACAAGTTTTTAATTGAGAGTAGGGCGGTGTGTGTACTGGGAGGAGGGAGTAAGGAGCTATTCCCTCTGGCACACACTTCTTCCCGCACACTCCTGAAAGCCTGCTTTTCAGGCGGCAGCAGGGATTAGGAGTCACACCCCCAGATACATAAACCAGTCCTATACTACTAACTAGGAGCTCTGGTAGCATAGTGCCTAAGGCACTTGACTGCTAACCAGAAGGCTGGCAGTTCAAACCCACCAGCCACTCCCCAGAAGGAAGATGGGGCAAATCTACTTCCATAGTGATATTGCCTCAGAAACCCAAGGAGGGCTCGCTATGAGTTAGGTCCAACTCAACAGCAAATAACAACAACAACAACATACTACTAACTTGCAGAAGTTACTTAATTTCTCTATACCTCAGTATTCTGAACTGTAAGTCACGACAATGACAACCATTTCACTGGTTTCCTCTAAGGACTGTATGAAAAGGGCTTAGTGCAGTTCCCGGCATATAGTAAATGCTCACTACGTGGAATGTGATATTACTCTACAGCATTTCATGGCCAATCAGAAATAGGGCGAGAGACTTCCGGCAGACAAATCAGAGCAAAGGATAAATGCATGCAGAAACAGAGACAGTCCAGGTATCTTAGCAACCTCACATTGGCTCAGTCGTCATTGTGGCAAATCTGTTAATAGTAAGGTATGAGTAATAATGCAGGAGTTCTGGCGGCATAGTGCCTGAGGTATTTGACCGCTAACCAGAAGGCTGGCAGTTGGAACCCACCAGCCACTCCTCAAAAGGAAGGTTGGGCAATCTACTTCCGTAGTGATACTGCCTCAGAAAACCAAGGCGGGGTCGCTATGAGTCGGGTGGCTCCAGGGCAGTGGATTCTAACTGACTCACAGTGACTGTACAGGACAGAATAGAACTGCCTCATAGAGTTTCCAAGGCTGTATATTTTTACAGAAGCAGACTGCCTCATCTTTCTCCTGCAGAGTGGCTGGTGGGTTCAAACCAGTGACCTTTTGGTTAGCAGCTGAATGGTTTAACTAGTGGACCACCAGAGCTCCTTAAGGTTTGAATGGATAATATAAAGTAAAAAAAAAAAAAAAAAAAAAAAACACTTAGCTGTTGCTTCTCTACTTGCAAGTTATTTCTTTGTGATTAATATCTATAAACTATTATAGCATACTTAGACAAATAATAGTAACAAATTAACTTAAAAACAATAAATCCTCATGAGAAACATTTACACTCATTTTAAAGAATGTGGAATATTCCTTTGGATAAGCAGGATTTATACTCCTTTGAAGAAATGACTGGAATGTGACTTTAGAAATGAGAAATACACTCAAGAAGTCCTGTTCTGAGGAGAGAGGGATCTCCGCCATTCATGATCTCTTTCTAGCAGCTGGGCTCCTGTCACTCTATCTCCAGTTATGTCCCAAAACTTCAATTTGAGGATGCAAATTCTCTAGAATGGTAAAACTGAATAGTTGTGAATTAAGGAAAATGGAAGAAAACAATAGCAGGGTTTTCCTTTTCAATCCAGCTTCAAAACTCTGGGCCACGTCTCAGGTTTGAACTTGAGAGCGTTTCCTTTGTCCTTTCTGACATTACTGGAGGAGAAAGGCCCCATGCCTCCTATCTCTGTGCTGGATGCCATCTTTAATGATGATATATGGGGGTCCTTTCCCCTCGGCACTGCTGGGGGGTCAAACATGTGACACCTCCCGCCTGAGTATCAACAAGCAAATTATAAACTGTGTCAATCCGAATTAATGCAAAGCTGTAATCCTCTTTAACCAGAGAGCAAATCACTGCCATGAGTTATGTTCATTCTGTAATCTGATAAGGAAGAGAGGGAACTCTAATAAAAGAGTAATGGGAGCCTTTAATGATGCTGGTAAAAGGTAGCACCAGTTAAAATATTGCTCTTGTTCCTGCTGATTAGATCAATGTTGCATATTTGCCCAGACTTGTTTCTCCTGTCAGAATAACCTGTGTCTTCTTAGGAGATAAGATGCCTCAGAGAAAACATCTGTATCTTAGGTATTCCTGTTCACAAGTTTTTAACCAACAGAAAATGCTCTATGGAGAGTACCTGGGGTCATGAGCCAATGCACTCTCAATGTTGAGCAAGTACACCAGGATCTTTCACCATGATTCAGCCACATTTCTACTGAAGACAAAGGGGTGCAGCAGGCAAAGGGGAGTGAAAATGCTTTAAGTGACCTCTGGGTTACCAATTAGAGGAAAAGAATATTGTCAGTAGAGTGGGAGAATACTCCCATATTTAGGGTGCAGACCCACACACAAAAATGGCAACTGAAGATAAATTGCTTGTACGAATTCCATTATACCAAGGCACCTCAAGAACAACGTGGCAGTGATGTTGACAAAGCACTTTACAAGGCTGGATTACATTTGTACATTTCTTTTCTAAAACTCCAGATGTAAGACAATAATGTATTTGGTGCTTAGTACTTAGCATTAAAGGATCATCTCCTTGTTCTTTTTAAATGCCAGCAGCTTCATAAAAGGAATGGAGAAAGTGTTTTATTTTAGGGGGAGGGGGAGAGTAAGGAGCTAAAATTCAAATTCTTTTGTTCCTGTTGAGAACGTAAGTTTTTGCAAAGGAATGAAGTACCTATAAAACATTAATATTGCTGCCATCTTTGTAGTAAGACAAGCAAATTACTTAAGAAATGATAACCTATGCTTTACAGGGACAGTACCATCAGAGGGTTTATCGAATAACCCGTCCCTGAAGCAGCAGGTAACACAAGCAAACCAGCTGTTTTCTCTGGTGCACATCAAGCTGTGCTGCTCAGACCTTTCCCATGCTGAGCGCCAAGCCCATGCCCCAGAGCAAACTGTTCACACAGGTTCCCTTTCCCGAATGTGTCAGTGGCCAGTTCGGAGAAACACATCTTTACTTCTCTCCAAGGTCTTGCTTGGTATTTAGCCTCCGACTCATCACACTAGCATTTTACTATCTGATCTACACTAACACAACAGAAGAAAATGAATGACTCCTTTAAAAGTTTGCTTCAGAGGGTCTGTCCAAAAACACAGGCCAATTAGTGCCACCACCACCCCACCCCTAAGTCTTCATTTTGTTAAAACTCTAATCAAGCATCTTAATGTTTACTTCCTACTCCCCTGGGTCTAACAAGGACTCCAGGGGTTTCACAACATGTAAAGTAAGCTCCGTTTCTAAAACATCCTTGATAAGCTTGGAATAGTTCATGGTCAGAGAGGTGAACAACAACCCTATAATTGTTCAGGCATCGTTCCCCACCAATGTGGTATCTAAGCTCTCCTCCTCCTTAGCCCACGGAAATGAACTACAGTCTCGCAGGACCCCTTGCCTTCTTAGCAAAGATGACTCTGAAGGGCGCACAGCAGTTGCTCTGGGAGCTGAGCTGCCCTAGGCCAAACGTATCAAGGGTTTAGTGTAGCCAGTAATCATTTTCAGGTTCACGGTAACCTCTTCCCTCGCAGATAAACATATGACTATGTGGGCAAAGTGGGATTCCTGTTTCGTTTTATTTCAATACTAGAAATATTTCTCTGGCATGCCACTGAAACCACTTGCCTGCCTCAGAATGGAGACAAGTAAAATTGTACTGGACCAGCACATATATAAAGCATCAAGGGTTACCTGAGACTTTCAACAACAGAAGGATACTTGAAGGCACATGAAGGTAATTAAAAAATCAGTATCTACAGTATACCTAGAAAGAAATGCTCAAAAGGGAAACCTGGTGACACTGGGACACAAATGGATCGCTTGACATTAAAACGGGAGGGCTTTTTTTTCAAACTTTTTAGTGTGGTTTGGGTGAAAGTTGACAAAGCAAATCGGTTTTCTATTCAACAACCCATACATAATTCTGTTTCATGACATCAGTTGCAATCCCCACAGTATAATGGTACTCTTTCCACTTCCTGCCTGTGTTTCTGTTTCCATTGTCTTTTCCAATCCTGTCTTCTGAGCTTGATCCTGGGCACATGCTGCCCTTTTGATACCATATGGCTGATTGTTCTAAGAAGTGCCTATCTCCCTGGCATTACTGTTCACCTTACAGACCTGTCTACTGTTTGGCTGAAAGTCAAGCCATGGGGGTGAGTTTGGCTCCAGTCTGAAAGGGTGTCCTAAGGACCCTTTGAGTTTTGTTCCACATTTTCCCCACTCTATCCAGAACCTTCCCCTGTGATCCCTTTCAGAGCAGTAGCCAGGGAGCATCTACTTCTGGTCTCTCAGGGTCAGGGAGGTTGAGGCTCATGTGATCTTTAATTTTCTTCACTCTTCTTCACTTTGGACGAGGAGAGACCAATAATTGTACCTCAGATAGCTGCTCATAAGCTTTTAAGACCTCAGTCACTACTCACCAAAGTAGGATTGGACTATGTTATGCCAACTGACCACAGCCCCCCAAGACTTGTTCCCTCAAGGTGCTTGATTATGTCTAAGAAGTTTTCATAACTTTGCCCCCATGTGCTCTACTATATATATGGATGTACTTGCAGCACACATAAATACCTACATAGAAACTTCCTGTCAAACCTGAATATATTTGTGGGTGTAGAGCCATTCCTTTTCCTACAGCTGTTTGGCTTTCATGTCTATCTAGTATCCACTTGTAGATTATTGTTATTACGTTATCATAGGATTGTGTATTTAACAGTATTTACCTTTGTTGCCTTTAACTCTTGTGCTCCTCTGGGTGTGTTCTCTGCCTTGAACATTTTGTGCTGACCTCTCTCATATGGTGTATAACCTTTTCCTTCACCCAAGTTAATACGTGTCTACCCTTTAGTTCGTGATTTACCCTCCCTTCTCCCATCCTTGGTTTCTTGAATGGATCATTTGAAGAGAAAAATCCCTAGTGCGAGAAAAGAGGGCAGAATATATTAGCAGAAATTAACTTAATGGATAGCAGTATACAGATCATCACATCACAAGAGAAATAAAATGACAATGCCACTATCATTTTAGAAATCCAAGTGTGTCTTCATCATTGTTAGCTGTCACCAAGTTGGCCTTGACTCCTGGCAATCCCACCGTCAATAGAGTTACTGCGGGCCGGCCCCCCGCCATCCGTGTGATCAGCTATGGAGCAGAGCACTATGCTCCCCGGGGTGTTCACTGGCCGATTTTTGGAAGGAGATCACCAGGCCTTTCCTCTTAGTTGGGAAGCTCTGCTAAAACCTGTTCAGCAGCATAGCAACATGCAAGCCTCCCCTGATGGACAGGTGGGGGCTACACATGAGGTGTGCTGGCCAAGAATTGAACCCAGGTCTCCTGCATGGGAGCAAGAAACTGACCACTAAACCACCAATGCCCCAGCTAAGGTTTCTTTAATACCCTGTGTTAAAGATCTCTTCTCTCTCCCTTACTGACCTATGTGCCAGTTTCAATTCATTTCATCCCAGTGCAAATTTAATGAGTTCAAACTGGACAGAGAATGTGGGGATTCAATGATAAGTAACTTCATTCCCTCCCCCGCCTACAACCCCCCAAATACCTTGGACATTAATCCAATTTAGTGCTATGTGTGGAAACTGGAACCAAGGATCAACTAAGAAAAAGAGGAGGACTTCCCTCTCCAGACCTACATGAGCTTGAAACCAAAGATGGAGCTGCCCCTGGGAACAAGAAATCAAAAGAGCTAGAAAAGGAAGTTGGCTAGGTCTTAAAAAGCCAGTTTTATCTAGATGGTCCCTAGGACAGAAAACATGAGGGAGATACCTTTCATTTATCTACTTCAACAGAGAAACAATCAGGACCTTCATACTTCTTCTTTACTACATGTATTTACAACTTACGATATATATATGGAGCTCTGGTGGCACAGTGCCTAAGGCATTTGACTGCTAACCAGAAGGTTGGTGGTTCAAACCCACTAGCCACTCCTTGGAAGGAAGGTTGGGCAATCTACTTTCATAGTGATACCGCCTTGGAAACCCAAGGAGGGGTCATTATGAGTCCAATCCAACTCAATGGCAGTGGGTGGATTTATATATATATATACATAATATACATATATATACATAACACACATACAATTTTCATAATAAAAAATATCTCATTTCTTTCGTTGATAAAAAATCTTATTGTAAAAAATTCAAGCAGTATGGAAATATGTATAATAGAAAGTAAAATGTGTCTTCTACTCCACTCCACCCAAAATGTAAACAATCTGGTATACTTGGCTCCAGAGTAATTTTAAATTTATAAAATTTTTTAAAGCTGAATCCATTCTCATGGCAAAATATTAAAGCCAAATGATGCAAATGCACTACTGTTGAGTCTGACCTGACTCACAGCGACCTCTCCTTGGGTTTCCGAGGCAGTATCACTGCAGAAGTAGATTGCCCAACCTTCTTTCCGAGGAGTGGGTGGTGGGTTTGAACTACCAGCCTTCTGGTTAGCAGTCAAATGCCTTAGGCACTGCGCCACCAGAGCTCCTTAAAGCTGAACAGCAGTATGAAAAATAAAATATAAGTCTCTCTTCACTCTAACCCCACCCCATTCCCTTATCCGTGAGTTGTGGTGGTTGTGTGGCGTCAAGGCTATTCCCATTCACAGGGAACAGAGGATCGTTTCCTGGGCTGTAATATTTATGAAAGCAGTTAGTTACATCTTTCTTCCACGGAGCAGTTGATGAGTTCGAACCACCGACCTTTTCTGGTTAGCAGCAGCGCTTAATCACTGTGCCACCAGAGCTCCTTTCCATCTGTGGGTAAATATTATTACTACTAGTGCTAATTTCCTTAGGTCAATTCCTATAAGTGGATTTTCTAGGTCAACAAATTCATATACTTTAAAAATTTTAAATACATTTCCAAACAGCCTCCAAAAAGATTTTACCCATTTACATTCCCAACCACAGAATATGGACATGCCTGCTTCTTCACACCATTATCAACACTGGGATTACCGACTCCTTGAATGTTTTCAAATTTAAGAGGGGAAAAAATGAAATCTCATTATTTTAATTTGCATATTTCTTTGATTAATGAGACTGAAAGTCTTATGTTTTCTGCCCATTTGAGATTTTTCTTTTATGATCTTTTCAGTCTGCTTACTCACATGCTTTGCCCATTATTCTAAAGAGATCTTCTAAGAGATCATAAAAATGCTTCACATAGGAATGAAATATGTCATATATTGAACTTTTTCTTTCCAGTTTGTCATTTATCGATTACCTTTGTTTTTGATGTATTTTTAAATGTGATATTTATGTAGGCAGATATAGTAGCATGGTTTCTTTCCTCAGTATCATGCTTATAAAGGTTTCCTCCACCTCAAAATCATTAAAATATTCTCTATTCACACTCCTACCCCAGTATGATGCTATCTGTAACTTAGCAAAGCAAAACCATTCATTTGAGGAAAAGCAGTAGAGGCAGTGATACTGGTATTTTAATAAATATGAAAGTCTCCCATTCCTCACAATGATGTCGTGCAATGTAGAAAATGAGACACAAAATAATGCAGTAGTAGAGTATTTCCAGTTGTGGGATTTTCTAAAGAAAAATAAAATAGGCCAAGCTACTACTGCCTCCTTCTGACATAACATAAAGTGGCAAAGCCTACTGAACCTGGAAGTTTTGATAATAGAAGCAGAAAGGGCCAATACTCAGTTATTCTACCCCTGTGTTAATCCAGCCTCTTCAGACCACAGGGCTTGAGTAGTAACGTGGATGTCTGCCTGTGTCCTTAGGAGACACAATGGGAATGGCGTGCACTCTGGTAACAATAAATGCTCAGGTCTCCAGCTACAAGACTTGTACTAAATTACTCGTATTAACCACCCGGAGAACAATGTTGATGATAAGCAATCAGACAGTCCATAAGGGGTAACCTTTTTTCCCATAAATACTTAATGTCACAAAGATACTGTAGTAAACACAAGGGCTGTTATCCCATAAACACATTCCCAATTCCTTCTCCCGAGCCTGCTCATAGAAGTGACAAGATAACACAGCTCTGGCTAATGATATATAAAAAGCTTGCTGAGGAAATTCTGGGAGAGCTTTTACTTTCCTGAGAAAAGAGAACAGGTATGGCTGGCATCCTCCTCCTCTGTTCTTCCTTCTTTGGACGAACGTTTTATGGCTGATGCTGCAGCAGCCACTTTGGAACCATGTGGAAAAAGCCAAGAGATCCTGGCCCTAACAATCATGGAAAACTGAAAACCACTACCACCAACTGCCTACTTTTCCTACAATTATTCTGCCAGAAAAATTGATTTCCATTTGCTTATACTTCTATAGTCAGGTTTTAAGTTCTTTGCAGCCCATGCACAACATAGTCCTAGATAATCGTAAATATAACCATTTCCAAAACATTCTTAGGTTTACATATGTTGCTGTTGTTATGTGCCATTGAGTCATACTCGACTCATAGCGACCCCTCCTTGGGTTTCCAAGGCAGTATCACTATGGAAGCAGATCGCCCAACCTTCCTTCCGAGGAGTGACTGGTGGGTTTGAACCGCCAGCCTTCTGGTTAGCAGTCAAGTGCCTTTAGGCACTACGTTACCAGAGCTCCCAGGTTTACATATAGTCAAACACAAAACCAAATCTACTGCCATCAAGTTGATTGTGACTCACAGTGATCACATAAGGTTTCCAAGGCTGTAAATCTTTACCGAAGCAGACTCCCTCACCTTTCTCCTGTGGAATGACTGGTGTGTTCGAACTGCTGACCTTTTGGTTAGCAGCCTAATACCTTAACCACAGCACCATCAGAGCTCCTTTACATCTAGTAGACACTCAAAATTTTTATATGAATTAATAAGTAAGATTCTGGAGAACTAAATGACGTTTTTAAAAGGAGACCACATACAGACAACCCCCAATACATAAAGCAAGCACATGTGCTGTCCTAACTCCTCTGTCCTAGAGAGAGATCCGATGTCTTAAATAAGTGGACTGAAGTTAAAAAGAAAAAAGAAAGCAAAACAACAAAAAGCCACCAACACAGCACTGAGATTTATGGAAATTTCTGGTTCGGTTTTACAGTAATTATGGGAGTAAAAAGTTGTGACAGGGACGCATGCTATGATGCCAATGACAAATGGTTAACTGATAAGAAAAAAATGGAGAGGGTGACAGGCTATAGAACAGTTCAATATCAGGCTGTCATGAAGCCATTTGAGACACATAATTAATCTATTACTCACCTGGCATCATCATTCATTGCAGTATGGTCAATAGGTGCCATGAAGCTCAACAGCTTGCTAAGGACATGAAACCTAAATAAAGCAGGAAACAAACAGGCAGCAACATTAGTAACTATTAACCCAGAAAAGGGAACACATTCTATGAGCTCAAAAACCCTAGGACTGATCACAGAACATCTGGCTCCAGAGGAGAACAGGGGGGCAATTCATAGGCACTTATGGCTCACAAACAGATTTACTTTTTTCTTTAATGCTTTAGGAGAAAGTCTGTTAACAGCACATCATAAATAGCATAATTCAACACAGAGCCGCCATTTATATCACAGCCCCAAAAAGTGTTCGCTTATGCTCTTGAGTAATACACTAACCCTTAAACACATTCCATTCAAAGAGAAACAGAAAAAGTAGAAATTCATGATAGAAAATGTGAAAAATAAGCAGATTAAAAAAAAGTCCCTCCACCTATAAACAATTGTTAACATTTTAGTTAGCTGTTTGTTTTACAGTGATCCTGTTATATAAATACAATTTTGTATTCTTTTTTTTTTCTATCATTTAACATTTTAAGTATTGCCCCATAAACAGTATGTATGTTAATGGCTGCACACAATACTGTGAGTGGAAGTATTATATTTTCATACTGTTGAACACCTATTCTGCATTTGTCTCAAATTCTTCATTTATTATTATAATGATGCAAAAAAACCTGCCCATCATGCTTCTTAAAACTGTCTGTTTTAAGGGACACACAGGGAGGAAGTGGAAAGAGTTCAATGTCACTCAACAAAATACATACGAATGGTTAAATGGAAAATCAATCTGTTCTGTAAAATTTCACTCAAGAGCTGTTTTTTTTTAAAGTCTGCTTATTGTTATCCCCTAATTATAAAAATTAATATATGATCCTCATTTGAAGTCCACAGAAATGTAGAGAATGGAAAGTCCCCTGTAGCTCTATGCCCTAGAAAAAAATCACTGTTGACTAAAACGCAGTTAAGTTTGGCTATAGCATTTCCCCTGTACAATATAAACTTGATAAATATTTTAACATAAAAATGAGACTGCTCTACCTAATATTCTCCATTATGCTTTTTTTCCACTGAACCATTTATCATATTATACTCTTTTTCACAGCTACAAAGTATTCCATTGCATCAATGGATCATAATTTAATCAATCTTTTTTATTTATTGACATTTATATTGCCCCCCTCCACTTTTTAAAACCATATCACACAATGACAAAACGAAGATTCTTATGCGTAAGTATTGTAAATTTAGGAGCTCTGGTAGCATAGTGCCTAAGGCACTTGACTGCAGTACCAACTGTAAGTTTGTTCACAGATTTCTATGCAATCAATTTCAAGATGTAAAGTCACTGACGCTAAAAGTGTGTTGTTGTTGTTGTTATGTGCTGTCAAGTCGGACCCGACTCATAGCGACCCCTCCTTGGGTTTCCGAGGCAGTATCACTACGGAAGTAGATTGC
>NW_006921783.1:4928166-4944212 GCF_000298275.1 Orycteropus afer afer | reverse complement strand
GAGGAGTGGCTGGTGGGTTTGAACCTCCAGCCTTCTGATTAGCAGTCAAGTGCCTCAGGTACTATGCTACCAGAGTTTCCAAAGCTAAAAGTATACACAATTAAAATTGAAAAATTGGGCCAAAAACCTTTTCCAAAAGTTGTGTCACCTTATTTTCTTGTTGCTGTTGTTAGTTGCTGTCGAGTGGATTCTAGCTTGTATGTGCAGAGCAGAATTGCTCCATATGGTTTTCAAGGCTATGACCTTTCAGAAACAGATTTCTAGGCATCTTCCAAGGTTCCTCTGGTTGGATTTGAACTGCCAACCTTTCAGCTAGTAGTCAAGTGCTTAACTATTTGCACCACCCAGAGGGACTCAAGGTTGTGTCAATGTTTATTATCGTAAGGGTATGAGAGTACATTCATGTAACCCTTTTGCTTAAATACTGTCAATAAATGTATAGTATTCTTAATTATGTGCAAAGACAGGTTTAATTCGTTTTCTAGATGAAGAATATCAACCATCTCTGCTCCTTAGGAGCGAGAATGGCCAGACTTTGTCTCACGTACTTTGGTCATGTTGTTAGAAAGGACCAGTCTCTGGAGAAGGATATAATGCTTGGTAAAGTAGAGGGCCAGTGAGAAAGGGGAAGACATTCAACAAGACGGAATGACACAGTGGCTGCAATGATGGGCTCAAGCATATCAAGAATTGTGAGGATGGCACAGGTCTAGGCAGTGTTTCATTCCGTTGTACACAGACAGGGTCACTATGAGTCTAACAACAATATACTCCACAGTTGCGCTTATCCGATACAGCAGCCACTTGCCACATGTGGTTGAATACTTAAAATGTAACTGATGTGCTATAATTGTAAGAAACTCATCAGATTTTGAAGACTTGGTATGGAAAAAAAAAAGTAAAATATATCACTAATAATTGTTAAAATAATAAATTGTTGAAATAATATATTTGGTATATTGGGTTAAATGAAATATTAAAATTAATTTCATCTGCTTCCTTTTACTTTTTTTAAGGTGATTTCTAGAAAATTTAAATTATATATGTGACTCACATTGTATTTTTATTGGCTGGCACTGCTCTATAGAGCACCTTTACACTTCAATACAATATATTTAATAATTATTAACTGCATGATGAAAGACATACTTTAAAAAGTAATCAGATTAAAAAGACTACTTAGTAATGTACACTTAATGCAATGCATTTTTATCTCGTCTCAGTATTGCTGGATAGATGCATGTTTTAGTATTAAAAAGTCTTCAACAACCCATACAAAGAAAAGATAAATGCAATTTTGTTGCAGAAAAATAGACCAACACAGTAAGACATCTCATTATTAAAGATTAGAGATTTAATTAATTTAGAAGATAAGGTCTGATTAAATCATGATCAAATCCACTTATATATAATTCTGAATAAAATACTGATAATCAATAATTATAATTATATCCAAAAAGTAAAATGTTTATTTTTGTTGTTGTTGTTATAAATTACTTTTTGGCATCCAATTATCAAGTTGACATGCCCAGTCTGATGCTGGTATCATATTAAATATTGTTTCCACAAAGTGATGTTGATCCTTGTGAAAATCTTGTCTTCCCAAAAACTGCTCACAGGTGGGACCTAGTATCAGTGACAATAGCCGGCACACCCTACCTGCTCTCCTTGAGGTCTAATTTAAGGGAGATATTTATAATATTCTCAATTAGCCAGCGTGACTTAGTTGAATCCTTTAGGTCAGGGTGCTAACGTAGCCAAGATGTCATTTTGGTGTCTGCCCAGAGAAAACAATTCAGCAGCCAGGAGTTAGAAACATGAGCTCTATCTAGAATCAGACCACTGAGCTCAAATCCCACCTCACTACTTACTAGCTATGTAATGCTGGTGCGTTACTTATCTTCTGTAAGCACTGCACATGAATTAGCTCATTTAATCTGCCTAACAAATCTATGAGATGTGACTTTTATTAGTACATTCTTTCCACAGATGATGTAACTGAGGCATTGATATAAAATAACGTGTCCAAGGTCTCAAATCCACTAAGTAGAAGAGTCAGATTCCAAACCTAGACAGTTTGGCTTCAAAGCTTCAGTCTTTCTGCCTCTGCACATAAACTGTTCAGCACAATGACCGACAGTGAGAGTTCTAGAAACATCAGCAATCACTATTGCTACTAGTAAAGATTACTCTGATTCTGACCACATCCTTCACAGTATACTACAAGGGCAGCCAAGTGAGTACAAATGACAAAACCAAGAAATACATAAAACACATGGCTTTAAAAAAAAAAAAATTATTTTGCAATAATTTTTAAGAAAACTCACAAAAATAATACAGAGACTTTAAGTATACACCTCAGTCAGTCTCTTAGGCTGTGTTCTATAGAGAAGCAAAACCAGTGAAGCTTATATATACAATGAGAGAGAGAGAGAAATTATCTCAAGGAAATGGCTCCCACATTTACAGAGGGTGCTACAATGTGGGTCTTTGGGTCCAACATCAAGCTGGTCACTTCTCCTGACTCCCGTACCTACAGGGTACCAAGAATCCAAGATCGACAGGCAATACAGCAGACCACTGGTTCAAGTATAAGAACCAGAGATGACGGCAACCCAGATGCAGGACCCAGATTGAGCAAAAAGTTTTCCCAGAGCGTTTCCACATATACTGGAAGCAGGCCACACTCTGAAAGAAAGCCCCTTTCAAATGACTGGCTGCTTATAGCAGATCTCATCATGGAGGTGATTATGTCAGATCTCATCATGAGGGATGGCTACATCGTAACTGCTAAACCACTTAGAATCGTGGCCCAGCCAAGTTGACACCTTAACTTTCACATTCAGCTTGCCTTAACATGAACAAATTACATAACAATACTGCAATCATCAAAACCAGGAAATTAACATTGGTACAATACTACTAACTAAACTATAGACTATATTCAAAGTCACCAATTTTCATTCTAGTGTGCTTTTTCTTTTCCAGAATTCAATCTAGGAACTTACATTGACTGCTGTGTCCTTAGCCCTCTCTAATCTGTGATAGTTCTTCAGTTCTTGTTTTTCAAGACCTTGACACTTTTGATAACAGGTCAGTTATTTTCTAAAATGTTTCACAATTTAGACTTGTCAAATGTCTTCTCATGGTTAGTTTGAGGTTACGCATTTTGGGCAAGAATACCACAAAAATGATGCTATGTCCTACTGAACACACAAGGGTATAGATATGTCTTACTGCTGGTGTTGTTAATCTTGAACACTTGGTTAAGGTAGGGGTCTGCTGGGTTACTCCACTATAAAGTTACTATTTTGTCCTTTGTAACTGATAAATACCATGGAAGAGCTACTTTGAGACTGTGCAAGTAAAGTATTTCTCCCCAAACTTGTCTATTGGTGGATCTTGTCTGCAACAATGGTTACTGGACCCTGGTGGCACAGTGCCTAAGGCATTTGACTGCTAACCAGAAGGCTGATGGTTCAAACCCTCTAGCCACTACTCAGAAGGAAGACTGGGCATCTACTTCCATAGTAAAGCCACCTCGGAA
Source organism: Orycteropus afer afer (assembly GCF_000298275.1). Classification (NCBI taxonomy): domain Eukaryota; kingdom Metazoa; phylum Chordata; class Mammalia; order Tubulidentata; family Orycteropodidae; genus Orycteropus; species Orycteropus afer. The sequence continues at coordinate 4,940,665 of NW_006921783.1, read as the reverse complement.
ACCCAACGAGTGGTCACTATGAGTTGGATCCAACTCGATGGCAGTGAGTTTTTGGTTTTTTTTTTCCAGTTTTCTCTACATTTAACAACTGAAGTTACACATGACCTTCTACTGTTGCATCAACTATATGTGAAAAAGGCTATTATAAAACAAACCAATTAAGACAGTACAAGTTTATGCAGAAATGCTAAAGGTCTTTCAAGTATGAATGGTTCTTAATCTGGTTTTTGGGCTTCTACAGTAATCCATACCATCTCATTCCTGGAGAAATGTGATCACAGATAAAATCTACCTTCGCTACTTGATTTCTCTGACACATCTAGCACTCCTGACCTCACATTAAACATTCTCCTCCCTTCTGCTGTACAGCACTCTCTCCTGTCCTCCACCTCAATGACCACTCTTTGTCACTGTCCTTTCTTAGTTCCTCTTCCTTTGTGTCCCTCATGTATGTTCACATTCTTCAGGGTTCTATTCTTATCACTGTATAATCCCTGTCATTCTACACATTCCTTGGGAAACAGCAATTGTTTCCAAAACATCAACAAATATCTACATCTTCTTTTAACCCAAAAACCTATCTTTGAACTTGGTTTTCTCAAAGTTGTGTCGAACTCAACACATCCTGAACCTATTTTACTCTCTCCCTCAATAAACAAATGATTTCCTCTTTGCAGCTTCTCTGTGTATCGTATCAATGAATGATACCATAACCCACCCAGTTCCCTCAGAAACCCTGGGAGCCATTCAAGCCTCACTTCCCTTCAGCACCTCACACCAGTACTCCTAAGCACCAATTACTTACCCTCATAAATGTCTCTCAATCTATCATTTTCTATTCATGCCAGCCCTTGCTCTCATAATACTTCTAATCCATTTCTATAAAATCCCTAGAATTATCTAAAATGCAAATGTGATGACAACATTCATCACAAAATCTTTTAGTGATTCATTATCATCTATAGAATGAAGCATAACATTCTTGGCATGGCCAGGGTCTAGCACATGCCTACTCATACAGCCTCATCTCCTGCCACTCGCCATATCCATGTTAGGTCTCTGTCAAAATTAATTACTTATAGTTCTCAACATAGGCCACTTATGCTCTCAAGTCTGTGTTTTTGCAAATGTTCTTTTTGCTCCTGTTAGACTCTTACTAGTTTCTCAAGGCTCAGTGTGGATGTTGCAGCTTATACAAAGTCTTCCTGAGCTATCTGCATTCCCAAGAGTAAGGTAGCCATTTTCTAGGATTCAATCTATGATCCTACATTACACCATGCTGTGATGTCTCCTTAGTCTTTTCTAATCTGTACTGGTAACCCTACTCCAGGGTTATGTCTACCATAGCACTTACCACACAGTATCATAGTCTGTTTATTGTGTGTCATCCCCTCCAGACTAAATGTTTCCTGGGGGCAGACTGGATCTTACCCAGAGTCTAGTATGATTCCTAGAACAGGGAGGACATGCAAACCATTTCTTAATGTTTATTCCTATTTAAATAGAATGTCTGTTTCCTGACTTCCTGCTGCTGACATAAGATTTTAAATGCATCTGAATACATGGGGTTGTGGGCATCTCAATTACTATCAAATGCCACAAGAACAAAAGTATGTAATACGTAATTTTTTAAAAATATACCTCTAATGAATAGCTTAATAAGGCTAGTTTAGTCAATTAATATAAGAAAAGCAGTTGCTATTTAATGAAATTGTTTTATTTTTCCAACATGATAAATAATAACTCTGATTTGTGGTACAACAGGCCCGTTCTCCTAAGTTATTTGCCATGCTAGAAAAGTGCTTACTTCTCTAATACACATCCAGATTTATTAATCTATTTTATGTTTACAGTTACAGCCATTTCTAATTACCTGATGAGCATTTTAATTTTACTACTATCATAATCATCCAAAATCATTTTCTGGGTGACTAATGTCTATAAGCACTATATAGATAATAAGTTTGGAATTATATTACAAGATAAAGTAGCACACTGGGGCCTTGGGACAATGATCACGGGGTACATAGAGCTCAATTGCCGTAACATACTATGCAAAAACATTGTTCTACATCCTATTCTGGTAAGTAGCAACTGGGGTCTTAAAATCTTCCAAGATACAACAGTTAGTCTCTCCTCATCTGAAGCAAAGAATAGTGAAAAAAATCAAAAACACATGGAAACAATTAGCCCAAGGGACTAGTGGACCATGGGAACAGCAGCCTATATGACTCTGAGACCAGAAGAACTAGAGTGGTGCCCGGTTACCACTGCCAACCACTTGGAAAGGGATCAAAATTGGAGATCCTGGATAGAATGGAAGAAAAATGTGGAACAAAGCTCAAAATAGTTTAAAAAAGAAAAGAAAGAGAGAAAAGGCCAGGCTTACTGGTCTGATAGAGACTAGTGAAACCCCCAAGACTGTGGCCCCTGGTCATCCTTCAGGCCTGGAATTGAACTCACTCTGTGGCTTAACTTTCAGCAGAACAGGACACAAGAATTAAACAATTGTTCACCTACAAGGTGGACAATTACCCAGCTGGGCACTCTCCTTAGAACAACTATCTACGAGAGATTGGAAGGGCTGCATTTGTGCAAAGAGAAAGCTCAGAGGGCAGAAATGCATAGGAAAGAAGGACACAGGGAAAAATAACCACAGGGAGGAAGTGGGAAGAGAGCTGTTACATTTGGGGATTGCTATCAATGTCATGAAATAAAATGTGTATGAACTGTTGAATGGAAAATGTATTAATCTGTAAAGTTCCACCCAAATCAAATAAAAAGTTTTTTAAAAAAATAAATTATATAAAATTAAAAAAAAAAAAAGATAAAGTAGCACAGTTCTTGCCCTCAAGGGGCATACAAATATAATTATTTGCCTCCAAAATTCATAAAAATACAATAATGTAGAAATGGCCTTTTTTCCTCTCAATTCTTTTGAAACATCTATATTACAAAAGATATACCAACAGATAAACACACAAGAAACTAACATTTTTTAATGTCTACTATGCCAGATATTTACACATTATCTCATTTAATCCTCAAACCAAATCTCTAACATAGGGATTGTTGTCACCACTAAGTAAATAAGAAAAGAAAGACTCAGAGAATAAAGAATAACCAAAATCATACAGCCAGACAGAGAAGGTATTTGAATCCAAGTTGTCTAAGTTAAAATCCTGGGCTCTTCCCTCTAGAGAACACTGATGGTCTCACAAAGAGGAAATTTTAAAAGAATAGGACCAAGAAAAATGGCTAAACCCAAATATTAAGGAATAAAGCAATCATTCAGCCTAGTCACTTACAAAGCAGTGTTAGCAACATTCTTTTTTAAATCCTTGGGGAGGAGAGCGGGTAGAGAGGAGAAGAGGTATATTAGTGAGCAAGTAAGAGAAAATTAGAGCAGGAAACTGATGAAGTCTTGGAACAATGATAGCAACAATAATGACAGTGATAGTGGCAACAAATATGTAGATGGTGCTTACTGTGTACCTGCCACTGTTCTAATTGTTACACATACTCACTTACTATGCACAGCAACACTATGAGACTAGCACTATCAGCATCTCTACTTTACAGATGAAAAAAACGGCACAGAGAGGTTAAGTATCTTGCCCAAAGTAACAAACAGTCAGTGTCAAAACTGGGATTCCAACTCAGGCATTCTGACTCTCAAGTCCATGCTTTTAACCACTACACTAAAAATGAACCTAGAGACTTGTTCATTTTTAGTGGAGACCTACATGTATGAAAAAGTTAAATTAAAACAACTTAACCTGCGATTGAAGGAGTGGCTTTGAATCAAAAGATAATGAAAAACTACTTTGCACTTATGCAAGTTAAAGGAAACATTTCCTAATGAGTTTTGTTAAATATTAAAATTAGCTGTGAAATCTATTTCTCCATGGTCTTAAACTATGAGATAGATCCAATCTGTCTAAAGGAAATTTAATGACAGACAGGCTCTAAAATAGGGACCTGGGATTAGCTATCTAAGACTGTCCTAACACAGGTTAAGATTTAAGATTTCTTTGGTGTGCATCTGAATTACAAGTAATTTCTTCGACACTGAGGCTTTGTGTGAATGATATTATATAATCTATATATTCTATCTATATCTACATCTATATCTATATCTATCTGTTGTTGTTGTTATGTGCCAAAGAGTCGGCCCTGACTCATAGCAACCCCTCCCTGGGTTTCTGAGGCAGTATCACCACGGAAATAGATTGCCCAACCTTCCTTCTGAGGAGTGGCTGGTGGGTTTGAACTGCCAGCCTTCTGGTTAGCAGTCAAATGCCTTAGGCACTATGCTACCAGAGCGCCCTCTATATCTATATCTGTATCTATACATATACACACACAAGTATCTAAACTTAAATGTATAGAAATGTCAATTCCTGCTCTTTCCTATTCCTTGGCCTTGGTATTCTTATGAGACTCCTTAAAGAGTTCAAAGGGTTGAGAGTTTTCCTACAGCCAGAAATTTCCATATTTTCTTATAAAAAATTGTATTTCTCATTTCATTTAAGTACATTACTAACATTCTCTGCAGTCCTTCATTTACATCTTTTTAGCATTCTATGTACATACATGGCATCATGAAAATGGGCCAATATAAGCCTATTCTAAATAAGACTTTTAAGTAAAATTTTTATATACTTCTATATAAATCATTTTTAAAAAAAGATAATTTCAACTATCTTGTCTTTGTTTTCTTGTTATTTCTCTTTTACGAAAATGTATGTATTATGTCATTCACTCATTCACAACAACGGAACAAAAAGTAATTAATATAAAATTTCCATTTAAGAGTCAGAAAAAATGAGTCTCAAAAAAGATTCAAATATTGTTCTGGTTATTTTTATGATCCTTAAAGGCAGAATCATGAGATGAAATAGAAAAATTACACAATAGCCAAAATGCCAAAAGAAGAAAGACACATATCATATTAATTTTTTCTAAAAGATAACTCACCGAAGTTTTCTTCCTTTGCTGGCTTTCCTATCTACTTTCTTGTGGATTTTGCTTCGTAACTTCTGGATTGCAAGCCATTGCCTAGGAAATTCACAAGCAATGTTATGCATCACCACTAACAGAAAATAGTCATACCTATTGACAAATTGGAATTTTTCTCACTCACAACCCTGCAGAAAGAATCATCAACCTACATCAAGTTCCTGAAGATAGTCTGGGGCCAAAGTGACTAATCAATTGAAGAGGATTTGAGCAATGGTAAAAAACATATGGCAGCTGTGAAATTCTACAGCAAATTTGGTTAACTATGCTCCTTAGCATGTGGAGTTGCTGTGACAAGCACAAATCTACCAGTCTGCAGGAAAACCCATAAAAAGGAGTATGACTGCTTGCATTTTCTTTTAATGTTTTAGCTGTGCAACATAGTCTATTATTAATGTTGCTACTGCTGTTTGGTTTGAATTCTTTAAATCTAATTTTCTCTTTGCTAACAGCCAAGTGCTTTTTCTTGTATTTCCTACTTTTTGCTAATTTTTTATAATTATCCATTACTGATATTAAAGTCATTTTATTTGATTTTCATTTCATCTGTAAATATTTCAGTATTTCCATAAAAGATAAGGATTCCCTCCTCTCAATATAACCTCAATACCATTATGATTTAAAAAAAAAAAAAAGTTAACAGCAATTCTTTACTATCAAATATTCAGACAGTCTTTAAATTTCCTGTATTGTTTCAATTTTACAGTTGGTTTGTTTGAACCAGGATCCAAACAAGATTCACATTTTCTACAGTCATTTTAGATAAGAAATTAATTTTTCAAATAAAGGATACTAGGCTAAGAAAATCTTCATAAATTGCTTAAACAAATGTTTCTTAAAAAAAAAAAAAAAAAAAGGCACCCGCAGCAGCCAGTCATCTTACCTGATTTATATAACGAAAACTCAACATCAGAAAAAAAAACTAGGGAAATCCAATTACTGTAATCTTAATATAATCTTAATTACCATAATCTATTTTATTGTAAAGTCAGATAAATGTACAATATAATCACCACTTAAATGCAATTCGCTCTATCACATTAAATTTATAGCGAACAGCTCTCTATAACATTCCAGAGATGCACAAAATATCAACAACATCCTGCCCTAGAACTCAAATAATGTTTTACTCAAATAAAACTATTTTATCAATACAAATTTTTCATTGCTTTCTCAAAATGCTGTTCTGTCCTGAATCCCATTCTGGCACTTGAAGCTTTTGTTTCCTTTCATGCTTTTGCAAATTATGGCTCATGGCTATTTAAATGTACACTATTCATTAGGTAGCACTCTAAATGCCCTTTTTATTTTCCAACCACAGGATGAAACATCCACACAAGAGCCTTCCTTCACTACTTTACATTCTACCCTGACATCTGGGTAATGCTGCCACGTTCCATTTCTAATTGTGCTGAAGCTTTTACTGAAGAGGTGAAGGTCTAAATTAGGGCAGGCTCTAACAAAGCAGATTCAACTCTAAGCAAGGAACCTGTTATACATAGTGCTACATTCTGACGGCTGAGAGCACATATCTGGGTGACTACTTTTTACTCACTGGTCAACAGAGAGATACGGATACGATCACAACCCAAACCAGAGCGCAAAGAGCATGAGGAAGAGTTTGGAAAACAAACATACGTATGTAGGTATTTTCTAATCTCTTTTCAAATTGCACTCTATGGCAATGGAAGATAAACATTAGGCTTTCCGTCACTCTGTCTTTCTAGCTCTTACTATATTGCTTAACTTTCATGATAAGGCCAATCATTATTTCCTTTGAGGCTGAATTAAGGGGACCCAAAGGGAGAAAATATTGTACATATTATTCATGCAAGCAGCCTATATACAAGTAGTACCCAACTTAAGTGGAAAAGGAAGAAGAATCATTAACAACCTGAGATACACTGATACAACTTTGCTTGCTGAAAATGAGCATGACTTGAGGCACTTACTGATGAAGATTGAGGAACACAGTCTGCAGAATAGATTACATCTCAATATAAAGAAGACAAAAATCCTCACAACTGGACCAATAAGCAGCATCACAATAAATGGAGAAAAGATTGAGGTTGTCAAAGAATTCACATTGCTTCGTTCTACAATTGAGGCCAATGGAAGCAGCAGTCAGGACATTAGATGACGTGTTGCACTGGGTAGGTTGGCTGCGAAGGAACTCTTTCAAGTGCTGAGGAGCAAGGATGTCACCTGACACAGGCCATGATATTTCCAATCGCTCATATGCATGTGAGAGCTGGACAATGAATAAGGAAGACCAAAGAAGAGTTGATGCTTTTGAGTTGTGGTGCTGGTGAAGAATGCTGAAGGTACCATGGGCTGCCAAAAGAACTAACAGATCTGTCCTGGAGGAAGTGCAGTCGAGATGCTCCTTGGAAACGAGGGTGGCCAGACTTCGTCTCACCTACTCTGGTCATGTTGTCAGAGGGGACTATTCCCTGGAGAACGATGTCATGCTTGGTAAGGTGGAGGGTTGACAAAAGAGGGGAAGGCCTTCAACAAGATGGACTGACATGGTGGCTGTGACAATGGGCTCAAGGATAGCAAGGATCGTGGAGCTGGCGTGGGATCGGGTGGTGTTTCGTTCTGCTATGCATGGGGTCGCTATGAGTTGGAAGTGACTCGACGGCACCTAACAACCACCCAACTTAAAGACAAACTGCACTTATACCTGGCTGGTTTTTGGTTTTGTTTGTTTTTTTACATCTTATTGTTGTTGTTATGTGCCATCGAGTCAGACCCGACTCATAGAGACCCGACTCACAGCGACCCTCCATAGGTTTCCAAGGTAGTATCACTATGGAAGTAGATTGCCCAACCTTCCTTCTGAGGAGTTGGCTGGTGAGTTTGAATCGCCAGCCTCCTGGTTAGTAGTCAAGGGCCTTATTGTTAGTGATACTAACACATATAATGTTAAAATGTATCTGTAAGTTTAGAAATAATGTTTTCTAACCCCCTATGAAAAATAAAGGTTAGATTTGTAAAAATACTGATAATAAAAGGCAGTAACAATGAAAACCAAAAAATAAATAAAATAAGTTATTAACCTTATGTCAGAACTGATTTACAATGGAGTCATCAGAACAGAACCCTGTCTTAAATCGGGAACTTCCTGTAGAGGCTGCCTGCATGAATAGAAAGTCATATCTAAATTACCTTCCCATGGCCACCTGATCATTGGGATCCAAGGAGCTGGTCTTCCGTTCTATGAGTTCTCGAAGGAGCTAGAGGAAAAAGGAAAGTGACTGATTTATTTATCATTTTCCAGCACCAAGTGACTTTAAAAGGGCACAGAAGGAATTCTGAATGGCATAGTGACAGCTCTAAGACTACAATCAATAAGGGATAACCCAGTGGCAAAAGCATGACTGAATTCCATTAACCCTTTCATATTTATACATCTTTAAAAAGGTGGCATAGCAATAGCTGAGAACAGAAGTCCATCTGGAAGACTTACTGTACTGCAGTTCATTTCAAATGGATCAATGAGTGTGCAATGTTCCCTTCATTGTTTTTATGATTAGTTTTGTCCACCCCATCGATATCAATGGGGAATCTTTAAAAGGTCAGGTAGGAAGGGCTATGTGGCAAAAAGGAAAAACCATCAGCTTCTCACCAACAGGATAATGGTACATGGTTAACTTTTGACCTGTAACCTCCAGCAGGCAGGAAGGTCCTCCTCAGGCAAAAGCCTTTATTGTATATAATTAAAATTATAGCCTTCATCTTCATGCTTTCTGTACCTAGTACTCTGCCATGGTGATTGTTGTTGTTATATGCTGTCAAGTTGGACCTGACTCATAGCTACCCCTCCCTGGGTTTCCCAGGCAGTATCATATGGAAGTAGATTGTCCCAACCTTCCTTCCAAGGAGTGGCTGTTGGGTTTGAACTGCCAGACTTCTGGTTAGCAGTCAAGTGCCTTAGGCACTATGCTACCAGAGCTCCTCTACCATGCTTAGTATTAAATAATCTGACCATATATGACACCAACACAGTCACAATCACAAAAACTGTAAGAGACAACCAAAAAAAAATTATACACACACACACACACACACACACACACGCACGCACGCATAAATAAACGGAGCTGGTGGCATAGTGCCTAAGGCATGTGACCACTAATCAGAATGCTGGTGGTTCAAACCCACCAGCCACAAGGAAGACTGGGCGATCTACTTCCGTAGAGATACTGCCTCGGAAACCCAAAGGGGGGTCATTATGAGTCAGAACCAACTTGAAGGCAGTGAGTTTGGTTTTTTTGGGGGTATACATATATATTCCATACATATATATCTCACTAATACAAGACAGAGGGCCAGTCTCTGAACCTATACAATTCAACTCCATGGGAATTCTAAATTACTCTCCTACTCCCCTCTTAATCCTGCACGCATGCACTCTAAGTCTACAGTTATACCATTCACACAGACTTAGGAATTCACACTGGATCTTAAAGTCCGAGGTGAAGAGAACTCAAAAACTCTCACTGCTGTCTAGTTGGATCCTACTCATAGCGACCCCTCCTTGGTTTTCGAGGAGGTATCACTATGGAAGCAGACTGCCCAACCTTCCTTTTGAGGAGTGTCTGGTGGAACTGAACCATCAGCCTTCTGGTCAGCAGTGAAATGCCTTAAGCACGACGCCACCAAAGCTCCCCAGGTAGAGAGAAGGCAAATGGATTTAAAAGTTAAACATTAAAGGAGAAGAATTTTAAATTACAATAATAAAACCAGATACTGTCTCACCTGTATCAGTGCTATATGCACAGAAATAGCAACAGGGATTAAAATTCCAAAAATTTTCTGAGAGAAACCTAAAGGAGGACACTAAAAGAAACTGGTTCCTGCTAATCATTTGTCAGTGTTGACTTTTAAGCTTGCTTCTTCACAAAAATAAGTATTCTGTCAATAAAGCATGGTAGCAATTTATATATTTCACCTAAATAGTTGAAGCCTGTGGGGGGATAGAGAAGGAGGAATAAATTCCTGTGAAAGTAGTTCACTTTCTAATTCTTATTTGTTTATGTAAGTAGGCACTGGAAGTAGTAAAATAAATTTGTAAAAACATTCACTTTCGTAAGATGACTCTTTACTGCAAAAGGGAAAAGGATATCTCAATTGCAATTAAAAAACCTCCCGCGATGGTTTTTCACTTGCTTATTTTGGACGTTATTACCACAGCAATTACATTTAAAAATGCGTAGACCAGAGGCCACTGGATTATTATCACTAGAAAACAGCAAGCCATTTCTCTAGCTTGTTTATCTGATTGATTCTCAACATCTTTCTGGCAGTCAATCTATCAGTTTATCTCTCCTACTTCATCACAGTCACTTCTGGCAGCTAAATACAAGATCCAAATCCAGTGTTACACAGACATACGACACAGTAAACCTATGTAACACTGCTACTCTGCACACAGCTGCCCTTAAGGCTAAGCAAAAATGGGCTTCTGGTTCCTAGTCAATACTCCATTGAAAGCAAGGTTGAGGGGAGGGATGGCTAATTTTTTAAAAAAGAATAAGATAGAGAAAGAAAAGAATAAAACTGAAGGTAAATAATGGAGTGACTGCATTTCATTGCCCTTACATTGTTTCGGACACATTAGAGATTACAACTGTTCCTGGTTTCATAATCGTTTCTGATCCCTTGAGACTGGGTCAGTCACATGGCTACCGGGGAGCAAGTACTCATGGAAGGCTGCCTCCGCACAACAGGAGCGATCGTTTGGAAGAGAGTCCATATGCCCTGCTCGAAGCCTGGGAAGTGCAGCCACACAATTGCAGTGGCTCTATTACACTTGCAGTGGTCTTTGCAATTCAAACATCAAGCTGGTGCAGCGTTTACTTTCAGGCACTCTGTGTATTTCACGTATTGGCACTGTATTTTTCACTATACATGTGCTCTGCATATCTAATTTTAGTTATTTATGATTACAAAGATTGTTTTATTGATCTATCTACCCACCTATTCTATTCAGTCCAATGTTCAGAAGATCCTGTTGTGCGTGTTCAAGGTAGAAATGAGAAAGTAACAAAAAAGTAAACTATTCCCATGGCTCTCACTACTTCCTACAGCTAGCACTATCACTGGGCTTACATTTAATTAGGAACACAGCTTTCAAAAAAAGATGCTAAAAAATGAGCCTTTAGGGATACTGGCTGGAAAATTTAATTCTGCCTCTGAGTTCAATTTTTATATATGCTTAACTTTAAGAACAAAGTTTTCCACGAAAATTCAAGTTTCTGTTACAGTTATTAGAATGTTTTATTTTGACAATGATGACACAATAATCTTCTATGTGACCTGGAAAATGAAGAGGTCTACGCCACATGTTTGTTCTACTCTGTTATCAACAACTCTGTTATAATTCCTCCAAATATTTCTCAACTCAGAAAGGTCTGACAGCTTCTCCAGGTCTAGAGAAACATCACTGATGTGGTCAGGTCCCAGGGCAGCCCACACAAACCTACTTAACCTATACCATGCATGAGAAACAGCACTGACAGGACTACTCAGCACCTGATCAGCAAGTGTAATACTTTGCCTAGAAAAAAACGCATTCCAGAGTCAGTTAGAAATAGCAGATTGAACACATTAGTTTATCTTGTCTCCCTCTCCTCAACTCCTCTAAAGACAGTAGAATAAAATAAATATATTAATCCATAAGAAAGAAAAAAGAAAAGGAAAACTAGTGAGAGTAAACTTTCATAAATTTTTCAAAGGCAGTAGGGAGATAGAGGAATAAAGGAGAAAAAGGAGGGGATGAATGTGAGAGTGGAAACAATGTGGCCCAGAGACACCTTGTGAGAATTGGTACTTGGAGCAGAGTTACCATCAGAGAGGGGAGAAGGCAGGACTACTGGGCCTTCCCTTATCCCACATAGCCAAGTGACTTACCACCTCTACCACTTCCCCTCGCAGGGAGAAAAGTAATTTTATTCTCTGGAAAAACTGAACCACAGAAGCTCCAGACTCAGGGATATCAAGCACAGAAGGTAGTGGGGATGAAGTACAAGGAAAAGGCTCTATGCTAATCTTTGGGACCTTCTGCCCCCTTCCCCATCCTATATATGCTAGCATCCAGATATTTAATTTCCTAGGCAGGTGAGCAAAGGAATGATTTCTGGAGAAAGGAGGCAGCCTTTCTCCTCAGAAACAAGATTTCTAGGTTCTGATATTTGGGAATGCTCCAACCAAGAGTTAGTTCACAGTACAGTTATACTTCAAAGAAGTCCATGAGTCAAAAAACTCTGCCCAGGCTCAGAGATTTCAAATGACTCTTTAATGTCTCTTAAATATCTGTTATCCTTCATAAGAGACCTACATAAATGGAAAAACATTCCATGCTCGTGGATAGGAAGACTAAACATTGTGAAAATGTCAGTTCTACCCAAAGCAATCTATACATTCAATGCAATCCCAATCCAGATCCCATCAACATTCTTTAGGGATATGG
>NW_006921783.1:4919556-4925691 GCF_000298275.1 Orycteropus afer afer | reverse complement strand
TATATATATCTGTTATCCTTATTAGGAAAGCATCAAGCACACAAGTAGAAAAGAAGGGCCCAAAGGAACAACGCAAATAGCAAAATAAGCCTTAAAAAAGAAAAGAAAAAAGAAGTTACAAAGGATATTCCCAGAGAAGTCAGAGAAGATACACTTCCAAAAGAACAGGATGCTATGAAAAGGGACTAAAACAGGAAACTAAACACAATCCAAAAATTTTAAAAGAATTCAATAGAAGACCTAGGAGATAAAATGTATATGTATAAAAATCTGTTAGAAACTGAAAGGTAAAAAGAGAACATGCTCTCACTTATTTGAAAGAGAAGTTGAGAGGATAATCGAGACAGGCAAGTATTTGACCAACAAAAGCTAGTGAAAACTATTAAAGAAGTAATGAAAATTTTCCAAAATTGAAGGATAGGAATGAGCCTACAAAGATCTAGTGTAATGAATGAAAAAGGACCTTCACGAAAAAACAGCATCACGAAATATAGATCACCAGAGGTAAAGAGAGATCTTAAATATTTTCAGAGAGGAAAAATTGATCACATATAAAGAGGGTGACCCTGTGTCCTGGTTTACTCAAGGGAGTCCTGGTTTATGCCTGTTGTCCTAGTATACTGTCAGGTGAGCAACTCAAGTATCTCAGTTTCAACAATAAATTACATAGTCATACTACAGAAATCAAAATGGCATTTGGACACCTCAACAGCAACAGAAGGTAACAAAGGATAGTGGAACGATGCCTTCAAAATTCTGAGGAATATCACTTTCAACTTCAATGGCAATGCCAAATTATTGGTACACAGCCAGATTATTAATTAAGTATGGTAGTTACATACAGACATTTTCACACATGCAAAGACTCAACAATTTACTTTCCACACATTATTTCATAGAAAGCTGGTAGAAAGTGTGCTTCACTAAAATAAGAGCATACACCAAGAAAGAAAAAGACATGAGATCTTAGAAAACAGAAGTTTAACAGGAAAGAAGCAAAGGCAAGTCCCAGGACTACAGAAGGTGCAGGCACAGAAAGAAATCATTCTAGAAAGGAACAGAAGTCTAGAGAACTCAAGGAGTGAAGACTCTAGGGAAAAAAAAAATAAACAAACAGGTGAGAACAGGGGAAAATGACAGGTTATTTTCTATGCTCAAGGCATTTGGAGCATATGGGGGGCAATAAACAGATTTTTAAAAACAGAACAAACACCTAAGCAAATATTTTTAAAATAGGCATTACTAACTCTAGGAAAACAAAACAAATTTGTAAGAAAACGTAATCATAGTACAAGACTTGTGAACAACATGTACTTAGCCATAATAATGTAAACACTGGCTTGTTTTGACAAAACTGCAATGTAAGTACACTGAAAGAAAAAAGAATTAAAGTACGGAGGAGGACAGGAGAGCTAGGGTCTCTCTCACTCCTTAATGGGAAGTCAGTAATGACTGATTTTTTTTAAAAAAGAAAAGGCAATGTAAACATTTTTTTAAATATGCAAGAAACTAGGGGAAAAAACTTAAAAAAAGTATTGGAATATTCAGCCTCTAGGACTTCTCAGCATCATGGAATTTCTAAGGCAATGGAGAGCCCAAGAAGAATTTGACAGTATTTATCTAGCAATGCCCAGAGGGACAAATCTTCCTACTCTGCAAATTCACAAAGAAACCAAATTCCAACAGTGAAAAAAGGGCAGGAGGGTCAAACATACATATATTTAGCAAACCTACAATGGTGGTTGTTGTTAGGTGCTGTCCCATCAGCTGTCTCATAGCAACAAGAGAATTAAGCACTGCCCGGTTGTGTGCTGTTCTCATAGTCCATGGTATACTTGAGCCCATCACTGCAGCCACTGTGTCAATCCATCTTTTGAAAGGCTTCACCTTTTCCCTGATCCTCCACTTTACCAAGCATGATCTATATCCTTCTTCAGAGAATAGTCCTTTCTGACAACATGACTCCTTATGACCAAAGTAGGTGATACAAAGACTGGCCACTCTCACTTCCAGGGCAGGCCACTGACTTAAGTCCATTGTTAAGTCCCAAGGTCGGCAGAGCATAGCAGGCTGCTGAGCAATGACACGGCTACATACAGGGTCCAAGTGTGCCAAAGGCTAGAGACCATTCTCAAAGCTTCTCCTTATATACAGGAAGCAGATCACATACGCAAAGGCAGCTACTCAGCTGCTCCCAGTAGATTCTACCATGGAGTTGATTACCAGTCTCGTCATGGGGAATACTACATCCAGCTGCCCAGCCACTTAACCAGGCCTAGCCAAGTTGACAAACAAGCATAACCATCACACCTATGAATATTGATGGTCTGTTCTACAGTCAGCCCCTGGCCTTGTTTTGGTTGAAGATATTGAGCTTTTCCATTGCCTTGTTCCACAGATGTAGTCAATGTGATTGCTGTGTATTCCATCTGGTGAGGTCCATATGTATAGCAGCCATTTATGCTGTTGAAAAAAGGTATTTGGGTATTTGCAATGAGTAAGTCACTGGTCTTGCAAACTTCTATCACACTATCTCCAGTGTCATTTTTATCACCAAGGCCATACTGTAAAACTACTGAAGATTCGTCTTTGTTTTCAACTCTCACATTCCAATCACTAATAATAATCAATATATCTTGACTGCATGTTTGATAAATTTCAGACTACAGAAGTTGGTAAAAATCTTCAATTTCTTCATCTTCTTTATAGTTCCTACATTCCACGTATTGATTATTAATGGATGCTTGCAGCTGTTTCTTCCATTTTGAGTCATGCCCTATCAGCAAATGGAGCTCCCAAAAGCTTTACTCCATCTATGTCATTAAGGCTGACTCCACTTTAAGGAGGCAGCTCTTCCCCAGTCTTATTCTGAGTGTCTTCCAACTTCAGGGGTTCATCTTCTGGCACTGTATTAGACAATGTTTCAGGGCTATTCATAAAGTTTTCCACTAATGTATCAGACAGTGTTTCACTGTTACTCATATGGTTTTCACTGGCCAATTTTTTCAGAAGTATATGGCCCCATTCTTCTTCCCAGTCTGTCTTAATTTGGAAGCACCACTGAAACCTGTCCACCATGGGTGACCTTTCAGGTATCTGAAATGCCAGTGGCATAGCCTCCAGCCTCCTAGCAACATGCAAGCCACCATAGTACAACAAACTGACAGATGAGTGAAGTAAACCTATTAAAGCCCTGTAAATATCCATGCGCTCCTTAAAGTAAAACAAAAGCAACACACCAGAAATAATACCAAGAATATTTATTCTAATTTGCTACAGATAATGAACACCAAGTAATTATTAACAACTTTATTGAGATACAACTTACATCCCATATAATTCATCCATTCAAAGTATATAGTTCAATGTTTTTTTCAGTATATTCAGGGTTGTGCAACCATCCCCACATCTAATTTTAGAATATTTTCATTCTACCTAAAAGAAACTCATACGGATTAGCTGTTACTACCATCTTCCCCAGTTAGCCATCTCCTCCAGCCCTAAGCAACCACTAGTCTACTTTCTGTCTCCATAGATTTGCCCATTCTGGACTTTCATATAAATGGGATCATACAATATGTCATCTTTTGTGTTTGGTTTCTTTCACTTAGCCTACCATTTTTAAGATTCATCCACATTGCAGCATGTATCAGTACTTCATTCCTTTTAATGGCCAAGTATTATTCCATTGTATGGATATACCACATTGTTTTTATCCATTCTTCAGTTGCAATGAGGATAGGATTGATCCCACTTTATGACTATTATGAATGATGCTGTTATGAACATTCATGTACAAGTTTTTTTGTGGACATATGCTTTCATTTTACCTAAAATGAAATTTTACCTAAGAGTGGATGCTAGGTTATATGGTAACTCTGGAGTTCCTGGGTGGTACAAATGGTTAAATGCTCAGCTACTAATCAAAAGGTTGGTGTTTGAATGCACTAGATAAACCTCCGAAAAAAGGCCTAGAAGGAAGGTCTAGATCTACTTCCAAAAGATCACAGGCACTAAAAACCCTATGGAGTGCAGTTCTACTCTGAAACACATGGGGTCAACATGAGTCAGACTGACACATGGCAACTCGTTTTGGATGATTCACTCTATCCTTAACATTTTGAGGAGCTTCCAGACTGTTCTCCAAAAGAGGTGTACCACTTTACATTCTCACCAACTATGTAGGAGGGATCCAATTTCTCCACATCTTCACCATACTTGTTATCATCTGTGTTTGTTTTTGTTTATTACAGCACTGTGGGTTGTTTTTTTGTTTCTTTTCCTCTCCATAACCATTTTTAAGTGCACAATTCAGTAACATTAATCACATTCATCATGTTGTACAACCACCACCATTATCTTTCTAAAACTTTTTCAACACTTCAAACAGAAAACTTGGTGCCCCATAAGTAGTAACTAACCATTCCACTCTCTTCCCAGCCTCTGGTAATCCTAAAATGGTTGTTTCTATGCATTTGCCTATTGTAGATATTTCATGTAACTAGAATCATACCATATTTGTCCTTCTGTGTCTAACTAGCTCATGTATCATGTTTTCAAGATTCATCCCTGTCACAGTATGTATAAGAACTTCTTTCTCTTTTGTGGCTGAATAATACTCCATTGTCATCATTAATCTTTATTACATCTTTACTTCTGGTAGCAATGGGCTTAGTTTGCTCTTCTTTTTCCAGTCCCTAAAGGTGCAAGGCTAGGTTATAGATTTGAGATCTTTCCTCTTTTTTATGTAGGTGCTTACAGTTATAAATTTCCCTCTGAGCACTGCCGTCACGGCATCCCACAGTTTTGGTACGTTGTGCTTTCATTTTCTAATTTCCCTTATGTTTTTCCTATGACCTACTGCTTAATAATGTTCTGTTTAATTTCCACATATCTCTAAAATTTCCAGTTTTTCTTTTATTGTTGTTGTTGTTGTTGTTGTTATGTGATGTCGAGTTGGACCCGACTCATAGCGACCCCTCCTTGGGCTTCCGAGACAGTATCACTATGGAAGTAGATTGCCCAACCTTCCTTCCAAGGAGTGGCTAGTGGGTTTGAACTGCCAGCCTTCTGGTTAGCAGTTAAGTGCCTTAGGCACTACGCTACCAGAGCTCCCTTTTCTTCTATTACTAAATACTAATTTCATTCCATTATGGTTAGAGAAGATACTTTGTATGATTTCAATCTTCTGAAATTTACTGAGGCTTGTTTTGTGACCTAACATATAGCCTATCCAGGAGAATAATCCATGTGCACTGGAGAATAATATATATTCTGCTATTGTTGGATGGTATGTGCTATATATATATATATAAAGTCTGTTTGGTTTATAGTGTCACTCAAGTTCTCTATTTCCTTGTTTATCTTCTAGCTATGTGTTCTATTCATTACTGAAAATAATATATTGAAGTCTTCATCTATTACTATAGAACTGCCTATTCTTCCTTCAATTCTGTCAGTGTTAGCTTCATATATTTTGGGGCTCTGTTGTTAGGCACATATATAACTGCTATATTTCCTTGATGAATAAGCTTTTTTATTATTACATAATTTCCTTCTTTGTCTATTGTAACAGTTTTTTTTAAATATACTTAAACACCATTATGTTTAAACTTAAAAATTATTAATATCTGTGATCTTAATACAGATACTCCAGTTTTCTTTTGGTCACTGTGGTTTGGATTTGTAATTCCCTGATGGTTAATAATGTTAAGCATCTTTTCATGTGCTTACAGGTCACTTACATATCTTCTTTGGATAAATGTCCATTAATACACTTTCCCTATTTTTATTTTTCTAAATGTATTTATTTTGTTGTTGGTAAGAATATACACAGCAGAGACTTCCAGTAAGATGTTGGAATAGGCAGACAAGCTCCACAGACCCTCTTTAACAAAGAAAAGAGAAACCAATTGACAGAGATGCAGAAGATAATCCTGGGGCCCTGGGCTTTGAAAGGAAATATACAGAAGTGGATTAGGCACCAACTAGTGGAAAAACCTGAATGAAAACTGTGAGTACAGAGACGGTTAGAGCAGTGGACTGTTGTTGTTGTTGTTGTTGTTGTTAAGTGCCGTCGAGTCGTTTCCGACTCATAGCGACCCCATGCACAGCAGAACGAAACACTGCCCGATC
>NW_006921783.1:4904558-4916041 GCF_000298275.1 Orycteropus afer afer | reverse complement strand
TTTCACTGACAACTCAGTACTGTATATGCAAAAGGGTTCATATTTGTTGTCTGTACTGCCCATGTAACTCTCTATGTCTTTCTCATCCTCAGTGCTGCCATATTGGTCACTCACAGAGCCCTTTTTTGACATGCACCGCCTAGAACATGCTTCCCTAACCACCCACCTGCTTACCCCTACACCTTCTTTTCTACTCATTTGTTAAATCTCAATGTAATTGTCTCTTTCTCAGAGAAGTCTTTCTGAACCTTGCTACACATACAACACACACACTCACACAGAGTCTTTGCTGTACTTAATTTAAATTTTATTAGCTGATTATTTAATTAATGCCTGTTTCTCCACAAGCTGATTGTACGCTTCACAGAGAGCAAAGACTGTGTTTGACTATGTTCACTATTCTATCCCCTGCACAAGGCATATATACATGGCCCACTTTAGGAGCTCAATATAGTTGAGCACTTTATATTTGTGCCACATAGTGACTTGTAATAAATACATGCATACAGAAAAAAATTATTTGGGGGAGAAAATACCAAACTTTCATTTACTTTATCCAATCAAATAAACACACATCTTTTATTTATTTTTTAAAAAAGAAGTCACACTATACAATTCTTTGACTTTAATCCCAAGTACCACTATCTACTGAAGAAAGAGAAACCTATCTGGTTTTTGTCATTATCATTATCAGTAATACACCTGTCTTATCTAGTACGGTTATATGAGAAATACCACAGTGGATGGCTTAACCAAACAAAAATTTATTCTCCCACAGTTTAGGAAGCTAGAAGTCCAAATTCAGGGTGCTAGCTTAAGGGAAGGCTTTCTTTCTGTGTGTCAGCTCTACAGAAGAGTCCTGTCTCCTTTTAACATCTGTGGGCCTGGTGTTCCTTGGAGATCCCCATGTGTCTTGTCATCAATCTCCTCAAGTCCAGAAGGTTCCCAGCACAAGAACCCTGGGTCAAAAGGACACACTTCACACCTGGCTCTTCTTTCTTGGTGGTAGTAGGCTCCCTTTCCCTACTTGCTTTTCTTTACTTTTATCTCTTGTAAGATAAAAAGTGATGTAGACCTCACCCCAGGGAAACTCCCCTTACATCGGATTAGGGATGGGACCTAAGTAAAGGTGCTGTATCCTACTTTAATTCCCTTACACAGGTCAGGGTTGTGAGCTGAGTAATGGTGCTGCATCCCACCCTAATCCTCTTACAACTGACTGGCTGATCACATCAAATCACAGCATGGGGGATGATTACATCACAACACAACTCCTTAACAACTCAGAATCATGTCCCAGCCAAGCTGACACATATTTTGAGGGGACACAATTCAATCCATTACATCTCCTCTCTGAATAATATTCTCCTTTTCACGCTTCTTATATAAGACCTAGAGACCTAGATGGTTTAATTGAACTAGGGAAGAATGACTCGTTATTATTATTATTATTATTATTATTTTTAACTATCTCAAGAGAATCTGAATTAAAAGAAAAAAAACTACTTAATCCTAATGAATTAAAATATCTAAAACACTTCTCATCTTTCTACTTTTAAAATGATGTAGATCTATTCTCCCTCTTGGGCCTCATTTTCAAAAGGAAAAAGTTGGTTCTTTTCAGGAAGAGAAGAGAGGGAACAGATCTTTGGTCTACAACCCTCCAATACCCTGCCCTTCAGTCTCTCTCTGAATCGGTCCTTTTACTCAAGAAAATTATCTTGGCATCTTTGTAATTAATTAATTTAATTGTAGTATTCTCCACTTAAATCTTTTATCTAATGAAATAGGTTTGGCAACTCTTGATAGTAAGTACCAGAAAATACCCATTCTCTAAGATCTAATCCTCTAGATATGAACCTTCAAACTACACCAATGTGTGTGCTACAAGACTGAATGTAACCATAAATCTCTGCTAATGAGTCAGCATAATGTCATGGCTTTGAAGTCTGAAGTATCTGGGTTT
This sequence comes from Orycteropus afer afer, assembly GCF_000298275.1. NCBI lineage: Eukaryota > Metazoa > Chordata > Mammalia > Tubulidentata > Orycteropodidae > Orycteropus > Orycteropus afer. The sequence goes on along the minus strand of NW_006921783.1, from coordinate 4,914,075 downwards.
TGAATGCTTGTTTCACTACTTATTAGCTATGCAATTTTGGACAAGTTATTTGACCTCTCTGAGACTCAGTTTCCTCATCTACAAAGTAGTAAGAATGTGCTTCACAGAGTTGCTTTTGAGAATTAAGAAAATAATAAAAAACTTGGCAAATGTAAGCATTCAATAAATAAAAACACTATCAGATATTAAAATATTTATAACCCCAAAACCCCATTTGAAGCAAAAAAAGTCAACACTTTTTTGAATAAAGAATATAGAGGTCCCAAATAGCTATAGTGATGTTGAAAGAAAAGAATGATGAAGGAGGAGTTGTACTTCCTGATTTTAAATCATATTATACAGCTACGATAATCAAAACAGTCTAGTACTGGTATAGCAATAGATATACAGACCAATGGAATCAAATTCAAAATCTAGAAATAAACCCACAGATCTATGGTCAACTGACTTTGGACAAAGATGCTAAGTCCATTTGATAGGGAAAGAAGAGTGTCTTTAATAAAGAATGCTGGGAAAATTGGATTTTCACATGCAGAAAAATGAAACAAGATCCATGCCTCACACTATACACAAAAATAAGCTCAAATGGATTAAGGATCCCTAAGTGCCCATCAACAGATGTAGGGATAAACTACAGTACACACAATGTACTGTGTGCACACACAATGGAATACTATACAAGGTTAAAGAATAACGATGTATCTGTGAAACACCTCATAACATGGATGAGCCTAGAGAATACTACACTGAGTAAAATTAGTCTATCACAAAAGGACAAATACTGCATGAGACCACTACTATAAAAAGTTAAGAAAACGTTCACACACAGATAGAATCATTCTTTGAAGGCTACCAGGGGTGGAAGGGGAAAGGGGGGTAAATCATTAACTACAAGGTAGATGTCTATCAACCTGGGTGAAAGAAAAGGCAATATACAATAAGGGTGAGGTCAGCACAAAACGATTAAGGCAGTGGAAGACACAGGGAGGAGCACAAGAGTTAAAAGCAACAAAGATGAATACTATTACATATACAATCCTGCAATAACGACAAAAAGAATAATCTACAAGTGGATATAGACACTCAAGTTGAACAGGGGTTGGAAAGCAAATGGAACTACACCCATTAATATATATAAGTGGAGTAGTGGATAAGGCATTTGGCTGTAACCAGAAGGTCAGTAGTTCAAACCCACTAGCCTCTCCATGGAAGGAAGATGGGGGAATCTACTTATGTAAAAATTTATTGCCTCGGAAACCCAATGGGGTTGCTATAAGTTGGAATCGACCCAATGGCAGTGAGTTTGGTTTTTGGTTTTGTCCCTATCTATGTATTTATATATGCTACAAATATATCCATGAATGTAGTAGAGCATACAGGGGGCAAAGTTATGAAAAATTCTTAAGTCATAACCAAACACCTTGAGGAAATGAGTAACTGAGCATGGAGGCTAAGGGCCATAGTCTTGGAGGACACTAAAGTCAACTGGCATAACATAATCCATAAAGACAATGCTCTACATCCTACTTGGTAAGTAGCGACTGTGGTCTTAAAAGCTTGTGAGCAGCCATCTAAGGGGCAACTACTGGTCTCTCTCTATCTGCAGTAAAAAAGAGGGAAGAAAATTAAACATGCAAGGAAACAATTAGTCAAAAGGACTAATGGACTGTGTGAATCCCAGGATCCATGACTCTGAGACCAGAAATAGATGGTGCCTGGCTACTACTACTGACTATTCTGAAAGGGATCACAACAGGAGTCCCAGACAGAGTGGGAGAAAAATGTGGAACAAAACTCAAAATGATTTAAAAAAAAAAAAAGTCCAGGCTGACTGGTCAGATGAAGACTGATGGAAGCCCCAGTATTTTGGCCCTTGGACACCTTTCAAGCCAGGAACTGAGCTCAACCCCCATGGTTCAACTTTCAGTCAATCAATGTTGTTGTTGTTGTTGTTATTTGCCATTGAGTCGGCCCGACTCATAGCGACCCCTCCTTGGGTTTCTGAGGCAGTATCACTACGGAAGTAGGATTGCCCAACCTTCCTTCCGAGGAGTGGCTGGTGGATTTGAACCGCCAGCCTTCTGGTTAGCAGTCAAGTGCCTTAGGCACTATGCTACCAGAGCTCCTAGTCAATCAATAGACAAGCATATAAAGTAAACAGTAATACCAGGAGGGTGTGCACTCATTAGACCAATCAACCATATGAAATCAAGAGGGCAGCGTTGCCTAGGATAGAACTAGAAGATGGAAAAGGAAGGGAAAGAAGGACAAAAGGAAGAAGTGGGCATGGGGAGGAAGTAAGAAGAATGCTGTTGCATTGTGAGGATTGCAGTGAATGTCACAACAGAATGTGAATGAACTGCTGAATGAAAAAAAAATTTGCTCTGTAAATTTTCACCCAAATCACAATAAAAATATTAAAAATATATAGATTAAGGATCTAAATGTACAAACTAAAAGCATAAAATTCTTAAAAGAAAATACAGGAGCAATGCTGTCAGCCTAATTTTTAATAATGGATTATCTAATATAACACCAAAAGCATAAACAACAAAAGACAAAATAAAAAATAATTTTAATTAAAAAAAACTTTTGTTTACCAAAAACTTGACCAGAAAATGAAGAGACAAGCTACTGACTGGGAGAATATCTTCTTAAACCCTGTATCTGGTAAGAATCTAATAACCAAAATGTATATAAAACTTCAACAACTTAACAACAAGAAGATAAGTAACTCAATCATTAAATTGGCACAGGACTTGAATAGACATTTCACCAAAGAAGACATTCAAACAGCCACCAAACACATGAAAAGATGTTCAGTGTCATTAGCCATCAGAGAGATGGCAAATCAAAACTACAACAGATAGCATTTCATTCCCATTAGGATGGCTGAGATAAAAAATAAAATAAAATATGTTGGCAAGGATGTGGGAAAATTGAAACCCTCATCTATTGCTAGTGAGAATATAAAATACTGCAGCTGCTATGGAAAACAATTTGGTGGTTTCTCAAAATGTTAAACAAAGGATTATGATATGACCCAACAATTCTATTCCTAAGTATAAAATTCTGCTCCTCTCATCAAGAAATGGAGTCTCATATTCTACTTCTTGAATCTGGAGACTAGCTTTGGTCAATATAATACAAGAGAACAAACATTTGTGTAATTACCAAGCAAGGCCTTAAGAGGACTTGCAAATTCTGTCCTTGCTTTTTTGCATTATTGCTCTTAAAGTGTCATGTAAAAAGCCTCATCTGGCTGCAATGGCATGCACAAGCATAGAAAGGATTGTGAGGATGGCACAGGAGCGGCAGTATTTCATTCTGTTGTACATAGGGTTGCTATGACTCAGAGCTGACTCAACAGCATCTAACAACAACAGCTTCCTTGAAAATGACAGACTACATGGAAAGGGACCTAGCTGACAGCCAGTATCAACTTCCAGACTGTGAAAGAAGCCATCTTAGATCAGATAACCCCAGGTGAGACCAGGAGAAGAATAATCTAGCTGTACCTAACTCAAACCGCTGAGCCACATAATTATTAGTTAATAAAAGTCATTGTTGTTGTTGCTGTTATGTGCCGTCAAGTCAGCCCTGACGCATAGCGGCCCCTCCTTGGGTTTCTGAGGCAGTATCACTACAGAAGTAGACTGCCCAACCCTCCTTCTAAGGAGTGGCTGGTGGGTTTGAACCGCCATGCCAGCCTGCCAATTAGCAGTCAAGGCACTATACTACCAGAGCTCCTACAAAAGTCATTAGGTAATTTTAAGTCAAAAAAAATTTTTTTTGCTGCCCTTTGCCCTGGTTCCTGGGAGGTGACCTCTAAACTCTTAGACATTCCTGAGTGACTGGTGTTATTCACTCTGTTATTCACAGTGGGCCCCTCAGACTACACCAGATAGATTATGCTAACAAAATGGCTCATGGTGGGCTTCTCTATATGGTTTACGCTAATGAGATGAGTCAGGATGGGAGGGTGACCATGCTAGAAAAATCAAACATGTGATTAGAGGGTTGAGACTTTGAGCTACATGTTATCAGCCCAGCATCTGGAGAAAACAAGAGGGATACAGACTGAGTTCAACCACATGGCCAATGATTCAATCAATCATTTCTATATAAAGAAACCTCAATAAAAACTCTAGACACTGAAAGTTCACTGAGCTTACTTGATTGCCAATGAATGGCAATGCTCTTTGAGTATTGTTACCTTCCATAAACATGAATCAAATCCATTGCCAATGAGTAAATATTTGACTCATGGTAACCCCATGTGTTACAGAGTGAAACTCCCCCATAGCATTTTCTTAGCTGTAATCTTTTACAAAAGCAGACCATCAGGACTTTCTTCCATAGATCCACTGGTTGGGTTCAAACCATCAACTTTTAGGTTATCAGTCAAGCATAAACCATTTGTGCCACCCAGGGATCTTTGTCACTTTCAATACCAGGAGGGTAATGTGGGACCAAGAACAATGAAAGTCATGTCTGGAATCTTCTCAGACCTTGCCCTAACTGTCTCTTCCTTTGGTTGGTTCTGTTTTATATTCTTTTGCTATAATAAAATTGTAATTAAAAGTATCATATTTTCCTAAATTCTGTGAGTCATTCTGGTGAATTATCGAACTCAAGGGTAGTCACTGGAACTCCCTAATTTGTAGCTAGCTGGCCAAAAGTGAGTTTGGCCCTGAGGCTGCCTGAAGAAGGCAGTCTTGTGGAGAGCTATACTCTCAGACTTTGAAGTTTGGCCAAAATCAATGTAACCCTCCATAACTAAGTCACCATAGCTGCTAACAATGAACAAGTACACTAATTCAATTTTCTCTTCCACTGATTTTCAAAAGAAGATAACAAATAAGAAATGAAATAAGGAAAAGCAGAGTGAAAGGGGAGAAAATGTAAGAAAGATAGAAAAATGCATAAAAATGTAAGTTAATACTTGAAAAGTATGCCATTGGTTATACAACTTTTCCAACCTAGACAAGATTAACTGGAGCAAAAGTGATCCTCTCCCTTATCTTTTATCCTATTTGACCAACTAACTGCTATTCCCTCTCTATGACAATTTACCCCACCATCTTCGATCATACAATTCCTCCTGCTTAGAAGGCCTTCCCTCTCTCCTCAGTATATCTAAGATCCTATTTATCTTTCTTTAAAGGCTCAAATCAAATGTATCTTTTTCTCCCTGAAGTCTTTTCTAATTCCTGTTGTTGTTGTTGTTGTTATTTGCCGTGGAGTGGAGTCGGCCCAACTCATAGTGACCCCTCCTTGGGTTTCCGAGGCAGTTATCACTATGGAAGTAGGATTGCCCAACCTTTGTTCCGAGGAGTGGCTGGTGGGTTTGAACTGCCAGCCTTCTGGTTAGCAGTCAAGTGCCTTAGGCACTATGCTACCAGAGCTCCTTTTCTAATTCCTACAAACTGTTATTAATTTCCCCCCTTCTGAATTTTTTTAGTATATCACAACCAAACACCCTAACTTATATTTGTCATCTCCCTCCTTTGGTTGGCTGTAAGCTTCTTGAGGACAGAAGACAGATGTCAGTCAAATTCTCACCCCTTACAGAACTCTCCACACTTCCTTGCACACAGTGATTAGTCAATAATATATCTGAAATGAAGGAGTTAAGTAGCAAGAAGCCTTCCAGATCTTCTGACCAACAATGAAAAGCATCCAACTTCTGCAAGGGCCAATACAATATTTACAGAAAGAATGGAGGGAAATCAGTATGTATTAATAAAATCCAAGAAGCATGTCAATACTGAAGTTACAAATAATCCACCTATGGTTACTAGAATAGGAGAATGTATAGCTAGAGGCTACCACTGAAAAAGTCAGCTCAACTCTGCCTCACTGCCTTTGGTCTTTAAGGATTTGATTAGTTTTTCCACTTTCTGATTCAGCATTGCATCACGCCTCTACTCCAGAGCTACAATGAAAGCCTGTGATTTGGAGGGAATGATAAATTCATTCACTGAATAAAGCAACACTGTTTTCTTAGCACAAGTCCTAAACTATTTCAAAGGGTGTAATATTTCACTAAGCTTGGCCATTTGGGTTTAAATTTATTAGTCAAAACAGAAAATTTTCTCATCAGACCCCATATATTCCAATAGGCATGATATATAGTATCTCCCAATGTCTAATTATTAACTAGAAGTGTAAGTAAATCACTATCAGTATTAAGCTCTGATGTGCGAAGACAGAGTAAGAATTAAGCAATTCAAATGCTAAAGAACTTCTATTTGCCAGTTTGCTTTCTTTTCTTTTTCAGCAAATAAACAGAATTGCATAAGGACTAAGTGAGTGCATTAAGCCACTCTTTCTGATCCATACCAAAAGTAACAATGCATGAAGAGTGCTATTTAGATTTTCCAAGAGTCCCTATTTCAAATATTCTGCCCCTTGGTCATCAGATGTATGTCCTGATGTGTACCTTTTTTAAAAAAATCTACAGCTAATAAAGTAGGGAGAAGGATTATGTATCCTTGGGACATCAGCTCAATCACTGTCTGTTTCTGGCCATTCTTTGGCAATGTTTGTTGTAATGGCATCATATATGATATAATACATCATTTATGTTGAATGGGTAAAGAGGAAATTATTCAGAACTAGAGAAAATTTTACTGAAAAGGGGACATAAGTAAGAAACACAAACGATCCCACTAACTTACATTCTATAATGATGTTAAGGATCAAAAGTCTAGCAGAAACGAACCTCTATCTTTCCAACATTCTTCCTCTAGCAACAAGACTCCAATAATTCTTCAGCTCCACCAGGATCAATAAATAATCTACTGAGCTCGTCACCTTTTCAGTATCCCTCATCCTCTCCTCATGTGTTCACGTCTCTCCTTACCCACATGCAGCTGATTCTATAGTCCTTCAGGATGATTATTTTTGGTACATATCATCAACTCTCTTGCCCACTGTACCTTTATTATACAGATCCACAATGCCTTGGGGATTGACGTGTTTTAGAATTCAGAATTTTAGATTTAAAAAAGTTAATACAGTACATATATCATAAATGCCCCAGCAGTGCCTGGGGCAGCACCCCAAAATCAAATACATTAATATCTCTGCAGCAAAATATATAAATATTCCCACTTTGTTGTTGTTAGATGCTGATGAGTCAGGTCCAACTCATGGGGATCTTATACATAACATAAATAAAGCCTATAAATAGCAATTCAGGTATTGCCACACAGTCTTCTCAACTTACCAAAACACTATGCTTTCAGAACTTTTTTTGATTCTCAGAATTGCAGGTTAAGAGATTGTTGTTGTTAGGTGCCATTGAGTCATTTCTGACGCACAGAGACCTCATGCACAGCAGAATAAACACCACCCGATCCCATGCCAGCTCCATGATCCCTGCTATACTTGAGCCCATTATCACAGCTACCATGTCAATCCATCTCGTTGAAGGTCTCCTCCCCTTTCGTCGACCCTCCACCTTACCAAGCATGACATCCTTCTCCAGGGAATGGTCCCTTCTGACAACATGACCAAAATAAGTGAGATGAAGTCTGGCCATTCTCGCTTCCAAGAAGCATTTCGGGTGCACTTCCTCCAGGACAGATCTGTTAGTTCTTTTAGCAGTCCATGGTACTTTCAGCATTCTTCACCAGCAACACAACTCAAAAGCATCAACTCTTCTTCGGTCTTCCTTATTCACTGTCCAGCTCTCACATGCATACGAGGCGATTAGAAATATCATGGCTTCTGTCAGGCACACCTTTGTCCTCAAGGAGACATCCTTGCTCCTCAGCATTTGAAAGAGTTCCTTCACGGCCGACTTGCCCAGTGCTACACATCGTCTAATGTCCTGACTGCTGCTTCCATTGGCATCAATTGTAGAACCAAATAATGTGAATTCTTTGACAACCTCAATCTTTTCTCCATTTATCGTGATGCTGCTTATTGGCCCAGTTGTGAGGATTTCTGTTTCCTTTATATTGAGATGTAATCCATACTGCAGACTGTATTCTTCAACCTTCATCAGCAAGTGCCTCAAGCCATCCTCACTTTCAGCAAGCAAAATTGTATCGTCAGCGTATCTCAGGTTGTTAATGACTCTTCCTCCAATCTTGATGACACATTTTTCTTCATATAGTCCAGCTTCTCGGATTATTTGCTCAGCATATAGACTGAATAAGTATGGAGAAAGGATACAACCCTAATACACTCCCTTCTTGATTTTAAACCTTGTTCCATTCGAACGACAGCCTCCTGGTCAATGTACAGGTTCCTCATGAGTACAATCAAGTGTTTAGGAATTCCCAATCCTTCTCAATGTTATCCATAATTTGTCATGATCCACACAATCAAATGCCTTTACATAATCAATAAAACACAAGTAAACATCTTTCCAGTATTCTTTGCCTTGAGCCAAGATCCATGTGACAGCAGCTATGATATCTCTTGTTCCATGTCCTCTTCTGAATCCAGCTTGCACCTCTGGAAGTTCTGTCAATATACCGCTGCAACCATTTTTAAATTATCTTCAGTTCTTGTGTGTGATATTAATGATATTGTTTGATAATTTCCACATTCTGTACGATCACTTTTCTTTGGAATGGGTACAAATATGGATCTCTTCTGGTCAGTTGGCTAGGTAGCTGTCTTCCAAATAAGGTAAGAGATTATGTACCTGTATTTCATTGGCAAAACCCAGAATCATGCAAAATCTCAGTACCTGCACCTATGAGGCTGAATATGTCTAGAGAAACAAACAAGATCACACTATCTGGTCTCACTTACTTTAAATTTGTTACATTACTAACATTGTGTGATGCTTTTGTACTACTTCACAGTTCTACTAAATTTTTCTAGTCCATTCACTGGTCCACTCATAATGAAGGTCATTAAAAACACAGGAAAAAAGAAGGTTGGGAGGGTTCTGGCAAGATGGCGGACTAGGCAGAAAGACTACACAGACCCTCTTCAACAAAGAAAACGGAAACCAATTAACACAGACACAAAAGATAATCCTGGACCCCTGAGCCTTGAAGGGAAGGATATAGAAGTGGACTAAACCCTAACCAGCAGGAGAATTTGCATGAAAATACCAAAAAAGGAGACATACGGAGCTGCGGTCTGGCAGCGATCCCTGAGCGATCCTGATGACACAGACAGCTTGGAGATTTCCAAGTGGTGGTAGGACTTCAGAATTAACCTAAAAATCACCCTGCTAGTCAGGGTCTGCATGGAGGACTGTGCACAGTGGCTGGGGAACAAACGGAGAAGGTGAAGAGAAAGGTAGGCTGAGCTGTGGACTTCTGCCAGTTTGGAGGGTGCCGCCATTTTGTAGGTTTAAAAAGTGCCTTGACTATTTTGGATATTTAAAGAGACAGCACTCTCACAGAATCCTGTGGTGGTAGGACTTAAGAATTAACCCAAAAAATCACCCTGCTAGCCAGAGACTGCACGGAGGACTGTGCACGGTGTGGGGAACAAACGGAGAAGGTGAAGAGAAAGGTGGGCTGAGCTGTGGACTTTTGCC
>NW_006921783.1:4893239-4901726 GCF_000298275.1 Orycteropus afer afer | reverse complement strand
CTGTGGTCAATGTCATGAGACAAAGTATATGTAAACTGCTGTATGGAAAGTGAATTTGCTCTGTAAATCTTCACCCAAATCACAATAATTAAAAAAAAAAAAAAAAAAAGACAGGAAAGAAAGAAAAGACCAAAATAAATGTCAGAAGAGACTCTAATACTTGCTACTGAACAGAGTAGCTAAAGTGAAAGAAGTGATGACATAAGAGATCTGAACAGAAGATTTCAAAGGGCAGCTCAAGAAGACAAAATAAACTGCTATATTGAAATATACAAAGATCTAGAGTTAGAAAATCAAAAGGGAAGAACAAGCTTGGCATTTCTCAAATTGAAAGAACTGAAGAAAAATTTCAAGCCTCAAGTTGCAATACTGAAGGATTCTATGGGCACAATATTGAATGATGCGAGAAGGTACAAAAGAAGATGAAAGGAATACACAGAGTCACTGTACCAAAAACAATTGGTAGATGTTCAATCATTTTAGGAGGTAGCATATGATCAAGAACCAATGGCACTGAAGGAAGAAGTCCAAGCTACACTTAAGGAACTGATGAAAAACAAGGTTCCAGGAACTGATGGAATACCCATTGAGATATTTCAACAAACAGATGCAACACTGGAAGCACTCACTCATCTATGCCAAGAAATTTAGAAGACAGCTACCTGGCCAACCAACTGGACGAGATCCATATTTGTGCCCATTCCAAAGGCAGGTGATCCAACAGAATGTGGAAATTATTGAACAGTATCACTAACATCACTTGCAAGTTAAATTTTGCTGAAAATAATTCAAAAACAGTTGTGACAGTACATCAACAGGGAACTGACAGAAAGGCAAGCTGGATTGAGACAGGGACATGGAACTAGGCTATCACTGCAGATGTCAGATGGATCTTGACCAAAAGCAAAGAATACCAGAAACATGTTTACCTGTATTTTATTGACTATGCAAAGGCATTTGACTATAGGGATCATTACAAATTATGGATAATGTTGTGAAGAATGAGAATTCCAGAACACTTAATTGTGCTTATGAGAAACCTACACATAGAGCAAAGGCAGTTGTTCAAACAGATCAAGGGGGTATTGCATGGTTTAAAATCAGGAAAGGTGTATGTCAGGGTTGTATCCTTTCAACATACTTATCAATCTGTATGCTGAGCAAGTAATCCAAGAAGCTGAACTCTATGAAGAACATGGCATCAGGATTGGGGAGGAAGACTCATTAACAACCTGTGATATGCGGATGACACAACCTTGCTTGCTGAAAGTGAAGAGGATTTGAAGCACTTGTTGATGAAGATCAAAGACTACAGTCTTCAGTATGGATTACACCTCAACATAAAGAAAACAAAAATCCTCACAACTAGATCCATAAGCAACCTCATTATATAAATGGAGAAAAGACTGAAGCTGTCAAGGATTTTATTTTACTTGGATCCATAATCAACACCCGTGGAAGCAGCAGCCAAAAAATCAAATGACTTATTGCACTGGGCAAATCTGCTGCAAAAGACCTCTTTAATGTGTCACTTTGAAGACTAAGGTGTGCCTTGGTATTTTCAATTGCCTCATGTGCATGTGAAAGCTGGACAATGAATAAGAAAGGTCGAAGAAGAATTGATGCATTTGAATTACGGTGTTGGCAAAGAATACTGAATATACCATGGACTGCCAGAAGAATGAACGAATCTGTGTTGGAAGTACAGCCAGAATGTTCCTTAGAAGCAAGGATTGAGGCTTTATCTCTCGTACTTTGGTCATGTTATCAGGAAAGACCATTTCCTGGAAAAGGGTATCATGCTTAGTAAAGTTGCGGGGTCATCAAAAAGAGGAAGACCCACGATGAGATGGACAGATAGTGGCTGCAACAGTGGACTCAAGTATAGTAATGATTATGAGAGGCCAGGCTGTGTTTCATTCTGTTTTACATAAGGTTGCCATGAGTTGGAACCAACTCTTTGGCAACTAACAAGACTGCATCATTTACATAAGCATAAGAACAGCATCCAAATATTTCTCCTGTCTTAAAAACAAAACTCTCTCTCAATCATCCACCTCCTCTTCCAGGTAGTGCTTCATTTCCCTGCTCCTTTTATAGTGAATCTCCTCAAGAGTTTCCCATGTTCACAGGAATGCACAAGAAGGAAGGACATAAGGAAGAGGTAACTACAGGGAGGAAGTGGGAAGACAGCTGTTATATTGTGGGGAATTGCAGTCAATGTCATGAAACAAAATATACATTAACTGCTATATGGAAAATGAATTTGCTCTGTAAACTTTCACCCAAATCACAACAAAAATATTAAAAAAAAAAAAAAAAGGAGTTGCCTAAATTCCATTTCTCCAATATATCTCCTTCTATTGCCTCTTGAACCCACTCCACCACTCTAATGAAACACCTTCAGCTTCTTTTTCAAAGTTATCAATGACTTCTATTGATAAAACCAGTGGTCAATTCTCAGTCCTCATCTTTACTGATCTGTAGCATTTGACACAGTAGATCATTCCCTTCTTTATTTTTCTTTGGGGAAGGAAAAAAAAAAGCTTTATTGAGATGCAATTCAGGAGCTCTGGTAGCATAGTGCCTAAGGCATTTGACTGCTAACCAGAAGGCTGCCAGTTTAAACCCACCAGCCACTCCTTGGAAGGAAGGTGGGGCAATCTACTTCTGAAGTGATACTGCCTTGGAAACCCAAGAAGGGGTCGCTATGAGTCGAATCCGACTTGACGGCAGTGGGTATGATTTGAGATATAATTCACATACAATTCACCAATTTAAACTGTACAATTCAATAGTCTGTGTATATTCAGAGTTGTGCAACTATCATCACACTAATCTTAGAATTATTTTCATCTCACCTAAAAGAAACTCACACACATAAGCTGTTACTCTCATCCTCCCTACGTACCCATCTCAAGCCCCAAGCAACCATCAGTCTACTTTCTATCTGTATAGATTTTCCCATTCTGGAGTTTCCTATAAATGGAGTCATATAATATGTTGTCTTTTGTGACTAGCTTCTTTTATTTAGCATGTTTTCAAGACTCATCCATGTTGCACTATGTATCAGTACTAATTCCTTTGTATAACCAAATATTATTTCATTGTATGAATATACCACATTTTGTTTATACATTCTTCAGCTGAGATTAATCCCATATTGTGGCCATTAAGCTCTGGTGACATAGTATTTTGATATATATCTTGATTTATATATATATATCTTTAATATATATTTTGATATATTAGTATATCTAGTGGCCTAAGGTATTTTGATATATAAATGTAAACATTCACATGTAAGTTTTTGTATACACATGGACTTTCTTTTCTCTTGAGTATGTATCCAGCAGAGCACTTTGCAATTGGCTGCTAACCTAAATGTTGGTGATCTGAACCTACCAAGCGGTTCTATGGAAAAAAGGTCTGGCAAACTGCTTCCATAAAGATTAGGTAACTCTATGCTTAACATTTTAAGAGACTGCTAAGACTGTTCCTAAAGCAGCTATACCATTTTACATTCTCATCAGCAGTGTATGAGAGTTCTAATTTCTCTACATCTTCCCCAACACTTGTTACTGTCTACCTTTTCTCTTATAGCAATCTTAGTAGGTATGAAATGGTAACACACTACGATTTTGATTTAGTGTCTAAGGCATCTGACCACTAACCAGAAGGCTGGCGAATCAAACTCACCAGCCACTCCTCAGAAGGAAGACTGGGCAATCTACTTCTGTAGAGATAAACCACCTCGGAAACCCAAGGAGGGGTCGCTATGAATCGGAATCGACTCAATGGCAGTGAGTTTGGTGGTCTGTTTTTCTTAATGACTAATAATGTTAAGTTTTTTTCATGTGCTTATTGGCCACGTGTGTATCTTTTTTGGAGAAATGTCTATTTAGATCCTTTGCCCATTTTTAAATGCAGTTATCTTTTTTATTATTGAGTTGTAAGACTTATTTATATATTCTAGATACCAGTGTCATGTCAGATATAGGATATGCAAATATTTTTGCCCATTCTGTGGTAAAAGTTTACACAGCAAATTGTTGCTGTTGTTAGGTGCTGTTAAGTCAACTTTGATTCACAGTGACCCTATGCACAGGACAGATTTGTTCATTCTTCTGGCAGTCCATGGTACTTCCAGTACTCTGCCAATCCACAACTCAAAATTATCAACTCTTCTTTGGTCTTCCTTATTCATTGTACAGCTTTCACATGCATAAGAGGTTATTGAAAACACCATGGATTGGGTCAGATACACCTTAGTTTTCAAAAAGACATCTTTAATCTTCAGCACTTTAAAGAGGTCTTTTGCAGCAGATTTGCCCAGTGCAATACAACATCTGATTTCTTGACTGCTGCTTCCATTGGTGTTGATACGTGACAAATTAGGTTCCCATTAATAATTTCTATACATATTGTGCAGTGACACTGGTTACATGTTTTACAATGTGTTAGCATTCTCATTAGTCCCATTCTACTTATTCTGTTTCCATTAAGGTAGCAGCCCTGCCATCCACCCCTTTGCTTCTCATCTTTGCTTTAGGGTAAATGATGACATTTAGTCTCATATAGATCATTATTTAAAGGAGCACAGTACTCAGAGGTGATATTGTTTATGAGCCAATCTATTATTTGGCTAAAAGGTGACCTCCAGGAGGTAGCTTCAGTTTGAAGTCTGAAGAGTATCCCAGGGTGATATTCTCAGAGGTTCCTCAAATCTCCATGAGTCCAGTAAGTCTGGTCTTTTTCTAGGAATCTGAGTTTTGTTCTACATTGTTCTCTCATTCTATTCCATGACCATCTACTATACCCCTGATCAGAACAGTTGGTAATGGTAGCTGAGCACCATCTAGTCCTTCTGGTGTCAGGACTGTGGTTCATGTGTGCTACAAGTCCTACAGACTAGTTTCTTCTTTAAGTCTTTAGTTTCCTTCTTTCTCTTTTGCTCCAGTTGAGTAAAAGATCAAGAGATACATTTTTCTGTTCAATATATATATATATATATATATATATATATATAAAATTTACAGTACCAAAGTTTTTAATTTCAATGAAGTCTAATTTTTTTTCTTTTCTTGTCTGTGCTCTTGCTGTCCTAAGAAACTATCTCCTAGCTCAAGGTCAAAAAGATTTACCCCTATGTTTTTTCCAAAAATTTCAATAGTTTTAGCTGTAATATTGAGATCTACGATTCATTTTGAGTTAATTTTTTTATATGGTATGAGGTAAGGAGCCAACTTTATTCTTTTGCATATGGGTATTCAATTGCACCATTTATGGAAATGACTTTTTCTCCCACTGAATTATCTGGGCATGCTTGTCAAAAATCAACTGACTATAAATGTAAGGGTTTAGTCAGGACTCTCAGTTCTACTACATTGATTTCTATGCCTGAGCTTTATACCAATACTCCAGTATCTTGATTATTTCACCAAGGGACTCCAAATACATAGTAGGCACTTGATAATACTTGTTGAATGAGTGAATGGAAGGAAAAAAGAAATCTGAAGGCTTTACTTCTCTTTAATTGTTTATACAGAAATTTTCAAATACACACAAAAGTAAAGAACAGCAAAATGAATGCTTATGTACCTATCACCTACCTGAAAGCTCTAACCTGAAGTAAATTTCAGTAGATACCAGCACCTCAATTTGGCTTCCAACAATTAACTATATTCTTGGAGAATGGGGAATTTATATTATCCCAAGTTTCTATCAAACAGCATTTCTTAGAGCCTTCTACAAGTTACAGCAAAATAACTTTAGCAATTAGACCAAGTATATACTGAGGGATAAATCAGGATGCAGTGATCGCTTCAGACTTATCTATGATAGGACAACACTAAAGAACATGTATGTTCCAGTAACAAGGACCTGATTGCTTCCTTTCACCATTTATTTCCTCCAGTTAAATTTTAATAAAGATATACTCTTAAAAAGGAGCTATGTGACTATACAAAATTAGAGTGAACCTCACTCTTGTTAGATGAGACAAATTCCTTGGGCAAGTATTTCCTCTAATTAACCTTTATAAATCTAGCATCTGACATAATACATGTACATTAAATGAAGTTCATAATTGTGTAAAAATGATACATGTAACTTGTCAGACTGCAAATAGATGCACTAAGTCTCCCATATCCTAAACAGACGTAAATTTGAAAAGAAAATTTTCAAAATAATTTTTAAACTTGTCTAATCAAAAGCATAAGTAGCTGAAAAGAAAATCAAAATTCAGTGTCTTAACTCAGTGGAGTAATCTTATACTGGTCATCTGCTCCCTCGAGCCCTAGCTGAGCAGTCCTGGTAATGTAGTGCTTAAGCACTTAGCTGTTAATCAAAAGGTCGGCACTGCAAACCTACCAGCCGCTCTACGGAAGAAAGATGAGGCAGTCTGAATCTGGATAGCTGGCTGTGACCAAGAAGTGACTACAACCTTGCCCCTTCTCACTTCTACTATACACCTGGGAATTCAGATCATACAAATAAACTTACAGGACCACTGTCTGCCAACCCTATACATGGTCTTGGGTACACTCCCGCTTCATAGACATACCTACTAGTTCAGCCTATCTACCCATCTATCCACCCGTATACCCATGTTTGCCTTCACTGACAATGCAGTACTATATGTGCAAAAGGGTTCATCGTTGTTGTTTGTACCTCCCATGTACCTCTCTCTGTCTTTCTCATCCTCAATGCCACCATATTGATCACTCACATTTGATACACTGCCCTTCTCACTGCCCTTCTCCTCACCCAAATCAATATTTATCTCTACCTATCTAACCTTGTTCCCTCCCCTCCCCTCCTACCCCGAGTAACCAACAAAGAAAATTTCCTTCCATACATAAACCTTTCCTTGACTTTTACAATAACAGACTAATACAATATTTGTCCTTTTGTGATTGACTTACTTCACTCAGCATAATGTCCTCCAAGTTCATCCATGTTATGCGGTGTTTTGCAGATTCTTCATTATTCTTTAGCGTTGTATAGTATTCCATTGTGCGTATGTACCATAGTTTGGTTATCCATTCCTCAGCTGATGGACACCTAGGTTGTTTCCATCTTTTGGCTATTGTAAATAGTGCTGCGATGAACATGGGTGTGCATGTCTCTTCTTGTCATGGCTCTCACTTCTATAGGATATATACCTAGTAATGGAATGGCTGGGTCAAATGGTATTTCTAATTCCAACTTTTTAAGGAATCGCCATACTGCTTTCCACAATGGTTGTACCATTTTACAGTCCCACCAGCAGTGCATGGGAGTCCCAATCTCTCTACATCCTCACCAGCATTTGTTATTTTCTGTCTTGTTGAACTTTGTTACTAGTGCTGGAGCAACATGGTATCTCGTTGTTTTGATCTGCATTTCTCTAATAGCTAAAGATCGTGAGCATTTCTTCGTATGTTTGTTGGCCACTTGAATATCTTCTTTGGTGAAGTATCTATTCATGTCTTCTGCCCATTTTTTAATTGAATTGTTTGTCTTTTTGTTATTGAAGTGTTGGAGTTTTCTATAAATTCTAGAGGTAATTCCCCTGTCAGATATGTCATTACCAAATATTTTTTTCCCAATCTGTAGGTTCTCTTTTGACTCTTCTAGAGAAGTCTTTGGAAGCACACAAAAATTTAATTTTTAGAAGGTCTCAATCATTTGGTTTCTCTTCTGCTGTTTGTGCATTTTGAGTTATGCTTGATAGTCAGTCTATTTATGCCATATGTTAAGGCCCCTAAATTTGCCCCTAGTTTTTCCTTGAGGAACTCTACAGTTTTAGATTTCACATTTAAGTCTTTGATCCAGCTGGAGGTACTTTTTGTGTATGGTATGAAGTACAGCTCTTGTTTCATTTTTCTGAAAACAGATATCCAGTTTTGCCAGCACCATTTATTAAACAAACATTCTCTTCCCTATTTAATGGATTTTTGGCCCTTTGTCAAAGATCTAGCTGACCACAGGTCGATGAATCTATTTCTGGGTTCTCAATTCTATTCCATTAGTCTATGCATCTGTCATTAAACCAATACCAGGCAGTTTTGACTACTGTGGCTATGGTTTTGAGATGTGGCAGTGTGAGACATCCTACTTTGTTCTTCTTCTTCAATAGTGCTTTGCTTATTAGAGGTCTCTTTCCTTTCCATATAAAGTTAGTGACTGGTTTTTCTATATCCTTAAAGAATGTTGATGAGATCTGGATTGGGATTACATTGAATGTATAGACTGCTTTGGGTAAAACTGACATTTTCACAATGTTCAATCTTCCTATCCACGAGCATGGGATGTTCTTTCATTTATGTAGATCTCTTATGGTTTCTTGAAGTAGATTTTTATAGTTTTCTTTGTACAGGTCTTTTGTGTCCCTGGTAAGATTTATTCCCAAGTATTATATTTTTGGGGCAGCTATTATAAACAATATTGATTTCCTTATTTCTTTTTCAGCAGACTCTTTGCTGGTGTAGAGGAATCCAACTG
>NW_006921783.1:4851975-4891373 GCF_000298275.1 Orycteropus afer afer | reverse complement strand
ACGGTTGCCATTTGCTTGATACATCTTTTTCTAACCTTTGATTTTTAGTCTATTTTTGTCTTTATCTCTAAGGTGTGTCTCTTGTAGGCAGCATACTGATGGGTTTTGTTTTCTTAACCAATCTGCAACTCTCTGTCTCTTCAGTGGTGCATTTAATCCATTAACATTCAGTGTAACTATTGACAAGTATGAATTGGTTGTTGTCATTTTGTTATGTGTTTTTTCATGGTGTCCCTGGTTTTTATGTTCCCTACTAATTTTTGTCCTGAGCTCATCATGTTTATGAATGTTATCATTTCCTTTGTTGCTGTTGTTTTAGCATATGCTGAATATTTGTTCTTGTCCTGTTTTTTATTGTGATATGAAGGTTTATCATTTTTCTTTGAGGTTACCCTATGATTTATCATTTTCTCCCCGAATTTAGAACAGTCCATTCTGTCTTGCAACTCTCTTAACTTCCTCACCATTTAGAAGTTCTGTAACTACACAGTTTGCAGTTGTCCTCACTTGCCAGCTGATGTCTCTGGTTCCATCCTTTTACTTTGCAAGCTCATTTTACTTTGGATATGTCTATAGCTGTGGTTTCTGGGTTATGTCATCTTGTGTATTAATGGCCAGTTGTTATTTGCTATTTTTGGTTGTCTGTTCAAAGGACTCCCTTTTAGTATCTCTCTTGTATGGTTGGTTTGGTTTTAATAAATTCCTTTAGTTTCTGCTTATCTGGAAATCTCCTAATTTCACCATCATATTTGAGGGACAATTTTGCCGGGTATATAATTCTTGGTTGAAAATTTTTCCTCTTTCAGGGTTTTATATATACCATCCCATTGCCTTCTAGCTTGCATGGTTTCTGCTGAGAAATCAGAGCTTATTCTTACTGGTTGTCCTTTGTAAGTAACTTTTTGTTTTTCCTGTGCTGCTTTCAGGATTCTGTCTTTGTCTTTTGTTTTGATGAGTTTCATGATGATGTGTCTTGGTGATTTTCTTTTGGGGTCTATCCTGTTTGGGGTTTGTTGGACTTCCTGAATGGATATATTCTCATCTTTCATCATATCAGGAAAGTTCCCCTCCAACAAATCTTGGACAATTTTCTCAGTGGTTTTATTTTTCTCTTCCAGTTCTGGAATTCCAATGACATGTAGGTTATTCCTTTTGATGGTATCCCACATGAACCTTAGGCTTTCTTCATTTCGTTTTGAACTTTTTTCTGATTGATCCCTTTCCAAAGAAGCATTCAGGTATTTGTCTTCAATCTCATTAATTCTGCCTTCCATTGCATCAATTCTACTCTTTTGCTCTTTCAATGTGTTATCTATTTATGGCAACCTAGTATTAATCTTCTGGATTTCTATTCTAATTTTTCATTTATTTTGTCATTTTGTTCTTGTGTTTTCTTCCAAAATTCTTCTAGGATTTTTTCTGTGTTTTCCTTGGTCTGTCTCTATCAATCCTTTGAAGATACCAAAATATAATTGTTTTGAATTCCTTATCAGAGAGTTCCAATGATGCTGCTTCCTCAGGGATGTATTCTAGGTCTGTGTCCTGCTCCCTTGTTTCTACCATTTTATCTTGCTTCTTTGTGTGGACAGTGATGGTCTGTTGTCTCTGAGACATCACGGTGTTGTTGTATTTAGATCTCTGTTAACTGTTCATGAAGAGCAGCCAAGGGTGAGTCAGGTTTTTCTTGGTGGTTATTTATCATTGGCCCGTTGGTGGAGAAGGAAGTGGTGGTGGCTCTCACTCAGTAAGTGAAGCTGCAGGATGTGTGGGTGTAGTTGTGTCATATGGGGACTGTTGCTGTCTCCCACTCAGTTATACAAAAATTGCAACTGAATAACCATCAAAAAAGTAAAAGCACATGGACAAAAAATACACCATGCAATCACACAGTAACAGTAACCAAAAAAGGAAAAAAGGGATAAAGAAGAAGAAGAAAACCTGCAATATCTGGGGAGAGAGAAATAAGAAAAAAAAGGTAGAGGAGAATAATGAAGAAAAAAATGGGAAAAATGCAAAAAGAAAAACAAGGAATGGGGTTAACCACGAGAAAAAAAGAAAGAAAAAAATTTGCAACCAGGAACAGGAAAAAGAAACAAAGCTGAAAACTAGGACCTGGGAGGGGAAGAATAAAGAATAATAGTAAAAAAGACAAAAATAGTAATAATAATAGTAGTTTTAAAACAGACCAAAACAAGCAAACTATAAAACAGAAAAAAGAAAGAGGAAAAAAAAAATTGGGGGAGGCCAGGGCAGGGCACCCAGGCTCCATCGGAGCACACAGACTGGGATGGAGTTCCTATGGGCCCAGAAGGTCGATGGGAGTGGGAGGTGGCCGCACCTCTGTTCACCAAGCGGGTATGGAGTATAAGAGTAACAAGGTGAATGTCGCACCTTTTCAGTCATCCAGGTCCGAAACGTCTTTGGGGTTACTGGCAAGTAGAACTGGTTCTTAAGCCCCTGGAATCTGGGAGAATGCTGTCACTTTAAATATCTAAATTGGTCAAGCTGCTTGTAAACATTCAAAATGGCTGTGCCCTCCAGACAGGTAAAAGTCCACAGCTCAATCCCTCTTCCTCTTTGCTGCTGCTTTACCTTTTATTCCCCAGCCACCAGAGCAGTCCTCTATGCAGTCCCTGGCTAGCAGTGCTGATTTTTAGGTTAATTCTTAGGTCCTACCACCTCAGAAATCTCCAAGCTTTCTGTGCCATCAGCATTGCTCAGGATCACTGCCAGACCGCAGCTCCGTATGTCTCCTTTTGTGGTATTTTCATGTAAATTCTTCTGCTAGTTGTAGTCCACTTCTATGTCCTTCCCTTCAAGCTCAGGGGTCCAGGATTATCTTCTGTGTCTGTGCTAATTAGTTCCCCTTTTCTTTGTTGAAGAGGGTCTGTGTGGTCTTTCTGCCTATTCTGCCATCTTACCAGAACTTTCCATATACTTATTTTATTGTGATTTGGATGAATATTTACAGAGCAAATTAATTTTCTATTCAATAGCTCATACACATTTTGTTTCATGACACTGACTGTAATCCCTATAATGTAATAGCTCGCTTCTCACTTCCTCCCTGTGGTTATGTTTTCCTTGCATCCTTGTTGTCCTATGCATTCTGGCCCTCTAAGCTATCTCCTTATGCAAATGATGCCCTTATAATCTCCCACTGTTGATTGTTGTGAGGAGTGTACCTAACCTGGTGTAATTGTTCACCTTGTAGGCTTGTTTATTGTTTGGCTGGAAGCCACAGGAGTGAGTTTAAGTCAAGGCCCACAGGGTGACTAGGGGCTATAGTCTTGGAAGTTTCACCAGTAAGCCTGGTCTTTTTTGATGATTTTGAGTTTTGTCCCACATTTGTTTCCCACTCCAGCCAGGATCTCATACTTTAATCCCTTTCTGAGTGATTGACAGTAGTAACCAGGCATCATTGTTCTTCTGGTCTCAGGGTCACATTAGCCTGAGGTTCCATAGTCCACTGGTCCCTTGGACTAACTGTTTCCAAGCATCTTTGATTTTCTTCATTCCTCTTTCGTCATTCATCCAGACGAGGAAAAATGCAATTGTTGCATCTTAGATGGCTGCCCGCAAGCTTTCAAGACCTCAGTTGCTACTCACCAAAGTAGGATATAGAGCAATATTTTTGTGTAGTATGTTATGGCAATTGAGTTTGATGTCCCCGACAACCATGATCCCAAGCCCATGCATCCAGTGACTCACTCCCTTACGGTGTTTGGCTGTGGCTAAGATAGTATCATAACTTTGCCCCGTTAGTTCTATTACATATATGGACATTCTTATAGTACATACAAATACATATGTAGAAATATCATCTGCTACACAAATATGATCATGGCTATATCCCTTTTGTCTACCCATACCAGATCTTTTAGCCTGTCTACCTATATATCTACCTGTAGATTAATGTTTGTAATTAATGATAATGCAGTATTGTGTATGTAAAAGTGTTTAGTTTTGTTGTCTATACCTCTTATGCACCTCTCCATGTCTTCCTTTTCCTTAATGGTAATGTGTTGGTCACTAGCTTCTGGTATACTGCTTTTCCCTTCACCCAAATCAATACTTGTATCTTATCTATCTAGCAATTTTCCCTCTCATCCTTGATAACCAACAAAGAAAGTTTCCTTCCACATGTAAACCTTTCCTTGACTTTTTATGATAATGGGCTCATACAATATTTGTTCTGTGATTGACTTATTTTACTGAACATAATGCTCTCCAAGTTCATCCATGTTACAGGTGTTTTGTGGATTCTACATTACTCTTTAGTGTTGCATAGTATTCCATTATGTATATGTACCATAACTTGGTTATTCATTCATCCACTGATGGACATTTAGGCTGTTTCTATCTCTTCTCCATTTTCAGTACTGCTGCAATGAACATGGTATGCATATATCTATTTGTGTCCTGGTTCTCACTCTTGAGGATATATACCTAATAGTAGGATTGCTAGATCAAATGGTATTTCTATTTCCAACTTTTTAAGGAAGTGCCATACCATTTCCCACAGTGGTTATAACATTTTACAGTCCTACCAGAACAATACACATACTTTTTTGAAGATGCTTATAAGCTTCCACTTTCTTTGCTGAATCGTTTTCCTTGTAAGTTATTTTAAAGGAGCAATACGTTGAATATGGTTCAATGCAAAGACATTATGCCTACTTTAGTGAACAGGTAGTATTCCTCATTTCTTGAGGAGTGTCAAATTCTTCACTTGGGCCTCCTGAAGTACTGCTGGAATTCTGTGCTTAATTTACACTCAGCCAGCTGACTTTGCGTTTATTAGTAGAGAAAAGGCAATTCTGACCACTATTTATCTAGTACACTCCCAGGGTACCACCTGTGTTTGAAAAAGTTTCTTAAGTAGCTCTAAGGTAACTCTTAACTTCTTTCTTAGCTGGCCCTGTAAAATGTACTCCTTTAGACTTTGTTCTGAAGTTTTATCTTTGTTTAGAAGAAGTAGTCATGCACTGATGTTTCTTAAATGAAGGAAACTAAAAGGAATGAGGATCAGTTATGTGTACCTTCTCTTGGTGCTGCTGGTCTGATAAAATGTCACGATCTTGCATTTCAAATATGGCTTTTGGCCTCCCATTCTGTTTAGCCTCTAAAATAGTAAGCCTAAGCTAGCGATCAAATGCCAATATTGACAGCACATTTGAGTCTGAACATTAACAGATAAACAATGGCAGCACTATTACTAGAAACTATCTTAAAGAAGTAGCAGAAAAACTACCATGTATCTCAAATAAAATTCTTACATAATAATCTTACAAAATAATCTTGTAATTATTAAAATTGGAGCTTAATTAGAAATTAGTTTTTGACTTGAGTTTTTGTTTGTTTTAACACTCTAAAGCTAAGTGATTATTTCTGTGCTGTAGCTTCAATTATAATTTCATTTTAAAATTTCATATACTTTATGCATGGCTTTTCCAAAATCATCATAAAGGTCTATTTGTAATAAGTTTTATTCAATTTTAAGGAATGCTATCCAGATCCCAAATGATAACAACATTGTAAGTAAAACTAAAAATAAAATACGGCTCTAACACTGTACCTAAATTATATTTCAATAAAATGTATTTTTTAAAAAAAATACTGCTCTGAACCAAAAGCATTTGTTTTTCAACAACTCACTAAAAGGAGCAGGTTCAAATAAAACTTTAAAGCATATGTTATTAACCACCAGCTGAACCACTGGCAAGAGTCAAGCTAATAGTAAGAATATTGTATTATCATTAACTGTAGGGACGGCTTGAGGCAGCTCTTCTTATTCATACTAAGATCTAAATGCATACAATTAAAGCCACCAGATCAACTGTCCATATTAATCACTCACCAATTTAATTAAGGTAAATCATCTTGTCAGAAAGCTTGCCTCTTCTCTATTTCTCAATATTATCAACTTTTAATAGTTCACCAAATTAGTAATTACTTGTTTATGGCATTATCAAATGTCTTGGATACAGAAGACGACCATGTGACAAGGTCAGTTATAGACATCTCCTGATGGCAAATTACAGGAGAAATTTAACCCATCAAAGTGGTCATCAGAAAGGCAAAATCTATTATGCCTTTCACTAGACACTCCTGGTTAGATTCAAAGTGACAGGGTAAACCAGATCAAAACTAAACAGAGCTAGCAATATATAAAATCCTTATGAGCCCTTAGAAACCCAGGTATCAATCGATCAATATCTAAATACAATTAGTCCTTCCAGAACAAAGTATTTCATGGGGTGACAAGAAATTAGTTTGGGGTCTGGGATATACTCCTGAAAAGAATAAAACCAGTAACTTTATATTGAGTTTACTGCTAAGTGCAGCCACAGCAGTGTGGAGATCTTGAGAGGATTAAATAAAGATGTATGATGTTAAGTACCTATCTACCTAGTTCAGCAGGTGGCACTTAAGTAGTGCTTTGCATGTGTTACTCCTTCCTCAATTCTTTAAGAAATCCAACTCATCAAATCAAAGATCCTCTGATGGTTTAAAAAAACAAATGAAAACCTTAAATGATGATACAGACAACACATCTAAAAGAACTTAGTATTAAAAAGTAGCAAACAGGGAACATGAAAATGAAAAACAGATACTGAAAACATTTCTGAATGGCTCATCTTTTATGGCCATTTACAACTTTCATATTTTCTGAGTTTGTCTTCAGGGATGAGCTTTGGCAAGAAATAGGCCAAATGCAAACTCATTCCACTTGGGAATAAAACTGCAATTCTTTCAGCAGGTAAACCGCTCCTCTTATAAAACCTCACCACTGGGTATACTTCAAGCTTTCAGTAATTCCAGTTTCCAAACAAACTAGTAACAAAACTACAAAGCTAATTTTTTCATTAGAATTGTTAAGTAGCAGGTTCAATAAATCATGTGCCTTCCAAGAAAAAATATTACTTTCTAACATGCATAATATTTCGTCCAGTTCTAAAAAAAGGAGGCTTACAAACTGAAAATTATAACACTGTATGAAGTCTTTTTCTGGCTCAAGAATGAAGTATTTAAGAAATAAAGGTATAATGGAAAGAACAAGGCTTAGTCTAAGAAGTCTCAAGATCAAGTACTACTGTTGCCATTTACTATATGACTTTCAGGAGGTTACTTAACTTCTAAGGGACTCAGTTTCTTACAAGGTTTCTCTTCAGCTCTTGCAATGACATGATTATTTATAACTGATACACTCCATTGCCCCTCCTATATATACATACACACACATACATATACATACACACTTATACACATATATACATACATCTTTATTAAGCTGTATTGAGAAAGAGTGAGAGAGACTAAGTGTGAGTGTGTGTGTGTATACTGGTTGTTTTGACCCCAGCAAATCTTTTTCAGTAGTTAAGGCATTTACATAGCTTCATGATACATGAATTAACCAAGTAAGCTTTTAAAGCCTTACAATGAAACATTAAAATTCAATGTGGCTATAATCTCTTCCTTATAGAATATGGACCCAAAGAATCTGGCTTCGAGTATGGATTATTTTTCTTTTTATTTAAAAAAAAAGAAAAAAAAAGCAAAATGTATTATATTCACTATCCAGCTCTCCCATATGACCACATTAAAAAAAATTCACAAACACAAACGAAAACTCACAGGCCCATTGTAATACACTGTACCACTTCTGAATACAACACTTAGCTCAAGCTTACTACCCTGACAAATAAAGGAAAGCACTTTATGAAGCCAATTTAATTGGGAGGTGACAGAAAACATACAGCCATTCTCTTTAGCCTTATCATTGAATTGGCTTCAGCTCCAATCTCTGGCAAATCCCACTCAACAGAAGAAATTAACCAGGTCAGCAGAACAGGTGCTTCGTTGTGTCTGTCAAGGGCCTGGCATCACCACAATTACTTGCACACAATGAAACAATAATCTTTACAGATCATCTCCCCCAAGAAGCATATTGGGGAGGGGGAGGAAAACTGAAGGGCGGGAGGAGTGGGAAGAAGAAGAGGAATAGGAGGCAAAGAGAAAAGGCAAGGAAAGAAAATGAATGTGCAGCTGCCTTGGAGCTCAGCAGATGTCGAGCTGTGATGTACGAGGCTAGGATAAGCTGTCGTAGCCTGCTGCCAAAGACTGGTAAGTGATTAAACCCTGCACAGTTCTAAGCACCATATTTAGAATCTGCGGGGTTTCAAGACTTGCACCCATTCCTTGCTGTGCTGCCAGATGTTGGCAACTGGTCCAGTTCCTACAGACTGTGCATGGATGGCAGCAGTTGGTACAGCAGCAAAGCAATCTGGAACGCTTCCGGAGATGCTGTACATTAACAAGTGTCACCCATCATTCACCTTTACAGAAGGCTGAAACAACTCCAATTTGCTGCCACTTCCCTCTTGGGAAGCAGCCAAGATAAAGTTGTGCCTGGCAGCCCCATTTGTTTCACTCAGGTGTTTCTGCTGCCTTGCTGACCTCTATTAGTTTAAGTTTTAATTTAGATTAACCCCAGCACCCCAATTAACCAGCAAGGAGAAAAGCTAAGATGTGACTAGTCATAACTCTAAAATCAGAATTTATCGAAGTTAAAATTATTAATTGGGATGAAGGGCCAATCAAGTAATGCTATTTCTTTTTAAACAGACCTTAAGGCAAAGAAAAAAATATCTTTCAGACTAAGGATTGCCAGTGGAAGCAACTTCTCTCCAGTAATTCCAGTTTATTAAGCCTATTTAATTTATGATGCACTTTCCATTGAGCAATGTACATTTCAACTAATGAGGACTGGAACATTTTTGATTGTCTCCTGTGATCTCACACAATTATACGATATTAACATCTCATACCAGATACCTCAGACACTCACTCCAGAACAAAACAGTTCCCTGCTCATCTGACAAATGAATATAATAAGAGACAAAAAGGAAAAAAGAATCAGGACCTTTGACCGGGAACATCTGAGGCCACACCAATCCTCTTTCTTACACCCTCTCATCATTACTCTTAAGACTCACTTATGGCAATCATTTTATCGAATATTACAGAGTTGAGTGGAAAGACTAATAGAAAGTCTCTTTCTCTCTTTCAGAGCAAAACCAGAAGTGTCCTCAATACAGAATTACTTGTTCTACTGGCTTTACAAAATTAATTTTCCTAGTAAGTTCCTTCCTTTCATGCTCCATACATATAATACAGCTTTTATAGCTAACCTTCAACAAACAGTTGCAAATTCTGTAGCAAAAGTTCTTAACCCACTAAAAATTCAACAAAGAAAAAAATTATCTCAATAAACAATAGCTCAACAAAAACTAGTATATCACCGCTGAACAGCATCCTCAACCCTCCACCAAGTCAGCAAAGTTACAGCCTAAACCATATTTCATAAAGAAATATAACTTATCAAGGGACTCAGGATTACAGGAAATTATTTTAGTTCTTTAGAACAGCTCAAATGGTTAGTCTACCTTAGCAGTCATCAGCACCTTTACCCATAGTAGTATGTACACCAGCAGATAACACAAGAATGTCAGCTAAAGAACAGGGGAGACAGTTGTGAAGAGATAATGAGAACTGGACCATATTTCAACTTCTACCAATTTTTTCTGTCTTCAAAGCACTACACTATTATTATTATAATCAACAGTAGGAGACACTCTGAGTACACAAGGATTTGAACCTATTTTTTTAATAGGTGACAGAACCAGAAGTGTAATTCAAGAAATCTGGGGTCCTAGTCCTTTACCTCCATATCTCATTCTAATAGTTACCTCCACATCTCATTCTAATAGTAAAGAGACAAGAAACCAAATAACTAACAAAAGTCCCCCATTAATAGTTAAGAATAAACCCAACTCAAAGAAGTTAAAACTACTTTTATAGATAATTTATACTCAGCAACAAATAATGAAGTAGCTATAGCTACTTTTGTTTCAAAGGAAAAAATATAAAACAGAAGAAAAACAGTATATCTGTAACTATACAGTAATTTGTACACAGAGGAGTTCTAACCTCCTGTCTGATTCTATTCTCTATCCAAAGTAAGCTACCATTTTGTTCAGAGAATCCTAGAAGGTATTTTAAAATGCTAAAACCTAATTTATAACAAAGAATGTAAAAATCACACCTGGTGGTAAAAGTCATCATCATCAAATATTTCTTCATCCAAGTCCTTCAGGTGAGCATTGGCAGGGGCCTGAGGAAGGATCTCCTTTATTAGCAAAAAAGGGGAAAAAAAGTTACCAAATTAACGTTGCTACTACAAATAATGTGTATAATGACCGAAGCGCTGTTTTCCTTAAGATATGTTGTTGTTGTGTGCCTTCAAGTTGGACTCGACTCACAGCAACCCCTCCTTGGGTTTCGGAGGCAGTATCACTACAGAAGTAGATTGCCCCATCTTCCTTCTGAGGACTGGCTGGTGGGTTTGAACCGCCAGCCTTCCGGTTAGCAGTCAAGTGCCTCAGGCACTACACTACCAGAGCTCCCCCTTAAGATACAAAGACCTCTAAAATTAAAACAAATACAGTCTAGCAGAAAAATGGGCAAAAATATTAACAGGCAATTGACAAAAAAACAATCAATCAAAAATCCTGCCACTGAATTGATTCCGACTCCTAGCAACCCTGTTGGACAGAGTGGAACTGCCCTATAGGGTTCCCAAGGCTGTAAATCCTTACAGAAACAGACTGCTACATCTTTCTCCCATAGAGTGGCTGGTGGGCTCAAACCTTTTGGTTAGCAGCCAAGTGGTTTAACTCAAATAGTCAAATAATCATATAAGAATATGTTTCATCTCACTCTAGTTAAATATATGCAAATTAAAATGAGAAGGTACCATTTTTCACCTGTAAGATTGGCAATACTCAGTACTAAAGAACATAGCAAGTAGGAGTGGAAATTAACACAGCCTTGTTGGGAGGCAATTTGTCAACATCTTTCTGGATTTAAAATGTATATGCTCATTGATCTAACATTTCCACTTCAAGAAATTGTTCCATATATTCTTAAAAATACAAACCTAAATGTTCAGAAATGCTTATTACTGTCACACTACTGATAAAACTACAGACAATATAAACATCTATTGTTTGAATAATTTATAATCTACATTCTAAGAAAAATTATGTAGATGTCCATGTGATCTACACAATATGGAGAAGTATCCAAAATATACTAAATTAAAAAAGCAAGCTGTGATATTTTATATATATAGTTGTAATATTATTTATGTATTTATACACACACAGACATACATCCCATTTAATAAAGAAAAAAAAAAAAGATAACTGTATTTTTGTATCTGTGTATGTGCTGTGAGACAAAGTCTGACCAAACTTCATCTCACCTACTTTGGTCACGTTGTCAGAAGGGACCATTCCCTGGAGAAGGGTATCATGCTTGGTAAAGTGGAGGGTCAGCAAAAAAGGGGAAGGGTCAGCCCTCAAGGAGATGGAGTGACACAGTGGCTGCAACGATGGACTCAGGTATAGCAAGGATTGCGAGGCTGGCACAGGACTGGGCAGAGTTTTGTTCTGTTGTACATAAGGTTGCTATGAGTCAGACCTGACTTGACGGCACCTAACAACAACATATGTGTTGTGTGTGTGTGTTGTTAAATGCATAGGTAATACCTAGAACCCTGTTAAAAACTATTAATAGTGGTTAAATCTCAAGAATGGAATTTTTAGACTAAATAGAGTTTTACTTCTCATTTTAAATTCTTCTGAATTTAAAAAATGTGTTAAGTATATATTTCTTTCATAATTAAAAATATTTCCTTTAGACAAAAGAATTTGATGATTCCAATTCTAAATCCTGTCTAGAGTATCTAATACCCAATAAAAAGCCTGAGATACACACTTGCTCCAATACTGACATTTCTATTTAGTCTTAAAGTAAATTTTAAAAATTAAATTATAAATGCTTCCATTACCAGACTCCCACATCAAACTCAAAATTAAGAGACTATCACACAAGTAGTTAATAATAATTCCTTTTTCTAAAACTTTCTCCTCCCACATACTCCGTTTCTTATAATAATTCACTAATGTACTTCCTCCTCTTTCACTAACTTCTTACACCAAGAGTAGTATTTACACGATGATGATCAAGTTTTTCAGTAATTAGATTCATAGAAACTGCTCCCCATAATCACCCTGAATCACCAAGTTCTTACCGGTTGTCCTGGCAAATTCTCAGGGACAGGCTGAGTTGCTGGTTCCAGTCTGCCAAGAACTTGGTAGATAGAGCGCTTGGTCTGTGTCCTTCGAAGTAATCTTTCTTTGTCCATCAGAATATGATCAATCTGAGTCAAGATTGAGCGTTCAAAGGCACCAAAACCCTGCAACAACATTAACCAGCGTCAGATAATGCAGAAAAGTCAGTGCTAAAGGCAGCTACATCAGTTTCTCTATCTTTCTGTGTCAGCAGAGAAAAAGACAATCCTCCTTTCAGAAGAAACTTTCTGTTAAAGACGAGTTTGTGAATGGCTGTAAATGTTCTCAGAAGGAAAAAAAATTATTCTTAACAAGCAAGTCATATCACTTTTCTATACCCAGGTTAGCTTCTGCTCCTTTAGCAATTTTTTTAAAAATCCATTTCTTTATAGTATTTTGTATTTTCAGCTCTTGAATGCTTAAAGAACCACGATTTCTAAAAAGAAACATTCTTTCTAATAAAGTTAAAAATCCTAAGTCTGAATGTATAAACCCTCAATGATAGGAGTTCAGTAACTTTTGCTAAAATAGTAAATACTAGTAAATAGTAAATACTCATTACTATTAATGAGTATTTTAAATAGTAAATACTCATTATCATTAATTACATAACTACATTACCCATATAAATGAGATGCTGTTCCAATTTTCTTAGAACTGTTTCAGGTTGCCACAACACACACACACACACTTACCTTTCCCAGTTTTCCAGAAGCCAGCTTGGTTTTGTCGTGCCACTTCTGAAGGGTACGGTTCCTATAGACTGTAAAGTCAGCAAAGCGCTTTGCCATGAAGCTGGGATAGTCATCCATCTCTAGCTTCCTCTTTGGTAGGGCCCTTCTCTGCTGCTTCTCCTCCTTAACCAGTTTATCATCTTCACTAGAAATCTCCTCCTCACTAGAAAACCAAGAAGAACACTTATGTCCAATGTAAAGAAACACAACCAAATAAAAACCTAGGCTCATATGAAGCAGCAGTATTTAGGCCTTGTCTAGTCTGCCTACATTTTAATAACATCCTATACATGGAGAGAGCTTCTTTTTGTTTGTTTAAAAATAAAATGTTCATGAGATCAATCAAAAATTCACATAACTTTTCAAATAAATATAAAAAGAAGTGGTATCAATACATATATAATTTTTAACAGGTAAGCAAACCATAAAAATAAATGAGGTTGTAAAACCACTATTAGAAACGTATATGAACCAGGATTGCCCTGTTACAGGAGGGTCTTTAAAAATTAAACACATAATCATACTTCTATGACCTTAATCCCCAAATCAATAAGGAAAATATATCTCCCTGTAGCCAACTATTCAGAAGAGCTAAATAAATGTTAGCTGATCCAAATGAAGAGAAACTGAATGTGAAGAAAACTCAAAGAGGCAGGCAATGGAATGGGCACTAAATTGCAATATATACAACTGCCGTGAGAATGTAACATAAGCCCCAACTATAGAGCCAACTGCACTCACTAGATTTCTCACTGGATTACTGACTCCAGCACATAAGGCGGTGCTGAAAAAATGTGAGCTTCCTTTATTTTTCCTTCTAGCTAGTTCAAAAGGATAAAACAAAGGACAAGCCCATGGGAAAAAAGCAAGCAGGTATGTCATATAACAGCCTCAAAGAGGGAAAAAGCCTTAAGTGTGATCATTTCAGAAAAGAAAAAGGTTTACTTTGCTATTCTTTTTGGAATTTTTTTCTACCCTTTCAGATAACTCCTTCTTCCCTCATTGAAGAAGAAATGGTTGTGACCAGCAGTTTCCATGGTATGGGCACAAAGTGCTTAATAAACATTAATTATGCATTATCTAAAAGTATGCGTTTATTAATCTCCATAAATCTAAGGAGAAGGCAAGTCTTTTGCCTAAGCCCACAAGGGAATCTAGGCACAACTAAGCATAAAATTCCAAAGCCTGTTCCCAATTTATGGGCCATGATGATGCTGTTGTTGTTAGGTGCCGTCAAGTCATTTCCAACTCACTGTGACCCCATGCACAGCAGAACGAAACACTGCCCGATCCTGCGCCAGCTCCATGATCCCTGCTATACATGAGCCCATCATCGCAACCACCGTGTCAATCTATCTCGTTGAAGGCCTCCCCCTCTTTCGTCGACCCTCCACCCTACCAAGCATGACATCCTTCTCCAGGGAATGGTCCCTTCTGACAACATGACCAAAATAGGTGAGACGAAGTCTGGCCATTCTCGCTTCCAAGGAGCATTTAGGGTGCATTTCCTCCAGGACAGATCCGTTAGTTCTTTTGAGCAGTCCACGGTACTTTCAGCATTCTTTGCCAGCACCACAACTCAAAAGCATCAACTCTTCTTTGGTCTTCCTTATTCACTGTCCACCTCTCACATGCATACAAGGCGATGGGCCATCATTATTAAGTATGGTATCACTCTGGAAAGGACTTGGCTTTCTTTTTCCCACATGATGAAAAAGGCTCCAGATTGAGTATTACCTATAAGCAATTCCATAGTTCCATTCTCACCTTACCTTTCTGCTTTGGGCTTTGTACCATCTACTAGGTATCTAGTGTCTGGGTACTGGAAAAGCAACTCTTCCTGAAGATCCACCAATGACCTCAATAATGCTTTAAGTGCCTTGTGACCTGGGAAATAAAGCCAAGAGAAGGGACAATTATCCACAATTCTTCAAAGTAGGTGATGCCAGTAACTCATGACTCCTGAACATCTTTGGCTTGGGGGAAGAAGGGAGAGTGCAGGGTACACAGGGACTAAGAACTCTCTGAAACACATAATTCCCAAATGGAAATGGTAATAGTACTTACCTTAGAGGGTTATTGTGAAAAATAGGCAATATAATATATGTAAGATGCTTAGAAAAGTGCCTATAAATAGTGACAATTTAATTAATTGGCAGTTATTAATATTTGCTAAGTTTGATCAAATTCTTTCCTATCTGTCATCATAACCAATCATTTTTTCCTTTGGTGTTAGTTTCTCAAGTATTTTTCTACAGGTTATCCACTGACCTCTTAGATTATCCCTCTATCAATCCCCTCCCTAGGCAATTCCTCTTCCTCTCCTAAAAGCCTAACTTAGTCCTAGGACTCCTTCTACCACCACCACCACCCTCCTCCTCAGGAGATGTCATTTGCCTCTGGTGTGAACTGCCACATCATTCATTCAGTCTCTCAACACACACCTTTATGGAAAGTCCCTGTTCACATATGAAAACCCAAGTTAATGACTTACTGTTTGTAGGGTATATACTCAGAGTTGTGTATTAAAAATTATACACTAAGAATATGTTCTAACTTGTTTCTCCTCATAGCCAGCAGGACAGATACATTTATAATATAGATGGCTGTAATATAGCTTCAATGTATGGTTTATGGCTAAGAACTTTCAGAATGAAGACTAGCCCTCTGAGAACTGAACCCTTACCTTCTGTATCAGCATAATGCACTAAGAGGCTAACTAAACACTGATAATCACTATTTGTGTGTTGATGGACATGGATGTCTCTCCTATTTCCACATTTCTAGCAAATGTCAGAAAATACTCTGACGAATGCTGTATCATTCCTTCAAACATAATGTCAGAAACATAACTCTCTTCCCTCACCTAATACTTCTTCCTTGTCTGAATTTCTCTTTTCTGCTTAATGCATTTTCATGGGAGATCACTGAAATTTTGATGCCCTTTTTCTATACATTCCATCAACTTCTATATCCTGTATTTTCCAGACTTATTGTCAACATCTGTCCATTTCTCTCTGGCCACGATTCTATCACTCCTTGCCTCTTTCCCTTCAGTGACTGTAATCTTCTCACAAATATCCCTACTTTCATTGAATAATTCTTTCTTTTATTCAACATTCCATACTAACTTAGGCTACAACCTTCAGTTTAAAAGGTTTTTACGATTCTTATTCTTTCTCTTCTGCCTCTACTCTGCCCAAAATGAGCAGCCTCTTGACTATTTCATGGAGTGATTCTAACTCACAGTCACCCTACAAGTCTGAGTAGATGTACACCACAGGGCACTGGAAGGATTTACAATATGTAAACATTACCTGAAAAATCTAAAGTGCCTAGATTCCAAATCAAGATTCTTAACCTGTTGCTCATAATTTTTAAAAAAATATGGAAATAAAATTTCCATATTTCACCAAATATGGAAATAAAAAGTGATACTCAAAAAGATTACCACAATTACTCTTTTGTTTGTCAGGTTTTGGGAAATGTATAAATAGGTACAAATAGGATGAAAATTAGGCAAGAAGGAAAATAAGAATAAAGATAATGTAATTTTTAAAGCAAGAATTATTCAGTCTAAACGTGCTAAATGTGTAAGCAGAACAATGAAAAACTATGCAAATATATGGGAAAGTTTAAAATGAGGAGAACAAAGAATACAAATGATAACTACAAATGCTTCAATTACTACAAATGCTCAATTTAAAAAGAGCTGAGAATTGCTAACAGACATCCATAGTAGCTAAGATTCTGAAAATATATGCTATAGGAAGAGCCTTAAGAAGAAAATAGAAAAGACACTAATACTTAGAAGGAAGCTCATGAAAACACAGCATTTCACTCAAATTCTGCACAAGCCAATAAATGTTTTTACCTTCTTTTCTAGAAATGGCTACATTTTAAGAGATAGATCCCACGTTTTCCAAAGTGAAAGCACAAATCAATTTTACACTTGGAAAGTAGTTTTAAAAATTCCCATATCAGAGTGTAATAAATAATTGCTACCATTCCAGTTCATATTTGCAAAGAAAAAAAAAAACTGTCTATTATCCTTCAAACTTGAGCCTAATTAATAAATAAAACAGGAAAAGCAAGGGCCTGTCCTTTACTTCTGCTAGGTACCATACGTCCATAATCTGAAGTAGGTAACCAAGGATGACATAGGGAAGATGCCACAGAGCAGTTTGTTTATAGCTGCTTGCTCCCAACAAGCAAATCATCATCTGACTCTAACATGTAACATAACCAAGAATACAGAAATAGAAGGTATATTACTAATAAAAAAACATCCCACAAAAGGCAACTTTTAAGGGCTACTTTCAAGTACCTATACCAACCCTTTTATTTTGTTCAAGTCAGTGTTTTAAAAATCCACTGCAGATGTATTAGACAGCATATCAATCCAACAAGAAAGCAGAGAGCCAATATCAGTAAATCAAAGTGTGCCTTTCTGTTAATACTCTCTCATATGTTCTCATTTTATACACCCCTTCACCCAGTCAGAAAGTAGCCCTGAAGTATTTAAGCTCCATTCAGGGATAGCACCACCATGCATCAAAGTGTCAAGAGACCTACCAGAGATGAAATCTGCAATTCTGTGCTTCTAACCACAAAAAAAAGTTTATCAAAGTAAATGTCTTCAGTGGCCTAACACATGGAAAACTTCCTGTACAGAGACTTAAAAGACAGAACCCAAAGCTGATTTCTTCCTAATACTTGGGCCACATTTCCTTCTAGAAAAACAGAAGAGACAACTTCTATCCATAGCATAGGAAATCCTATGCTGGAGATGGTAGCCTCCCCAAAGCCAAAGCTGACAAGAAAGACTGAGGAAAGACTCCTTCTGAAAGTTCAAATCCAACAGTGAGTTCTTCTCCCCAGCAAAGAGAATCCTCTCCATTATCCATATAGAGCTGAATTCCATTTGTTCAACCCTATAATAAAGAGATGGAATCAATAGTTTGTAACTCACCTCTAATTTTTCTCCTAATTTCTGTAAAGAAGAGTTAAGAAAAGCAGCAATGATGCATATACTTTCTTCTCTCTCCCTCTTGGCACCTGGCCACAAAACAAATGGAAGCTGTCAAGGATATATATGTTTATTTTGTCCTACATGGTCCATTTCCAGAGGCCTTTTTCTTAAGAGGAGATTATGAAGGACATATGCCTCACCATATCACCAAGATCCAACCTAAGCATGTGGCCACCAGCTTTAGGAATAATTTTCTGAGCAAAGAATAAATGGAAAGAGTACTTTACTAAGGGTCAGGAGCCCTGTAATTCCAACTGACACAGTCACTAACTAGTCATGTTATGCTGAGTGGACCAATTTAATCTCATGTAGTCTCAATTTTCTTATCTATAAAATTAATCCTTTGTCTGCTTATCTCACAGAATTAAAGTGAAAAATAATAAATGTGTTATTATATATTAAGGTATTTTGAAAAGCAAAAAATGTTACAGAAATAGAAAATATATTACTAATAAAAAAGCATCATCTTCCACATAGTGAAAGTCTCTTATGCTTTGCCTGTACCAATCTACAACACTAGGATTGGACTAGTATTCATAGATTCCTATATTAAGTATTCATTTATATGCTACCCATATGCAAGCATTCTATATATAAAATGTCACCAATCTAAAAACCATTTCCACTTAACAGCTTTATTTTTTCTCTTGATTCATCTAGGCTGTCCAACATAAACAAAATAGTAGTCAGAGAATAAGTCTGGACATAGGCACACAGTTCATTAATTAGATTATAAACCAACAGTAAAATTTCTAGCAATGGGATGGAAAGAGAATGGGACGTGTGAATGTATAAAGTAAAATAAAGGCTATCTTATCAGTTTAAAAATGTCTATACAGTTATTTTTAAATAAATATGCAAACATACATTTGTTTATGTACAAATATGCATACATTGCTCCATTCCCATTAACCCACATGAATACACTGAACTGGAATGTACAGATTACAAGAGAATTACTTTCTCCTTCACAAGTCACTCTAGAACTAGAGCTAAACTATAGGTCAAAATATCACACAATATGTTGGCCTGAGAACAATACTTTTCATTCAAATCCACACAAGCCTGCCACTTGCACTAGTCATCCCCGGCAATTAATCCCCCAAGAAAGACGTTTGATTAAATCTTTTCAAGCAAATCCTTTGCTTTGCTTTTGTTAGTTCACTTCTTGTCAACATCTATTAAAATATGCCTTTAATTCTCCCACAATCTTAAAAAACACCGATTCCACTGTCTTCAACTTTAATCAACTGTATGGCCGGCATTTTTCATTTCATAATAATGTGCTGCTTGGAATTCAAGAGGCAGGCTCAGCATCAATCATCTGGTAAGAATTTTTCCACTGCAATAAATATGCAAATGAGGAGAGCCAGTCAGTCGTATTTCAGGCCCGACTTGCTAGTGTTTTAAAAAAGACACAAATTTATTAATTGCCGGTGGCCAGAGGAATCCTATTACTTTGGGCATTGATTACAAAGCTGTGTGAGTGATTATTGTGCAACTCGCGGGCTACCCAGGCATGAGGAAAAATTATTAAAGCAAGGCAGAGATTATCAACTCAGAATAACAATAAGCCTTAACATTTAGGCCCTAACTTCTTCAACAAAGAATTACGTGAAGGCTCCACTGTATCATAATTCTGAATTCTGTCAGTATTGCTGTTTGGGCTTGTTCTATACTCCCCAAGCAGAATGGTATTACCAGTAAGAGAGAGTACTGCAGGTCACAAATTCCTCCCCACCAACCATCTGGATGAGGTTCTATTATTTCCTGTGTATGTCCAACTAGAATTTTCATAGGTACGTATGTGTACACATATATACAGGTGGGTTTCTGTGTATGCATACATACATAGAGATGTAAACAAATGGTTGTGCTACTATGAGGACTGTTTCAACTGGAGTAAATAATATCAAGAATGCCGTCTCAGTGTGTTGGTTAGATCTGTAGACCAAAATAAGAACAAGGATAACTTTTCAAAGCAGAGCACAGGGACTTAGATTCTAAAATCATGAAAGGTAAGCCAAAAGCAGCCTTGGGTTTTCATACCTCAAGAGGGCACCACAGTAGAAAGGCGCTCAATCTATGGTGGAGTCTATGGAGGAAACAGTTTGATAGGCTAATTCTGAATGCAAAGTGTTTTTGTGAGAAACATTCAACCCAGGATATATTAAGTCGAATAAGAAACTGGACTCAGTGGAGAAAACTTATTTTTCTCTCTTAAGAGAATGATGTGGGGAATTGGGGGAGTAAGTGTAAGTTGAAATAAGGGAGAGATGAAGAGACTATGATAAAATATGTTGAGAGAGCCCGCTCACAGAAAGAAACAAAAACAAAAAAACCCTTAACATTTTACATTACTACCACACTAAGTAACATGATAGATAGTGTGCATTTCAGTTCTGTGGAGGGACATCCCACTCAAGCTGTAATTTCTGACTAGGCTTGAATTTATAAGGAAGGGAAAAGAACTGTGGAATTTCGTAGGTTTCCCTGAATACTCTCAAATACCTTGATGAAGTGTGTCAATAAATCCTTAAAAAGCCCTATAGGACACAGCAATCTAACTGATCAATGTACTTCCTGAAATCCACTAGTTACCTTCCACTTCACAGTTGCTAGACAACCTTCATTCCTCCTGAGTACTTTTCCTAAAAAGGGAAATTCACTATTTTTTTCTGTTTAAAGACAGAAAGAATAAATGCTTAGAATATAAGGTGGTTACCCAGGAAAAGTGGAGACACTTTCACTTTTACTTGATACATTTTTGAACTACTGGAACATATTACACGCATGTATTACTTTTATAATTTAAAAACTTATTAAAATTCAAAGTAAACATTAAAGTAAGGAAACTTTTCAAAAATAAAATTAGAACCACAATCCAAGTTACGCTCTCTGTTTTACATAAAATAAAGTCTAACCCTTCACTATATAGCCTTTAAATGAACAGCCTCTTTGGTAGTGAAACTACCAAATCAAATGTCCAAATTCTCTTTATAGCACTAGAAATACTTTCTTTGAAAGGTTTCGTGAAATGCAGAATTAATAATTTCCCTCAATATTATTCATATCATTGCTACAATATTTATCATATTGTACAATGAGTCTGATTTCACTATGCTGTAAGCTGCTCAAGGGGTAGAAACCTTATCCTTTCGGTCACTCCAACATCCAACACGGCACACAGGCCATAAAGGCACAAGTTATTTTCATTTCAGAGAGATGATGCCTAAATCACAAGGCAGAATATCTGTTTACACAATCATTTCCAAATCTAAATGCTGAAAAGCAAACAAAATGTGGACTGCATATTAGCTAACTTTAATATCAACATATCCTCAACAAACTGACCTTTTTTAGTTTAAACTCGACATCTTCCTTGTTGTAACATAACAGCCATAGGACATACGGGCCAACTAAAGCACAATACGATGTTTTTTTGGTGTTTTTTTGTTTTGTTTTTTTAAAAAAAGATATATGGGCTACTCCTAATAGTCGCAAAACTACTTTACCAGATTTAGGAATTTACAAACATAAAAATAAATAGCCTTTATTAGATATACTACAACACATTCTCACAAAGACTTAGTAATTATCATCACTTAACAGATGGATAAACTGAGGCTTAGAAAATAAAGAACTGTTTTAATTTGTGTTTCTTTTAGTATTAGTAAGACTAACTCACCAAAAACCAAACTCATTATCATCGAGTCGATTCTGACTCACAGCCACCCCCCTTTGGGTTTCTGAGGTGAAATCTTTACAGAAGTAGATTGCTCAGTCTTCTTTCTGCAGAGTGGTTGGTGGGTTTGAACCACCAAACTTCTGGTTAGCAGTCAAATGCCTTAGGCACTACGCCACCAGCACTCCTTAGTAAGTGCTCAAATATTTTGAAGTGTTTTACTATGTAGAGCTGTCAAGGATATATATGTTTGACATATATGTTTGACAGTGATATATATCACTCGTCCCATTCTCTTTCCATCCCATTGCTAGAAATTTTACTGTTGGTTTATAATCTAATTAATGAACTGTGTGCCTATGTCCAGACTTACTCTCTGACTACTATTTTGTTTATGTTGGACAGCCTAGATGAAACAAGGCTGCTTTTGGCTTACCTTACATGTTTTACAGCTCTCAACACTATTCCACTTGGAGAAATTAACTCTAAGGAAACAATCAGATAAGAAAGCAAAGGGATAGGTACAAAAACATTATTTCCAACATTGTTTATAATTGGTAAAAAATAAGGGACTAGTTAAATTACTTTTTACTCAAAATGAAACACTTTGAGAGGCTGCTTTCATATAAAAACACTTAAATGCAGAAGAAGCAGAAGCAATGAGGGGATGACTGACAAAGCTTTAAAGCTGTTTACCTATCTCTGAAATCCTACCACGGATGCCCTGAGAGTACAGCCTATGCGCTATTCACCTTAGCATTATACTTTGTGTTCAGCAAATAGTAGATGCTATTTTGTTGAATTAATAACTGAATTAAAATGACTTCTAACATTTTTCTTGGCATATACATTTAACGTGTATTTCAATTCTCCAAAGGACTAACAGTATGTACAGTACTAGTATTTATTCACATAACCCTTTCAAGGAAAAGGAAATAAATACTGTGGTCATAGAGCAATAGCCTAAGAAAAGATTATACTATCACTATTAAGATTAATAGCTAATATTTACTAAGGACCTATTAAGTGCCAGGTACTAATTTAAGCACTTCATATATGTATTAATCCCTCTAAATCCTCACAGTTAGGTACTATGAGTTAGGTACTATTATTATATCAGCATTTTACAGATGAAGAAAATCAAACACACTACTACAAGCTTTAAAAAAACCTGCATTTTCTACTTTCTAGGTCAACACACCCTTGTGGATTATATTTCAAAACTATCTGGGAAACAAAGTATAATGACATTTTCAATTACTTAAAAATGACAATACCACCAAAGGATAAAAAACACCAGTGAGGCTATGTTAAAATATTATGTCCAAATTTGGTTCTCACACTTGAAAAAACAAAGTGAGGTAACTAAAAGAAGTCCAAATCATAAGGATAGAAAGCAGGTCCGAAATAAGACAAGATAAAGGAATATTTTTTTTGTTTAATCTGAAGAAAAGAACGTTATAAAATGGATTAACAGTTTCCAAAATTCAAATGCCCATATATATCAGAAAAGATGCTTAGCTTTACTAAAAAAAAAAAACACACACACACACAAAAAAAAATGTGATATTTTTCTGATAATGTTTGATGCTGGCAAGAATGTGAGGAAAGGAGCACTCTCCATACACAGATAAAAGTTTAATTAGCACAACATATATCCTGAAAGCAATCTGGCAAAATGTAGCAAAGATCTATTACGCATAGCTCTCAACACTATTTCACTTGGAGAAATTAACCCTAAGGAAACAATCAGATAAGAAAGCAAAGGGATAGGTACAAAAACATTATTTCCAACATTGTTTATAATTGGTAAAAAATAAGGGACTAGTTAAATTACTTT
This sequence comes from Orycteropus afer afer, assembly GCF_000298275.1. Classification (NCBI taxonomy): domain Eukaryota; kingdom Metazoa; phylum Chordata; class Mammalia; order Tubulidentata; family Orycteropodidae; genus Orycteropus; species Orycteropus afer. The sequence goes on along the minus strand of NW_006921783.1, from coordinate 4,867,882 downwards.
TTGTTCAGTCAGATGACTTTCGATGTGTCTGTTGAAAAGGATAAGTATGAATGGAGCTTGGTTTTAATAAACCAACTATAAAATACGTTTGGGGCAACTGAAGTAATCAGTAATGGAGCAAATGTATTAGATGATACCATGGAAGTATTACTTTGGTTAGGTGTGATAGTACTGCAGTTAATGTAAGAAACGTCCTCATTTTTTTACAGACCTATATAGAAGCTTTTAGAAGTGAAATGGCATGATGATAGTAAAACACTTCAAAATATTTCAGCAAAAAGAAAACAAATATGGCAAAATACTGTTTTAAAGAAAGAAAAGGCAGATTTTTATGAACATAGGAAGATGTAAAGTATGATCTCACTTACAGTTTAGAAGAAGGTTTAGATTGCCATAAAGTACCTGGAAGGAAATATACCAAACTGTTAAAAATGCTTATCCCTGGAGAACATAATTGAAAGTAGGGCAAAGGGGACTTTGACAATCCATGTTACATATTTCAGCCTCGTTTTCTGGGGGAGGAGGAATAAGTACTGTTTGGAAAACAGAAAGGTATTTTTACTACAAAGTTTTACTTTCATGATTTTTTCAGAGGTAATTAAGATTAAATAAAGATTTCCAAGAATACAAAGAGCTTTTCTAAGGTAGATTTAATTCTTCTTGTCAACAGAAAATCAAACAAGAAGAAACAGATTAAAATAAAAGCAGCACCTATCTTTAGAGCTACTTTGAAAATTTCTCTGCTTGACTCACAAAAGAAATATTAAGGAGCAATAAATATAAGGGAAATATATATTTACCCTCATTTAACAATGGGAAATGTAAATTAAAGAAATGGAAGTTAAAATATGTAGACAGATACCATTTTCCACCTATCAAAGGGATACAGATAAAACAAAATTTGAATACCCAGTGTGGACAAGGACAAGGGAAACTGACCCCCATGTAAAGAAGGTAAGTGAATGGACATAACTTTTCTGGAGGGCAGCATGGTAATACTAATCAAAAGCATTAACGTGTTGCATATCCTTAGAAAATTCCACTTTCAGAATTTTATTTTATGTACCAAATCAATCATGGGTGTGAGTAAAGATTTAGTAACAATGATGTTTATAGCATTATTTATAAAAATGAAAAACTGGAAACAATCCAAATGTCCAACAATAAAGAACTGGTTAAACTATCCATATGATGGAAAGTCTATATGCTGCCATTAAAAACAATGCTGTAGAATATTTAATGACATGGAAAACTATTCATGATCTGTTAAGTAGAAAAAAATCAGATTGCAAAACAGAATATAGAATAGGTCTCATTTTGTTCTAACTATACACCCGTGAGCAGGGAGGGGAGATCAGTAATGACATACACCAAAATATGAAAAGTACTTAACTCTAGCTGCAAAGATTAGTGGTGACTATTCCCTTACTTTTGCTTCGCTATTCCCCAAATTTTATACAATGAACATGTATTATACTTATGATAAGGAAAAAACCTCACCTATTTATCGCTTTTCTTAATCACCCAAAAAAAGTTTTACCTGCCTATAAAAGGAACTAAATGGGCTGATCTCCCAAGAGCCTTTCTAGCTCTATTACTGAAAAAACAACGTATAGAAAACATCATCTTTAGAAAAACTAAAGGATACTCTACTCCTTGCACTCTAAGTCTCTGCCCTACAATAAATTCATCTTCTTGTTTCTCCTGCCTTCATTTCCTTAAGCTTTTTCATATGTTCCATTTCTATATTCTCTGTACTTTTCTCTGAAAATAACAACAAACAAAACTCTCAGATATCAAAGCTAAATTAAACTATATCCACAGTGACTGGACAATGTGACCAAGAGCTGAGGCTGGGAAGCTGAGCAGATCTGTTTTTTACTGGCTCTGCCTCTAAGCAACTGTGTGACTTTAAGCAAGTTACTTAGACTCTCTAAAACTTGATTTCCTCATATGTACAACAGTTTTTAGCCCTATTTCACAGGCTGCTGTGACCAGTAAGAGAGACATCTATAAAGTTTTTAATACAGTGCACAGGGAGTAAATAGCATACAATCAACAAACAGGAGCCATTTTTATTATTGTTAGAGTATGTTGGCATCTAACATGGCATTTGCACAATAAAAAATACCAAGATAGAAGCAAATTGATAATCTCTATTCTCAAAATTTCATCATGGATTTCTCTTCACTCATGTTCTCACAGCTGATGACCATCACTGAGGACACTAAAAATGCTTTCTAATCACTTGAGTTGGAATGTTTGTCTCTTCCCGCCCCCAACTTTTACCACTGCTGGCATTCATGTAGCAAATACTATATAACATCTTTAGGATGACTTTAAGACTGTTCGAAAAGCTGCTCCACCCATAAAAAATCTCGCTGTATGAAACAGAATAGCTAATTAGTAACAACTCTTTTCAAAATATTAGCATTTTAGATTTTGCCAGAATCAAATTTAATCAACTGCCCCAAGAAAAATAGGGTCTGGTAGATCTGAGATAAAACATCAAGTACAATGATCAATATTATTTGAAAGGTGTGGTAGTTCAGTTGGTGTGTCAACTTGGCTGGGCCTGGCAGAGTAGCTGGGCAGCTGGATAAAGTATGCCCGATGATGGTAATCACCTCCATGGTGCAATCTACTGTGAGCCAACTGAGTAACTGCCTTAAGGGAATGTGGTCCACTTCCTGTACAGAAGCAGAAGTCTTGGGGAATGGTCTCTAGTTTATGGCACACTTGGACCCTGCATATAGCTATGTCACTGCTCAGCAGCCTGCCATGCTCTGCTGACCCTGGGAATTACAATGGACTTAATTAATGGCCTGCCATGTGGTTTGGTAACATCGGGACTATGCCTTTTTACTTGTCAACTTTGGGTTTGTCAGCCTCAGCAGCCAGCAGCTGTCTGAGTGAAGGAAAGCCTCTAGCTTCAGTGGGCCAGGAGCTGAAAGCACAGCTGAAGCCCAAGGCTGAGGGGATTTTACCCAGCCCCTAGAGCCTGGTACTTTGAACTTGGGCTTAAAGCTTCCAAACTGTAAGAGAATGAACTCCTGTTTGTTAAGGCCATCCCATTTGTGGTATATTCTTGTCAGAGTAGCACTATGTAACCAGAACAAAAGGCACTGAAAATTACCAAAGAACTCAAACTAAAATCAAGTGTAGCCCAACTATATAGAAAACTTTCAAAGTAGGTCATATGTGCAAGCTTACCTGGGCCAAGTTATAATAATTCTGCAGTGGTTACACGATGGGCTGCTAACTGAAAGGTCAGCGGTTGGAACCCACTAGTAGCTCCCCAGAAGAAAAGACCCAGTGATTTGCTCTCATAAAGATCACAGCCTAGGAAACCCTGTGGGGCAGCTCTTCTTATAGGGTCACTCTGAGTTGGAATCAAGTCAATGGTACAATGGTACACACAACAACAGTACTATAATAATCAGGATATAATTATGTCTTCAAAGTACCATGACTTTCTCTAATTTATAATTGTAGGTTATAGCCTACATATTTTTTCTCACTTTTCTCTCCCTCCTAAAACGTAGTAGAAAAATACACACAGTGGAAAAAAATATATATATATACACATGTATTAAAATGTTTGGACACCCCAAATTATTAGTTACGTTTCCTCTGAGAAGTATATAGATCTGGGAAAATGAGAAAGCTGCTTTTACTTTTTCCTTTATATACAACTATACTGTTTACTTTTTATTTTTTTAATAATGAAGATGTAGTCTCATAGATCTAGTCCCATAAAATCCCTAGCAAGTTTCACAAATATCAGGGAAAAATGTCTCCACTCTTTTCGAAAGTATTTTGCACTTTCTTATGTGTTTTCAGAGATGGACTAGCTACTAATAGGAAAATACATCATGAGTAGGTAAGCATCAGCCACGGTCAAAACTGGAAAAGGAGGAACCTGCTGAACCAGTCATCTGATTCCATGTTTCCAGCTTGCTTCCTAGATTCTCTTCCACATCAAGATGGAAACCACCACTGGCTTAGACCAAGGATTACAAGAGAATTCAAACATTATGAAGAGAGATTTCATGAAAATGCTGCTAAAAATAGGAATATTATGAAACAGCTTACATGACCTGAGCACAGAGGAATGTTTGTCTCCATTTCTGGGGCTACTTGGATTATTAAAGGCAATTTCACTTATCACTACAACTACTATTATTGCGGAAAGAAAATTCAGAATAAACATAATTACAACTCAACACTATTACACCTACATTTAACCAAGCAGACGATCCAACAAAAACCAAACACACATTCTGTAAGTCTTCCAGGCATGTATTTTTTTTCTTTAGACCAAGCATTTACTCTCTACCTTCCATGTGGCCCCTCATTTGGATTATTTGTCTCTATTTTGATACAACATATCCCTAAGGAGTTTCAATGAGTTGTGAAATAACTCTTATTCACAAGCAAAAAAAAAAAAAGAAGAAGAAGAAGGAAAAAAGAAAGAAAAAGCAGGATTAACTGTTAACTGCAATTGCCACTACAACTGAGAAACTTGCATCTTGCACTTTTACCATGTAAATAATGCACAGATCCTGCGGGAACATGCCAAACACTAGGATTCTTAATTAATGGGGCTCTTTAATGTGCAAATCAGGAACAAATTGCAAGTTCTGACTTGCATTGATTATGAAAACATTAATTGAATGAGCAAGACCCTAAAAAAGACAGACTTCCAAGTCTTCGAAGAGACCAAAAGAATAGAGCTCTGAAAACCAGACAAGCCTGACCAATGTCTAAAATGCAAACCTTAAACTAAATGTTTCTCACTAGTATACAATGAATTTAAAAAAAAAAAAAAGTTTAATCAGAAAACAATCACTATAAAAACATCCATTCTACCAACCTCTTGCACTAAGCAGAAAAATGAGTGTTTACTCCAAAAGCTTTACACACACTGCTTTAAAGAGAAAAAAATACCTTATATGTATACACACTTACATGTATATAAGTATAACAAAACAATGCTGTCTCTTTAAAAATAAATTCATCCTATATAAATTATAGCCATAAACTTTTCCTGCAGTGCAGCCTAATTAATTCTTGTTCTATACACAAAGGGAAATGCTGGGTGACAAATGGGTGTGAAGCCAGAAAGCTGCCAGGTCTGCAAAACATTTTCTACTTCAATTTATAAGCAATTTTGCAGTAAATCATCAACCAGAACCTGGAATCTCAGGAATCTCTGAGTGTCCAAACCACATTATATCACTTATCAGAAAGAGAAGGAAAAAGAGTTTAAAGACATCTAATTTTTCAGTTCTAACCCACATCAAAATCTAGAAGCTCTGTGTAATCTATTATTCTCTTCTGGGTAAAATTTTAGTTCCAAAGATGTATTTTTCAAGCAAAAATGACACTATAGGTTAATACAGCCCATTCCTCTATCCCTAGAAGTACTGAATCATGTATCCATTACCATATGAAATATTCCCAGAGTTATCTGGGAATAAGCACACAACTATTTATACTCCCCCCGCCCCCCGCTCAGCAAAACGTTCACAATCAAGCCAAGCTGAATGAAAGGTTCAACGGGGAGCCGCTGTGGAAAAACAGGTGAGAAGCACTACAAGGAAATGAAGCTACTGGAGAGGAAAATGGAGACTCTCAGAAAACAAAGGAGAAAGCAGAACATGCCAGACAGTTATCGGTTCAAGTTCATAAAATGATATAAACACAACCCTCAATTTAAAAAACTCAAATGCCAAAAAGCGGTATCACTTGGAAAGAAAACACACACACACACACACACACACAGAAAACCTAGCATTAAATCAAGAAAAGATCAGTGTCCACAAAATCAAGCCACTTTTTCACCTACAAAGTATGTTTTCCAAATCTTAAGAATATACCACCTGTACCTCACAGCAAAGCAATAGGGACACAGCAATTTAAGAGAAAGAAGTGAGGGACCACTGACAAAATTATCCGAATTTGGCTATGGAACTGACTCAATAGTAACTGGTTTGATTTTTTTAACTTATGGGGATGGTATACTCACAAAGTTAATTTCTAAGAAAACAAGTATTAAGTAAATACAGATGGTGATTTCAACATTCCTAAAAACAAGCACCAGAAGCACTGTTCTTGGGGAAAGAGTCACAAAGAGATACAAAATCCCATGGCATAGCCACTGTACTGTTTAATGTAATGGATGCTCCCATGTGCCAAGCATCATGGCAAGAACCAGGGAAAAGGTATGTGAGAGAGCCCTACTCTGGTTGCCTAAACACAAAAACAAGGACTTCCGGTTTAAGATAGCAAAATCAGGTACACATATTTGCTATACAGAAATAGTGGTTGGGATCCCCTCTGCCCTCTCCTCCTGTGTGTAAAGACAAGATAGCAGGCATTTACACACCCAGGCAAAAACAAGCAAACAAAAAATAAAAACCCACAGTGGCATTTCCAAAAAGAAATCAATGGGACTTTCTGGAGAAAACTAAAGCTTTCAGTGTAGATGTAAGTATCCTAAAGCAAAATTTTTGTCTACCTGGCAGAGCCTAGCACCTCGCCTGCCAAGACTTGCCCTTCCACAGAGGGGACTCCGGGAGAGCTAGGGGGAAACAGCGCTCTGACATCATAGAGGAAATGCCAGTCACGTTAAATACTTTCTATTTAAAGTACTGGCATGTATGGAAAGAATTAACAACACTACAGAGGAAGCTCAACACTTACTTCAACACTTCACAACCGCAGATTTACTCGTTTCCTTACCTGTCAAATGGGAACAGTGAAAGTACCTGTTGCACAGGATTGTGATGTGAATTAAAAGATTTCATACACATAAAGCACTGAGAACCATACCACCTACCAGGCATGGTAGGTGATGAATAAACATTTGTTGGCTACACATATGCACACACACTTTTCTAATGTTTTGATCCTTTTTGAAATACAACTAAATGACATTTTCCCCAATTCACTTTTTTTTTTTTTAATTTTTAAATTTATATACAGTACAATTATTTTAGTTGGTGTATGGTTCAGAGATTTAACACAAGCCTAGAGTCCTGTAACCACTATAACCAGGACACTGAACCTTTCTACCAACCAAAAAACTCTCTGTAGTCAAACCCTCCCCAATCCTTAACACCGGGTCAACCATGATCAGTTCTTTTTCCCTAAATTCTGCCTTTTCAAGAATATCATATAGTTGAATAGAAAACTAAGTTGCTCTGTAAACTTTCACTCAAATAACAATAAAAAGTTTTAAAAAAAAAAAAGAATATCATATAAATGGAGTTCTACAGTATATATATTTTTTGAGACTGGTATCTTTCACTTGGCATAATACCTTTGAGAGTCATCCATGTTTTTGCCTGTATCAGCAGTTGATTTCTAACGGAATTATACTCATCCATAAAGAAAAATGAAGTCCTGACACATGCTACGACATGAATGAATCTTGAAAACGTCATGCTGAGTGAAATGAGTTAGTCACAAAGGACAACTACTGTATGATCCCACTTACATGAAATATCTAGAAAAGACGAGTTTTCAGAAATCAAAGTTTATTAGTGGTTACCAGGGGCAGGCAGGAGGGTGGGGGGAAAGAAGACAGGCTTAGGGGACAACGAGATTCTGTGAAGGGGGATGGAAAAACCTGTGAACAGTTAATACTGATAGTTAAACAACAAGATAAGCATATTAATGTCACTGAACTGTACATGTGAAGACTACCAAAATGGCAAATGTTTTTTTAACCTAAAATAATTCATTCCTTTGTATTGCTGAGTATTATTTCACAATTTGTTGATTCATTTGTCTACTGAAATTTTTGGCTATTATGAATAATGTTGCTATAAGCATGCATGTATAAAGTCTCTGTGTATACATACAATTTCATTTCTCTAGTATAAATATCTAATAGTGAAACTACTGAATATGTGATAAGCAGACGCTTAACTTTATAAGAATCTGCCAAATTGTCTTTGAAAGTGGCTGTATTATTTTATAATCCTACCAGCAACATATGAAAGTTCTAGTTGCTCTGCATCCTTGCAAGCACTTGGTGCTGCCAGGTGGTTTTTGTTTTTATAGCCATTCTGATAAGTAGAGGTATCTCACTGTGGTTATAATTTGCACTTCTATAATCACTAATGTTTGTGTTAAATATCTTTTTATGTGCTTACTTGCCATCCTATGCCTTCTCTGAAATGTCTATTCAAATCTTTTGCCCATTTTTTCATCACTAATTTGTTTTAATTCTTTCTTTATAGATTGAATTTCAACATGTAGAAGCATCTGCTTTTCATTTATACATTTTGTTTGTTTATTCCTGCATCAATATCACGTTTGGATAATTACAAAATCGTGATATATTTTGATAACTTTTAGAGATTGTTATCTTTCTATAGGGAGCTCTGGTAGCATAGTGGCTAAAGCACTTGACTGCTAACCAGACGGCTGGCGGTTCAAACCCACCAGCCACTCCTCAGAAGGAAGATTGGGCAATCCTACTTCTGTAGTGATACTGCCTCAGAAACCGAAGGAGGGGTCGCTATGAGTCAGGGCCGACTCGACATAACAACAACAACAACAACAATCTTTCTATAAGGAGTCTCTTGGTAGCTCAAATGGTTAACTGCTTGATTACTGGCCAAAGAGTTGCAGGTTCGAACCCACCTAGACATGTCACAGAAGACAGGCCTGGAGATTTGCTTCCAAAAGGTCACAGTCTAAAACCCTATGGAGCAGTTCTACTCTACACACATGGCATCGTCATGACTCAGAATCAACTCAATAGCAACTAACAACAACAATTCTTCCATAATTGTCTCCCTCTCCTCCTGCTTTTTATAATAATTTATAAAAACAAAAATCAGTAAGAACAAAACAAACACTTTTCCATGGTTAAAAATATCCTGCCAGTTTAAAAAAAAAAAAGGACCAGGTTTGCTGGTCTGATAGAGCTTGATGGAACCACTGAGACTATGGTCCTGAGTTGCCCTTCAGGTCTGGAATTGAATTGGAATTGGCTTCCAGACAAACAAAAGACAGGCATATGAGGTGAACATTTACATTTGGTAGATACATTCCTTGGAGAGATCAATCATGGGAGAATAGAAAGGCAGTGTGTGCACAGGGAAAACAGCTCAGGGGGCAGGAGTACATGGGAGGGAAGAACACAGGGAAGAGGTAAGTATGGGGAAGAAGAGAGAGGAGCTGTTGCATTGTCGGAAATTGTAGTCAATGTCATGAGACAAAAATGTATGTGAGCTGCTGTATGGAAAGTGAATTTGCTCTATAAACTTTTACCCAAATCATAATAAAAATAAAATAAAAAAAAATCCTGTTGGAATTTTTTTTAAAAAACTTTTATTAAGTTTTTTATTTCTTTTATGTATTTTTTTGTATTGTGGTTAAATATATTTAACATAAAATTTGCCATTTCAATCATTAAATACACAATTCAGTGCAATTAATTATACTCTTACCCATTTATTTATTTATTTTAATCAGTATTATTTTATTGAATTTTGAGGGTTCTTTATATATTATGGACACAAGTCCATTGCTGAATATGCAATCTGCAAATATGTAGCTTGTCTTTTAGTTCTGTTAACATGTCTTTCACAGAACAAAAGTTCAAAATTTTTATTTAGCGCAATTATCAATTTGTTCTTTTATGGATCATGCTTTTGATGTCATATCTAAGAAATTGTTGCCTAAGCCAAAGTCATGAAGAATTTTTCTTCCATTTTTTCTACAAACTACTTTATAGTGCTAATTTCACATTTAAATCAATGATCTATTTTGTGTTAATTTTTCTATAACATGTGAGAGTATGAGTTGAAGTTTAATTTTTTGCATATGAATGTACTATTGTTCCAGTACCATTTATCAAAGAAACTATCCTTTCTCCACTGAATGACCTTACCACATCTTTGTAAAAAGTTAACTGACCCTATCTATGTGAATCTATTTCTGGACTTTCTATTCTATTCCACTGACAAAAGTAATTTTCAAAAGGAATAAACCCACAAAGAAAGGAAAGAGAATGAGATAGGTGACAGCAACTCTGTTTTGTAGCTACAAAGCAGACAGGCTACACAAATATTGGAATACCTGTCTAAAATTAAAAAAAGACTGGTCATACCAAGTGTCTGTGAGAACGTGGAGAAATGGAACTCTTGTACACTGACTGGAATGTAAAATGATACAATCACTTTGGAAAACAGTTTGGCAGTTTCTTTAAAAGTGAAACATATACTTAATACGTAACCCAGGCAGTCCACACCCTGTTACTCAAGAGAACTGACATAAAAAACTGTACATAAAAGTGTTCCTGGCAGCTTTATTTATAATAAACAAAAACTGGTAACAAAACAATTGTGGTATATCCATACAATGGAATACTATTCAACAATAAAAGGAAATGAACTATTGATACTATTGACACATAATTATGCTGAGTGAAAGCCAGATAAAAAGATATAAATTATACGATTCTATTTATATAAAATTCTAGAAAATGCAAACTAATCTATAGTGACAGAAAGCTCCCTTCTGTCCCTCCCTATCTCTGGGGGAAAAAAACACAACTCACCACTCTCGAGTTGGTTCTGACTCATAGTGACCTCCGCCTGGGTTTCTGAGGCAATATCTCTACGGGAGTACACTGCCCAATCTTCCTTCCGAGTAGTGGCTGGTGGTTCAAACCAAGGCTGGCAGTTTAAATCCTTCTGCCACTCCTCGGAAGGAAGATTGGGCAATCTGCTTCCAATACAGATACCGCCTTAGAAACCCAAGAAGGGGTTGCTATGAGTTTGAATCAACTCAACCAGCAGTTACTTTTTTTTTTTTTCTTAAGGGATAAGAAAGAGAAGGAGGGAGAGATCATAAAGAGGCCAAGGAAACTTGGGTCTAAGAATTATATACAGTATCTGATTAGGGAGATTATTTCATGAGTCAAAAAACTTTTCAAATTATACACTGCAAATATGTTCAGTTTATTATATGCCAAATATACCTCAATAAAACAATTTTTAAAGAAAGCAGACAGACAGATAACTGATTTAGAAAACGTGAGCAAGTTGACTCTCCCGTAAGCAGTGAAGAAGAATGGAAAGTAATTCTACTTATGGTCCAAAAACGAACCCTACAAGACTTAGAAATTGGTAATGGAACTTACTTCTAAAAGAGGGGATGAAGACAGGACTAAAAACAATGGAAGCAGTAAAAATCTGGAGGCTATTCTTTGAAGAGAGTTAAACAGAAAGTCTAGAGCAGGGGGATTAAGTTAATCTCAATGTTAGATCCCCTGCCTATTCACCTCCCAGAATGTTGACAACCAAGCAGGAAACCAGAAGTTTTCTCTAGTGACTATGAGTCCATAAAGAACAAAGATCTAAAGATAAAGATACTGATATTAGGGTTCCACTTTACACTGGAACTTAAAAATAGAAATTTTACAATGGAAGCCATAGACAAAAAGCTGCAACCAAACATACAAAAGCATCCATCAAGTTTTTGGTACTCTACTCTTAAAAGTCAACAGGGAACACAGGATCACCAAATATCTGAGGAAAACATCTCATGTAATGTTAATAAGGGTTAAAACAAAAGGAAAAACAGTTTTAAGGAAATAGACTATACAGGAAAAATAATATTAAAAACTGTTTATGGTGATGAAAAAATCAGGTATACTGTGTGATAGATATATTTAGAATAACAGAAAAGAGCAGCTGCTGTGGCTACTTGTGTACAAGCAAACACCTCATGGGATTTGATTTCTAAGTCTCGAAGTTCAGGGTCATGGTTTCAGGGACATCCTAATATCGAGTTTAATGCTTCTGTTCTACCTCCTACTTCACTGTGTAATGCTTGGGGTCTTAAAAGCTTCTAAGGGGCAATCCAAGGCACAATTGGTCTCTATTTGCCCAGAACAACAGAGGAAGCAGGAGAGTCAGGAATAGGAGGAAGAAATGGAATGTATGGCTAACTGCCTCCATGAACAACTGCTGGCTACAATTACTGAACATTTTGAGCAAAAATTCTACAGAAGCATCCTGACCAGAATTTTAAATTTCCATGGAATTCAGACTTTCTTGAGCCATGACAGCTGGATGAACCCCTGAAACTACTGCCCTGACATAATCTAAACCTTAAATCAAAATATTCCCTGAAGTCTTTAAACCAAACAATAGTTTAGCTTAACTAATAAACAATATCTGCCTTGAGCAGTGTGTTCTTTTAAGAACTATCTACATGGGATCAAACTGACAACAGCAATTCCAAAGATTAGATAGGACTTAGAGGGCGGTGAGTTTATATTAATGAGAGCAATTTGGAAAAGATGGGTGAGAATGGCAGTACAACTTGAAAAATGTAATCAATGTTACGGAATTGTATATGTAAAAATTGCTGAATTGGTATATGTTCTGCTGTGCATATTCTCAACAAAAAACCAAGATTTATCTATCTATCTATCTATCTATCTATCTATCATGTATATCTCCCAGAGAAATAAAATTTTAGAAAAATTTTCTAGGACTGAAAGATACAAGTTTCCCAAGTAAGAAGGTCTCCAAATACTTTGCACAATGGATGGAAACAGATCTACACCAAGGTGTATCATCATGAAACTTCATAATTCTGTGGACAAAGACAAGACCCCCAGGAGGGAGAAAAATACAACAGCATCAGCCATCAGAATGACTTATGACTTAGCAGCAATTTTGGAACCTGGAAAGTAATGGAACATTCTATAGAATTCTATACACTGTCAAACAATCAATCAAGGTGGTAAACTAAAGGTATTTTCAGACAATCAAGGACAAAAAAAACTTAGCTCCCACACATAGCTTCTTAGGAAGCTACTAAAAGATGTGTGTTACCAAAACAAAAGAGTAAATAAGGAAAGATCCTGGAGTAGAAGAAGGTCACAGAAATGAGATGCTAAGGGAATCTCCGGGATGATGATAAGGGGAGCTTCCAGCATAATTGCTGGGTACCTCAAGAGGTGAACAGTCTGAATTCAAGCTTCTGCGAAAGACTTCTTCAGGAAGATAAAACTGGCAGAATATCTGATGCAACTGTGTATATACTGAGCAGAGATGTATATAAGGGAACTGAAGGCTGGTTTAAGTAACTACATAGAAAACTAAATAAACAAAAATGTAACAATTATAAACCCTAGAAAACAAAGTAAAGTATGGGAAAGGAAAATTAATCATAGAACATATTCTACATGGCTCAGCTATGAAGTGTTTACATAGAAATAATAATGTAAATACTGAATATTGATCTAACTAAATTACAATATAACCATACAGGGATAGAAAGTATATACGAATATAGTTAAGAACAAGAGATAAATCTCATTTTCGTCACAGGGAGTCAATAGATAATGCTTAAAACTGAAAAATTAAGTAGAAGCAAACTGTGTTAGAGATTTGGAGATAAATCCACAGATTCCAAAAAAATACAACAAAATAATTAAAAATATAATTGTTCAGGAGAATGGATTATGGCTAGGGGAAGCATGCACACACAGAAGATTACTATTTTTTCATAACAAGCTTTGTAGAATTACTGACTTTAAATTATACACATATATAACTTTCACAAATTTAAAAAGATAGGAAAAGGTCCAAAATAAACAAAAAAGCTGATGGAGATAGCAACAATTTGAGGAATTAAGAGAACACAAAAAAAGCCAAAACTCTTTAAATGTACCCAATATACTCTGAGGAGCCCTGGCAGCACAACGGTTACATGCCTGACTGCTAACCAAAAAGTTGGTGCTTTGAACCCACCAGTAGCTCTACAGAAGATCTTCTCCCATGAAGATTTATAGCCTAGGAAATCCTATACAGCAGTCCCACTCTGTCCTATACGGTTGCTATGCGTCAGAATTGACTCTACAGCACACAGCAACAATATATTCTAAGTATATAAATTATATAAAAAAAGAAACATTCAGAAAACAAAGGACAACTTAAGAGATGAAAAAATGATTGCCCAAAAAAACAAAACAAACAAACAAATAAAAATCAATGGAAGAACTAGGAATCAAACTCAAAATCTATCACAACACAGACATGGAAAAATTATAAAAAGATGAAACACATTAGAGAACACATAAGAGATACAATACCAAGTCAATTTTAATATCTAAAAGAGAACAGAGAAAATGTTGTTGTTGTTGTTGTTATGTGCCATCGAGTCGGCCCTGACTCATAGCGACCCCTCCTTGGGTTGCCGAGGCAGTATCACTACAGAAGTAGATTGCCCAACCTTCCTTCCAAGGAGTGGCTGATGGGTTTGAACCACCAGCATTCTGGTTAGCAGTCAAGTGCCTTAGACACTATGCTACCAGAGCTCCTAGCAGAGAAAATGGAGGGAGGGAAACCAAAGAAATATTAGAAGAGACTTCCCAAAACTGAAGGACCTCAGACTTAAGACTAAAGGGGCCCAATAAAAGTGTTCAGCACAGTGAATGAAAAAAGACCCCTACCTAGACATCCATACTATAATTTTAGAAAACCAAGAATAAAAATCCCAAACACTTCCAGAAAGCAAAAGCAAGCCCCTGATGATGAATGAGACTTAAACCAGCAACTATTTTCTCAATGACAACACGTGGATAGTAGAAGAAAAGAAGACATGTGAGAGGCTGAATAATGGTCCCCTAAAGATGTCCACTTCCTAATTCCCAGAACCTATGAATATGCTACTTTATATGATGAAAGAGACTTTGCAGGTGTGATTAGAGATCTTGAGATGGTAAGGTTATCCTCAATTATCCAGGTGAGTCCAAAAATCACAAGGATTAGCAATGGAGGGAAGCAGTAAGGTCAGAGTCAGGAAAGGAAATGAGATGGCTGGTTCTGAAGATGAAAGAGCATCAGCCAAAAGCTAATGAATGTCCACACCTCTAAAAGCTGGAAAACTCAAGGAAAGAGATTGTCCCCTAGAGTATCTAGAAGGACTGTAGTCCTGAAGACATCTTGATTTTTGGACCTCTGACCTCTCAAACTGTAAGATAATTAATTAGTGTTTTTTTTTTTAATTAGTGTTGTTTTAAGCCACTACATTTCTGGTAATCTGTTACAACTGCAACAAGAAACTAATATAAGGCTGAACTTACGAATTCTGAAGGGAAGTAATTTTTAATCTAGAAATCTATGCCCAATCACAACATCAATTAAGAATGAGGACAGATTCACTAACTCACTGCTATCAAGTCCCATCCGACTCATAGTGACCCCTCCTTGGGCTTCCGAGGCGGTGTTGCTACAGAAGTAGATTGCCCAATCTTCCTTCCGAGAAGTGGCTGGTGGGTTTGAACCAGCAGGCTTCTGATTAGCAATCAAATACCTTAGGCACTATGCCACCAGAGCTCCCAGAGGGCACAAAAACTGGTCTCTATTCACCTGGAATACAGAGGAAGAAAAGGGGAGAGTATGGAATAGGAGGAAGATATGGAATGTGTGGCTAAGCCTCCAGGAATAACTCCCTGCTTTGCTGTGAAACCAGAAGAAATGGATGGTGTCCAGGTACCATTATAAACATTTTGATCAAAGATTCAATAGAAGAATCCTGATCAAAAGGGAAGAAATGCAGAATAGAATTTCAAATTCTCATGGACTCTATGCTTTCTAGAGCCATGGAGGGTAGATGAACTCTCAAAGTATTGCCTCAAGATAATCTTTAAACTTTAAAACAAAGATATTCCCTGAAGTCATCTTAAAACCAAACAATAGTTTAGCTTAACTAGTAAATAAAGTCTGCCTTGAATATTATGTTCTTTTAAGAACTATCTATATGTCATTAGCTATTAGAGAGATGCAAATCAAAACAACAATGAGATACCATCTTGCTCCAGCACTAGTAGCAAAGTTCAACAAGACAGAAAATAACAAATGCT
>NW_006921783.1:4847886-4850909 GCF_000298275.1 Orycteropus afer afer | reverse complement strand
ATAGAGACACTGCTTCAGAAATCCAAGGATGGGTCGCTATGAGTCGGAAAATGACATGATGGCAGTGAGTTTGGTTTTTCGGTTTATATCCTCATCTTCCTGGCTATCTGTCTATATGTCCCCACTCCACGTTTCAGGATCCCATTTTTTTCTAATCAATGCCCTCATTTTAACTTCAAATACGATTCTGGGTTGCCAATTCAATTGGCTTTATAATTAAGCCACTTTTACAGTAAGACTCTGGGTTTTGGTTTTCGGCAATATCAGCTCTGTTACTAGAAGAAAAAAGGCTTTCTTTCAGAGCACAACTGAAAACACTGAGGTCTTTTATGTGGCACTTGAGCTGTGACTCGGCAGCCCCGAAATTATCTCACTCTTTTCACCACTCTGTCTAGCGTAAGTAGGATCAACCAACCGGCTTCCTTATGTTCCTTATGCTGACAAAATTACAGAAAAGCGTCAAATATGCAATCACCCAGAGCCTCACTTCTCAAAAATACTTAGTGCCTAAGACACTTGACTGCTAATCAGAAGGCTGGCAGTTCAAACCCACCAGCCGCTACTCCTCGGAAGGAAGAGGGGCAATCTACTTCCATAGTGATACTGCCTCGGAAACCCAAGGAGGGGTTGCTATGAGTCGGGTCCGACTCAACGACACATAACAACAACAACAATTGGTGGTGCTATTTTGGATATTAATGTTGCCACCTCACACCATAGATTAGCAGGGCCCTCTTTACTAATGGAGGCAGAATCACCAGTGCCTTTACGATTAATCAATTTGGAGAACCAAAACAGAATCAGTGAGAACTAATTTAGGAAGCCCATCCTTATGATTTTGTTTCTCTAGCACCACTCTCAGTACCAAATGGGTTAGGCTGGGTTCTCTAGAGAAGCAAAACCAGTGAAGCTTATATAGAGAGAGAGAAAGAGAAAGTTATCTTAGGAAAATGACTTACACACTTATAGAAGCTGGCAGGTCCCAAGTTCTTGGATCAAACATCAAGCTGAAGGCTTTTCCTGACTCATGCAGCTGCAGGGGCTGACAAGCTCAAGGTTGGCAGGCAGTATACCGACTGTTGATTCTAACAAATGATGAATCCAAGACCTCTAGGCCAAATGGTAGATTATTCACTCACGGACAGTTGCAGGAAGCACAACAGGATCCCAATCCACAGAAGAGTGTCTCTTTTTCCCAGGATGTCCATAAATATATTGGAAGCAGGCCACACCCCTAGGGAAACTCCCTCTCCACTGACTGGCTCCTCAAAACATACACATCTGATCTCATCATGGGAATAACCCACATCACAAATGCTTAAACCACTCAGAATTGTGGTCCAGCCAAGTTGACACACAACTCCAACTACCACAGCCTAGAAATAATGACTCTGAACCCACAGAAAAGTAAATATAATTTTCTATCTCTGCCCTGCCCTGTTATTTATTATACCTGTTTTGACACTCATCTTTCAAGTTTGTCGTACTGAGGTGGCATGTATGTTGCTGTGAGGCTGGAGGCTATGCCATCAGCGTTTCAAATATCAGCAGGAGAAACCAAGGTAGACAGGTTTCAATGGAGCTTCCAGACTAAGACAGAATGGGAAGAAGGATGAGGTCATCCACTTCTGAAGAAACTGGTCACAGAAAACCTTATGAATAGTAGTAAAACACTGGCCAATATATTACTGGAAAACCTGATATAGTACCAGAAGATGAACCCTCAGGTTGGAAAACACTCAAAATATGACTGGAGAAGAGTTGCCTCCTCAAAGTAGAGTCAACCTTAATGATGCAGATGGAGTAAAGCTTGAGACTTTGGCTGATGGGGTACGACTCAAAATGAGAAGAAACAGCCGTAAACACTCATTAATAGTTGGAATGTGGAATGTACAAAGTATGAATCTAGAAAAATTGGAAGCTGTCAAAAATTAAATGGAACACATACATAAAGATCAATATCCTAGGCATCAGTTAGCTGAAATGGACTGGTATTAGTCATTCTGAATCAGATAATCATATGGTCTGCTCTGCTGGGAATGACAAATTGAAGAGGAATGGCATTGCATTCATTGTCAAAAAGAACACTTCAAGATCTATCCTAAAGTACAATGCTGTCAGTGATAGGATAATATCCATACGCCTACAAGGAAGACCAGTTAATACTACTATTATTCAAATTTATGCATCAAACACTAAAGCCAAAGAGAAGAAACTAAAGATTTTTAATAGTTTCTGCAGTCTAAAATTGATCAAACATGCAATTAAAATGTACTGTTTTTGACTGGTGATTGGAATTTGAAAGTTGGACATAAAGAAGCAGCATAGGTAGTTGGAAAATAAGGCCTTGGTGACAGAAATGTTGCTGAGATTGCATAATAGAATTTTGCAAGACCAATGATTTATTCATTACCAATACTTTTTTCAAAAACATAAATAGCAACTATACACATGGACCTCCTAAGACAGAATACACAGAAATCAAATCAACTACATCTGTGGAAAGAGGCAATAGAGAAGCTCAGTATCATCAGTCAAATCAAGGCCAGGAACTGACCTGCCAAACAGACTATTAATTTCTCATATGAAAGGTCAAGTTGAAGTTGAAGACAATGAAAACAAGTCCACAAGAGCCAAAATATGACCTTGATTATATCCTGCAACCTGAATTTAGATACCATCTGAAGAACAGATTTGATGCACTGAACATCAATGACCAAAAACCAGACAAGTTGTGGGATGACATTAAGACCATTATACATGAAGAAGGCAAAAGGTCAC
The DNA here is from genome assembly GCF_000298275.1 of Orycteropus afer afer. Taxonomy (NCBI): domain Eukaryota; kingdom Metazoa; phylum Chordata; class Mammalia; order Tubulidentata; family Orycteropodidae; genus Orycteropus; species Orycteropus afer. The sequence continues at coordinate 4,848,128 of NW_006921783.1, read as the reverse complement.
TAAAAAGACAGGAAAGGAGGAAAAGATCAAAATGGATGTCAGAAGAGACAACTTGCTTTTGAATGGAGAATAATGGCTAAAGCAAAAACAGGAAATGATGAAGTAAAAGAGTTGAACAAAAGATTTCAAAAGGCACCTCAACGGGTTCAGGCAAGATGGCGGACTAGGCAGAAGGATTGCACAGACCCTCTTCAACAAAGAAAAGGGAAACCAATTAACACAGACACAGATGATAATCTTGG
>NW_006921783.1:4834269-4839711 GCF_000298275.1 Orycteropus afer afer | reverse complement strand
TTGGTCAATGACATGAGACAAAGTATATGTGAACTGCTGTATGAAAAGTGAATTTACTCTGTAAATCTTCACCCAAATCCTAATTAAAAAAAAAAAAAGCACCTCAAGAGGACAAAGTATTTTAATGAAATGTGCAAGGACCTGGAATTAGAAAACCAAAAGGGAAGAACATGCTTAGCATTTCTCAAGCACAAAAAGCTGAAGAAAAAATTCAAGCCTCAATTGCCATATTGGATTTTATGGCAAAATATTTAATGATGCAGGAGGCATCAACAGATGGGAGAAAAACAGTGCTACTGTACCAAAAAGAACTGGTTGATATTCAACCATTTCAGGAAGTAGCATATGATCAAGAACAAAAGGTACTGAAAGAAGTTCAAGGTACACTTAAGAAACTGGTAAAAAGTGAAACATTTCAATGGAATACCCATCAAAATGTCTCAACAAACAGATGCAATGCTGGAAGTGCTCATTCATCTATGCCAAGAAATATGGAAGACCGCTACCTGGCCAACTAACTGGAAGAGATGCATATTTGTGCCCATTCCAAAGAAAGGTAATCCCACAGAATGTGGAAATTATCAAATAGTATTATTAATATTACATGCAAGTAAAATTTTGCTGAAGATAATTCAAAAATGGTTTTAACAGTATACTGACAGGGAAGTTCCAGAAAAGCAAGCTGGATTCAGAAGAGAATGTGGAACAAGGGATATCACTGCCGATGTCAGATGGATCTTAGGTGAAAGCAAAGAATACCAAAAAGATGTTTACCTGTTTTTTATTGACTATGCAAAGGCATTCAACTGTGCAGATCATAACAAATTATGGATAACATTGCAAAAAATAGGAATTCCAGAACACTTAATTGTGCTCATGAGGAATCTGTACATAGACCAACAGGCAGTCATTAGAACAGAACAAGGGAATATTGTTGTTGTTGTTGTTGTTGTTGTTGTTGTTATGTGCCGTCGAGTCGGTTCCGACTCATAGCGACCCCTCCTTGGGTTTCCAAGGCAGTATCACTACGGAAGTAGGATTGCCCAACCTTCCTTCCGAGGAAGGGACTTTTATTTCCTTTATGTTGAGGTGTAATCCGTACTGAAGGCTGTATAGTCTCTGATCTTCATGAGTAAGTGTTTCAAGTCATCTCCACTCTCAGCAAGGTTGTGTCATCTGCATGTCACACATTGTTAATGAGTCTTTTCCAATTCTGATGCCATATTCTTCTTCATACATTCCAGTTTCTCAGGTGACTTATTCAGCATACAGATTAAATTAAGTATGGTGAAAAGATACAACTCTGACACATACCCATCCTGATTTTAAACCATGTAGTATTCTCTTGGTTTAAAATCAGGATGGGTATGTGTCAGAGTTGTATCTTTTCACCATACTTATTTAATCTGTATGCTGAATAAGTCACCTGAGAAACTGGAATGTATGAAGAAGAATATGGCATCAGAATTGGAAAAGACTCATTAACAATGTTGACATGCAGATGACACAACCTTGCTGAGAGTGCAGATGACTTGAAACACTTACTCATGAAGATCAGAGACTATACAGCCTTCAGTACGGATTACACCTCAACATAAAGGAAACAAAAGTTCTCATAACTGGACCAATAAGCAACATCACAACAAATGAACAAAAGACTGAAGTTGGCTAATATTTCATTTTATTTGGATGATAATCAACACCCATGTAAGGAGCAGTCAAGAAAATCAGATGTCACATTGTACTAGGAAAACCTGATGCAAAGGATCCCTTTAAAGCACTGAAAAGCATAGATGTCATTTTGAGGACTATGGTGTACTTAAGCTGAGCCATGTTATTTTCAATTGCTTCATATGCATATAAAATCCAGACAATGAATAAGGAAGACCAAAGAACTGATGCCTTTCAACTGTGGTGTTAGTGAAGAATAGTAAAAATATCATGGCCTGCCAGAAGAACAAACAAATCCATGCCGGAAGAAGCACACAGCCAGAATGCTCCTTAGAAGCAAGAATGGTCAGACTTTGTTTCACCTTATTTTGGTCATGGTGTCAGAAGGGACCAGTCTCTGGAGAAAGATACGCTTGGTAAAGTGCAGGGTCAGAGAAAAAGGGGAAGACCCTCAACGAGATGGCTTGACATAAGTAGCTAAAACAATGTGCTCCCGCATAGCAAAGACTGTGAGGATGGCGCATGACTGTACAGTGCTTCATTTTGTTGTACAAAGGGTAGCCATGAGTCAGAATCGACTTGATGCCACCTAACAACAACATAATACACCGGTATGAACATCTTCACCAAAAATACAGTAGATCCTAGCTACTACAAATAAGGCTTGTTTCCTTATTTAACTCATCACAATTAAAAATTGTTTCTGGTGCTGAAGACAACCCTAATTCCTAAGAAACCAACCCCAAAACAGTAAAACAAATTTTCTGATTAAATTGGTCTCATTAGTTTTTAAGCTATATCCTTAGCTTACATGCTCCTTGGCCAACCCAGGGCTCGTTTTTTCAGATGAGGTAGGATTATTGCTGAAGAATCTGGCACTCCCTTCCAGGTTCCACCACTTAGTTACTTTGAGAAAGGACTTTCCTCCTGATCCAGCTTTACTTCCTACATAATAGAAATGCCTTATTAGCCAGGTTGGGAAAATTAAGTAATAGCTCAATAGGGACTAGAAGCCTTCTTACTAAGAACTCATAAACACACAAAATACAATAATAAATATACAAAAACCCCATGTGGTCAGTAGTGTCTGGGGTCTTAAAGGCTTGTGAGAGGCCATCTGAGATACAACTATTGATCTCTACTAGTCCAGAGCAAAATATAGATAAATTGCACAAATGTGTATTTGTGATTCAGAAAGGAAAGTCATTGATCAGGGCCACAGTACACGGAACCTTACAGAAGAAAATGTGGAAGAATACTCAAATTCTTTTAAAGTCTAGACTTGTATTATGCTGCGTGAAATAAGTCAATCACAGATGGACAAATATGGTATTATCTCATTACTGTAAAAAGTTAAGGAAAGGTTTATATATGGAGGGAAAGTTTCTTTCTTGGTTACCAGGGGTGAGAGGGGAGGAGAGGAACACTGTAAAAATTAAAAATAATAAATAAATAAATAATAAAAGGATAAAAGTCCAGACTTTCTGAACCAATTGAGACTAGAAGACTCCCCGAGACTGTCACTCTGAGATTCACTTTAAAACTTAAACCAAAATTATTCCTTGAGTTCACCTTTTAGCTAAATAATAGATTGGCTCATAAAATAAAGAGTACCACTCATAGATAATGAACTCCTTTAAAAACTCATCTATAGGAGACCAGATGATCAAAAACTACTCTAAAACAAAGATGAGAAAGTAAGGGGAGAGGTAAAATAGAATACTGGCAATGGTATAACCAGAACAGAATGAATGAGAATGATGATACACTGTAAAAATGTAACTCCTAAAAAAATTTTTTGTATTACATATACAGTTTGCACTTCATTTCTATTGGACAGCACTACTTTTAGATAAATTGCACAAATGTGTATATACAAGGAATATTTATCAAAGCATACTTTATAAAAGTGAAAAACCAGAATAAGCCTAAACATCCATCAATACAGATTGGTTAAATAAATTGCAATAAATCTATAAAATGGAATACTCTGTAGCCTGAAAATGCTGATACACATCTAAATATACTGACATGGAAAGATATATTAAGTAGAAAAAATAAGCTTACAAAATAGTACATAATATGATTCCATTTTTGTCTTAAAAAGAAGTGTGAAATAAAGAAAAGTATGTGTGTGTGTGTAAGCATAGAAAAAGGACTAAAAGGATATTCATCAAAACGACAACTAAAGTTATCTCTCAGCAGTAGGATTACAGGTAATCCTTGTTTTCTTCTTTATACTTTTATATATTTTCTGAAATAAGCATAACATGTTTCTATAATTAGAACAATAAAGCTATTTTAAAAATTATAGCCTTCACCTGAAATAAAAAGATCAATCTCACATCATGGATTCTGCCATAATCAGGGCCCTTAAACTTACACAATGCTACACTTGGACACATGAGTGCCTTCAACCTAAGCAATACTTAAACACACCCCAAGTAATTAATTAAGAATACTTCAGGGTTCTACAGATAATTGATGAAAACTCTGCCATAAACCCACAGTGTTGAGAGAATACAGAAGTAATTCATGGATTTGTCACCTAAGGCAACTAAGAATTACAAAAGAGATTCGCTGATAATCTTGGTTGCCTACTAAACAGGGACCTGGATGGCAGGGGTATAAGGATGGCAAGGAGGATTTCTGATATATAACCTTTAGTACCTTTTGAACTCTGCATGTGAATTTAAATTTTAAAAATAAAACATAAACATTATCTATCAAGAACTACATTACCACCCATGGCTTACTCAGTATTTAAAAAATTTTCTGTAAGATGTCTATTAGTGCTAAGGTCAGATTACTATTAAAAACGTTAGTCTGTTCAAGTCAAAATAATTTGGGAGTCAATGGAAGGAATCATACAGAATGAGAGGGTGAATATGGCATACAAGTGGTTAAGGGAAGATGTTAGTTCCAACTCATAGTAACCTGATGTACAACACAACGAAACACTCAAGGTGAGGAGGAACAAACAAAATATAGTTTATTAATAGTAGAATTTGTTTTTATACTCTTACAAACGAAAAAAAAATTGAACACTTCCTCTACATTTATATTACGTTATACCACGTTCTTGGTTGTTTTTTGCTTATGGGAAATAACAAAATGTCAACCATTGTTTCTATTAAAGATCTTTAATGACATTGCATTTCAGACCTGTAATGAAACATGGTGCTCACTGCAGTTTGTAATACATCTTATTAAATACATTAATAACATGCATTTCACTAAAAGGTCAGCTTATTATGACTGAAGTTTAGCTCTGTCCTTTAAAGCAACAGTGCAAACTCTGAAGAAGATAGCAGAGCAGTCCTGTTACAGAAATGCTCTCAATTCTCTTACCCATTTAAATCAGTTGTGCTCATTAAGAAATTAGTGTTAATGTTTTCATGTGGACAATGGTATTTGTACTTTTAAAAAATCCTTATTTTTTAGAGACACATGGTAGAATATTTACTGATAAAATGATAAGGTGCCTGGTATTTGCTTCAAAACAATCCAGGGGTAGGAGTAAAGTAAAGATTAAACAAGACTGGTCCGAAGTTAATAACTATTTAAGTTGGGGTTGGTATATGGGCGCTCATTATACTAGTCTCTCTAGTATATCAAATAGGATTGACATTTTCCATTATGGTATTTTAAATAAAAAACAAATGCTAGTTCCAGTTGTTGTTGTTGTTGTTAAGTGCCGTCGAGTCGTTTCCGACTCATAGCGACCCCATGCACAGCAGAACGAAACACTGCCCGATCCCGCACCAGCCC
>NW_006921783.1:4790005-4812815 GCF_000298275.1 Orycteropus afer afer | reverse complement strand
AGCTAACCCAGAGTGACCGAGTAGTTGAACCGGTGGGCTCGGGACCATAGTCGCAGGGGACATCAAGCTCAATTGGCATAACATACTACACAAAACACTGTTCCACCTCCTACTTTGGCGAGTAGCAACTGGGATCTTAAAAGCTCGCAACCAGCCATCTTGAAGCAACAATGGGTCTCTCCTCGTCCCCAGCAACGAAGAATGAAGAAAATCAAATATTCATGGAAACAATTAGTCCTAGTGACTGGTACACCATGTGTTCCGCACCCTATAGAACTATGAGACCAGAAGAACTAGATGGAACCCGGCTACCATTGTCAACCACTCGGAGAGGGATCTATGTAGGAGATCCTAGATAGAGAGGGAGAACAATGTGGAACAAAACTCAAAATCATTTGGGGAAAAAAAAGGCGGGGACCAGGTTTGCTGGTCTGATAGACCCTGGTGGAACCACTGAGACTATGGTCCCTAGCTGCCCTTCAGGTCTGGAATTAAACCCACATCTGTGGCTTCCAGCCAAACAAAAGACAGGCATAAGAGATGAACATTTATCTGAGGTAGATACATTCCTTGGAGAGATCAATCATGGGAGAAAGAAGTGCTGTTTATGAATAGGGAGACAGTTCAGGGAGCAGGAGTGCACGGAGGGATGGACACAGGGAAGAGGTAACTATCGGTAGGAAGTGGGAGGGGAGCTGTTGCATTGGGGTAAATTGTAGTCAATGTCATGAGATAAAGTGTATGTGAACTGTTGTATGGAAAGTGAATTTGCTCTGTAACTTTTCACCCAAATCACAATATAAATAAATAAATGAAAATGCTGACATTTCCTTAGTGACATGCTTCTTCCTTACACACTGCTATCAACATAAAAAAAAACTACCTCCTGAACAGACAAAAAAAAAATCCTAACATGGACCAGTTGAGACTAGAGGATGACCTAAGGCTACTGCCCTAGGATATTCTTGAAACCTTGAACTAAAACTAGCCCTGAGGTCACCTTTTATTTAAATAACAGACTAGCTCACAAAATAAAGTATACCAGCTGTGAACACTGTGCTCCTTTGAAAAATCATTTATGTAAGACCAAAGAGTCAACAATGATTTTAAAACAAAGATAAGTAGGTAGGGAAACTAGGTTAAGGAAAATGGAACAACTAGAGTGGAAATAATGAAGAACATCACCAACGTGACTGAACAATTTGTGCTTAAATTGTTGAATAGGAACTTAATCTGCTGTGTAAACCTTCACCAAAAACACAATAAAGTATTATTTAAAAAAAAAAAAAAAAGATAATGGAAGAAAAATAAAGGATATTCTATTCAAATATTAATATATTGAAGTCATAATAAAGTACAAAAAAGAAGCCCCACCTCCTACTGTTGTAGACCTTTTCAAAAGAAAATCATAGAGAAAAAGCCAACTCTTCAGAGAAATTATTTTGTACACAAAAAATTCCTTAACTTTGTTAAGGTTATTTCTAAGATTTACCACTTACGTAGCCACTGAAATATAAAAAATTTCTTTGAAATTACTTCAAGGTTTAAGAGTTACAACACTTATAGCTACCAACTTATAATATGTATAATCAAGCAGACAGAGATAGAGAGATTTATTGCTGTGTGTTGTCAAGTCAATTCCGACTCATAGGACCCCTACATGAGAAAGTACGCTGCCCCATAGGGTTCCCTAGGCTGTGTTGTTGTTGTTGTTACGTGCCGTTGAGTCGGATCCGACTCATAGCGACCCCTCCTTGGGTTTCCGAGGCAGCATCACTACGGAAGTAGCTTGCCTCATCTCTAGGCTGTAATTTCTTTTTTTAATTTTTATCGTGATTTGGGTGAAAGTTTACAGAGCAAATTCATTTTCCATACAGTAGTTCATACACATTTTGTTTCATGACATTGACTGCAATTCCTTACAATGTAACAGCTCTCTTCCCACTTCCTCCCCATAGTTAACCTTTTGTGTCCTTCCCTCCCATGCACTCCTGCCCCTGTGCAAAGCTGTGTCCCTGTGCAAACACTGCCCTTCTGTTCTCCCACAACTGATTGATCACCCCAAGGAGTGTATCTACCTGATGTAAATGTTCACCCCAAATGCCTATTATTTGGCTGGAAGCCACAGGAGTGAGTTCAGTTCCAGACCTGAAGGGTAAACAGGAGCTATAGTCTCAGGGGTCACCTGGCTCTGTAAGACCAGTAAACCTGGTCTTTTTTTTTTTTACTGTTTTGAGTTTGTTCCACATTGTTCTCCCACTCTGTGGTAGTTACATTTGTGTGTCAACCTGGCTGGGCCTGGCTGAGTGGCTGGGCAGCTGGATGTAGTATTCCCCATGATGAGACTAGCAATCAACTCCATGGTAGAAACTACTGTGAGCAGCTGAGTAACTGCTTTTTGGTCTGCTTCCTGTATATAAGAAGAAGTCTTGGGGAATGGTCTCTAGTTTATGGCACATTTGAATCCTGCATGTAGCCATGTCGTTGCTCAGCAGCCTGCCACGCTTTACTGACCTTGGGACTTTCAACAAACTTGAGTGACTGGCCTGCCATGTGGTTTGGTAACATCGGGACTGTGCCTTTTTACTTGTCAACCTTGGGCTTGTTAGTCTCGGCAGCCAATAGCTGTCTGAGCGAAGAAATGCCTCTAGCTCCAGTGGGCCGAGAGCAGGAGGTAGAGCTGAAGCCCAAGGCTGAGGGTCTTTAACTCAGCTCCTAGAGCCTGGCACTCTGAACTTGGACTTAAACCTGCCAAACTGAAAAAATAAACTCCTGTTTGTTCAAGCCATCCCATTGGTGGTATACATTCTTGTCAGAGTGGCACGAGATAACCAGAACACACTCTATCTGGGATCTCCTGCACCAATACCCCTCCAAGTGGTTGACAGTTCCACTAAACACCCAGACATTCTTACAGCACATACAAATATGCTTGTAGAAACATTGTCTGCAAACCCTATATATGGTCAAGGGCACACTCCCCACAGCCTAGACATACCTGATGATCATTCAGCCTGTCCACCTATCTATCCACCTATAGATCAATGCTTGCTATCACTGACAACACAGTACTGTACATGCAAAAGTGTTCATCTTTCTTGTCTGTACCTCCTGTGTACCTCTCTCTGTCTTTCTCTTCCTCCGTGCCACCGTGCTGATCACTCACTTTTGGTACAGGGCCCTTCCTTTCACCCAATCAATACTTATCTCTACCTACCCAGCAGTGTTTCCTCCTCTGCCATCCCATCCCTGGTAACCAAGAAAGCAAGTTTCCTTCCATATATAATCCTTCCGTGACTTTTTACAATAGTGAACTAATACAATATTTGTCCATGATTTATTTACTTCATTCAGCATAATGTCCTCCAAGTTCATCCACATTATGTGGTGTTTCACAGATTCTACATTTTTCTTTAGTGTTGCGTAGTATTCCATTGTGTGCATGTACCATAGTTTGGTTATCCATTCTTCTTTGATGGGCACTTAGGTTGTTTCCCTCTCTTTGCTATTGTGAATAGTGCTGCAATAAACATGGGTGTACATATATCTGTTCATGTCCTGGATATCACTTCTTTAGGCTATATACCTAGCAATGTAATTGCTGGACCAAATGTTATTTCTACTTCCAACTTTTTAAGGAACTGCCATACTGATTTCCACAATGGTTATATCATTTTAGAGTCCAACCAGCAGACAGTCCCTATCTCTCCACATTCTCACCAGTATTTATTCATTGTGTTGTTAAACTTTGCTATTAGCGCTGGAGTGAGATGGTATCTCATTGTTGTTTTGATTTGCATCCCTCTAATGGCTAATGATTGTGAACATTTCTTCATGTGTTTGTTGGCCACCTGAGTATCTTCTTTGGTGAACTGTCTATTCATGTCTTCCGCCCATTTTTTAATTGGATTGTTTGTCTTTTTGTTGTTGAGGTATTCTGTAAATTTTAGAGATAAGCCCCTTGTCAGGTATGTTGTTCAGTATTTTTTCCCAGTCTGCAGGTTTTCTTTTTACTCTTTTGGAGAAGTCTTTTAAAGCACATAAAAATTTAATTTTTAGAAGGTCCCAATCATCCAGTTTATCTACGGCTGTTTGTGCATTTTAGGTGATTTTGTAGCCCATTTATGCCATAAATTAGGGCCCCTAAATTTGCCCCTATTTTTTCCTTGAGGAACTTTATAGTTTTAGGTTTCACATTTAAGTCTTTGATATATCTGGAGTTAGATTTTATGTATGGTGTGAAGTATGGATCTTGCTTCATTTTTTTGCAAATGGATAATCAGTTTCACCAACACCATTTGTCAAAGAAACTATATCTTCCCCAGCTAGGCTATAATCTTTATGGAAGCAGATCACTGCGTCTCTTCTCCCATGGAGCCACCCCAAACCAAAAACCAAACTCACTGCCATAAAGTGGATTCTGACTCATAGAAACCCCCATTGGGTTTCGAAGGCTGTAAATCTTTATGGAAGTAGATTACCCCACCTTACTTCCACAGAGCAGCTGGTGGGTTTGAACCAATGACGACCTGGTTAGCAGTCAGATGCCTTACCCACTATACCACTAGAGCTCCTTTAGTAGGTTCTAAATGTCAACCTTTCAGTTAGCAGCTGAGCATTTAACCACCAGGCCACCAGGGCTCATGTGTGTGTGTTATGTGTGTGTACATACATATGTATATATATATGTGTGTATACGTATGCATATATAATACACACATTACATAAACATACATATATATGTACATATATATATATATATATAGGCATATTTACATATACACATATACTCTAAGACCCAACAGAAGGTTGTAAGGCCCTGAAATATTGAAAGAAAAGAACAAGATATAGTAAGTGACAAAACCAAGATGCAAATATGCTTAATATGTTATCGTTTGTGTAAAAGCAAAAAAAAGCAATTATGTGTTTATACATGCATGGAACTTCTCTGGAGAGATACTGTTGTAGTTAAGTGCCATCAAGTCTACTATGCACAACAGAACAAAATACTGCCTAGTTGCACACCATGCTAACAATCCTTGTCATATGTGAGCCCACTGTTGCAGCCACTGTGTCAAACCATCTTGTTAAGGGTCTTCCCCTCTTTTGATGACCCTCTACTTTACCAAGCATGATACCCTTTCTCTAGGAAATGGTCCCTTCTGACAACACAACCAAGGTGAGACAAAGTCTGGCCATTCTCACTTCCAAGGCACACTCTGGCAGCAGTTCTTCCAGGACAGATTTGTTCGTTTTTCTGGCAATCCAAGATATTTTCAGTATTCTTCACAAATATCATAATTCAAAGGTATCAACTTTTCTTCAGTCTTCCTTATTCATAGTCCAGCTTTCACATGTATAGGAGGCAACTGAAAATACCAGGGCTTGGCTTAGGTGCACCTTAGTCTGCAAAGTGACATCTTTGCTTTTTAATACTTTAAAAAGGTCTTCTGCAGCAGATCTGCCCAGTGCAATATGACATCTGATTTCCTGACTGCTGCTTCTATAATTGTTGATTATGGATCCAAGTAAGATAAAACATTTGACAATTTCAATCTTTTCTCCATTTATCATGATATTGCTTATTGGTCCAGTTGTAAAGATTTTTTATTTTCTTTATGTTAAGGTGTAATCCATACTGAAGACTGTAGTCTTCATCAATAAGTGCTTCAAGTCATCTTCACCTTCAGCAAGCAAGGCTGTGTCAATTGTGTATCACAGGTTATTAATGAATCTTCTTCCAACCCCGAAGCCACATTTTTCTTCATATAACGCAGACTTCTGAGATGACATGCTCAGCATACAGACTGAATAAGTATGGCAAAAGGATACAACCCCGATGCACACCCCTCCTGATTTTAAACCATGCAGTGTCCCCTTGTTCCATTCAAACAACAACCTCTTGGTCTATGTACATTCCTCATGAGCTCAATTAAGCGTTCTGAATTAACATTATTTGCAATGTTATCAATAATCTGTTATGCTCCACAGTCAAATGCCTCTGCAGAGTCAATGAAACACAGGTAAACATCTTTCTGATATTCACTGCTTGCAGCCAAGATCCACCTGACATCAGCAATTGACATCCCTTGTTCTATGTTCTTTTCTGAATCCAGTTTGCTTTTCTGGAAGTTCCCTGTCAATATACTGCTGCAACCATTTTTTAATTACCTTCAGCAAAATTTTACTTTCAAGTGATATTAACGATATTGTGCCATAATTTCCACATTCTGTGGGATCACTTTTCTTTGGAATGAGCACAAATATTGATCTCTCCCAGTCAGCTGGTCAGGTAGCTGTCTTCTAAATTTCTTGACACATCCAGTGTAGCATCCATTTTTTGAAACATCTCAATGGGTATTCCATCAATTCTTGAAGCCTTGTTTATCGCCAATTCCTTCAGTGCAGATTGGACTTCTTCCTTCAATACCATTGGTTCTTCATCAAATATCACCTCCTGAAATAGCTGAACACTGACCAATTCTTTTTGGTATAGTAACAGTGCATAGTCCTTCTATCTCCTTTTGATGCTTCCTGTATCATTCAATATTTTATCCATAGAATCCTTCAATACTGCAATTTGAAGCTTGAATTTTCTTTAGTTCTGGAAAGATACTAGGTACTAAAACATTTTATGTCAGCTGGAATCCTAATACACTGCTGGTGAGACTGTAAAATGGTGCAACCACTGTGAAAGTGGTATAGCACTTCCCTAAAAAGCTGGAAATAGAAATGCCATATAATCCAACAATCCCACTATTAGGTATATGTCCTAGAGAAATAAGAGCTATGACACAGATTTATGCACACCCATGTTAACTGCAGCACTATTCACAATAGCAAAAAGATGGAAACAACCTAAATGCCTATCAACAGAGGAAGGGATCAACAAGTTATGGTACATACGCACAATGGAACGCTACACAATGTAAAAGAACAATGGTCAATCTGTGAAACACCTCATAGCATTACTTAGTTCAAAAAAAAATTAATATTTTGGGTAAGAATTTAGTTGTCTATAAAATGTGACAGGAAAAAAACATTATATAATCTAATTTATAAAACAAGCTGTGAAATTGAATACCCCCAACACCATCAAAGATTTTTTTATATATAAGATAAAGTGTTCTTTTTTTTTTTTTTTAAAATAAACACTTCAAGAGAGACAATCATAGAAGTGGCTACCTAGAAACAATACTGGATAAAGTCAAGAAAATTTGGGTTCTAATCCCAGTTCTGTCAGCAATGGGAAAGACTCCACATCAAAGTGATTGGGGACTAAGTGCACGTATGTGTTGGGAGAAGGAAGAAGATTTTTGTTAGATTTTAGGGTGCTGAAGGTATAAAGGCATGGTGCTTACAAGTCTATTGTGGCTAGAACATAGCTGAAAGTCTACTGTTTTTGATGTCATACATAGTTAGGGCCATGAAAGTAAATGACAATGGCAAGGAGAGACTACATTGAGAAAGTACAACCTGAGAATAGGATCCTAAATGCAATGAAATTTACATTAAGAGGATTAAAAAAAAAAAAAAAAGCACCTGAGAAGAAGAAAAATCAGAAAGGTAGAAGAATCCAAACAGCATATTTAATGTCACCAAAGCCAAAGGAAAATATTTCAAGGAAAGAATAAATGCTTCAAGGAGGTAGTTGCCGAGTTTAGAAATAAAGAACTCTCTACCTACCTTTCCAAGCAGCCATACAAGGCAGAAACTGAATTTTAAGTATTACAGTAAAACATAGAACTATCTATATTCCAGAACAAAATAAATTATACAAGGAGTTTGAATTTTAAGTGTTACAGGCTGAATTGTGTCCCCCACAAAGATACACTTAAGTCCTAACCTCTAGTACCTGTCATTGCGACTGTATTTGGAAATACAGTCTTTGCAGATATAATCAAGTTAAAGTAAGGTCACAGTGGTTAGGATGGGCACTAAATCCAATCACTGGCATCCTCATAAGGAGAGATTTGGGCATAGAGACACAAAGGGAAGAAGGCTATATAAACAGGGAGGCAGACACTGGAGTGATACAGGTACAAGCCACGGAACCCCAAGAATTGCTGACAACTGCCAAAAAGTAGGATGAGGCAAGGAAGGATTCTCTCTTAGAACCTTCAAAGGCAGCATGGTACTGCCAACACCTTGATTTTTAACTTCTAGTCTCAAAACTGTGAGAGAACAAATTTGTTTTTTCAAGACACTTAGTCCTAGAAAACTAATACCCTAATAAACTAAAAAAAAAAAAACACAGAAAACACTGAGGCTGTAACATTCATAAGTGTGTTATGTGTCAAACACTGTGCTACTGCTTTACATTATGTCCTTTAATCTTCACAAATGTATAACACCCATTTTACTGTGGAGTTAAGTAATTTGCCCAAGGTCACAAAGCTAATACCTTGTTGAGATGGAATCTAAACCCAGGCAGTCTAACTTTAAATATTCTGTTATATCAAATAAATTAGGAGCTCTGGTAGCGTAGTGTCTAAGGCAGCTGACTGCTAACCAGAAGGTTAGCGGTTCAAACCCACCAGCCACTCCTCGGGAGGAAGGTTGGGCAACTACTTCCATAGTCATACTACGTCAGAAACCCAAGGAGGGGTCACTATGAGTCAGATCCGACTCGACGGCAGTGAGTTTATGCTATCAAATAAATTGAAAAGAGTTAATTAAAGGCACTAAGTTCCAGTGTTTGTTCTGGAGTTGGTACAAATTTCAGGCTATGTTCCAAACCAACTATGTAATATAAAGCAAAAAATACCTAACTCACTGGCATCGAGTCAATTTTGACTTAGCAACCCCTACAGGACAGAGCAGAACTGACCCATAGGGTTTCTAAGGCTGTAAATCTTTATAGAAGCAAACTGACACATCTTTCTCCCATGGAATGGCTAGTGAGTTCAAACCCACCTTTTGGTTAGCAGCCTAGCACTTTAATGACTGTGCCACCAGGGCTCCTCACGTAATATATAGCACAGTATAAACTGTTCATCCCAGATAATGTAGCCAAGAAATTTTTTCTTAAAGTGCTATTTACCAAGACAGGGAAGCATACCACATATTATGTCACACTGCTATGAAATGAGGAGCAGTTACCCTTCAGATACGAACAAATTCCGGTTATTAAAGAACACTCCACCCTCTCATCTGAGACTATGTGATATCAGGCAAACATACCTGCCCTCTCCCTCTTCCACCATAACCCATCTTGTCAGATTAATGAACATCTGTCAGAGTAACCAAAATTCACCAAGGAGGCAAAGAGTCAACTGGATAAATTAAAAAAAAAAAAAAAAAAATCAGAATTACTATAAAAGTAGTATCAAAATAGCTGAAGAAATTAAATGTATCCAAGAATAAAAATATGTCCATAGATATACCTGACAATGACTAACCTAAAAATATCTATAATTAAGATGAATCCCTAAAAAAGAAAAAGGCTCAAGAAAGAAAAAAAATGAGTAACAAAATGGAAAGGCCTTGTTGTGAAGTATTTAAGACATTTTAGATTAGTCTGGGTCTCATTCCAAAGGCACACCAGGAATCGGGGTACAGGGACATTAAAAATAGCAAAGAAGTACTCAAAAAAAAAAACATGGAAAACTGCTTAGGTATTGTTTAAAAAGGAGCTCTGGTGGCATATTGCCTAAAGCATTTGACTGCTAACCAGAAGGCTGGCAGTTCAAACCCACGAGCCACTCCTTGGAAGGAAAACGGGGCAATCTACTTCCATAGTGATACTGCCTCAGAAACTCAAGGAGGGGTCGCTATGAGTTGGATCTGACTCGACAGCAGTGAGTTTGGTTTAGAGTTTGATTGTTTAAAAAGTAGATGTCCTCCTCAGGTTCCTTTCAACTCTAAGTCCATAATACTATCAAAATTACATTTTAAAGAGCAAATGAAAACACTAAGTCTTGGCATGCAAACAAGAAAGAGCAATTCCATAACTTCTTAGCTGCCCTGATGGAGCAAGTTGTTGGACCTGTGGGCTTGGGACCATGGTCACCAGGGACATCAAGCTCAACTGGCCTAGCATACTACACAAAAACACTGATCTACATCTTACTTTGGTGAGTAGCAACTGAGGTCTTAAAGCTTACAAGCCATCTAGATATAACAATGGGTCTCTCCTCATCCAGAGCAAAGAAGAATGAACAAAGCCAAAGATGCATGGAAAAAATTAGTCCAAGGGACTAGTGGACCATGCAAACCTCAGCCTATATCACCATGAGACCAGAACTATGATGCCCAGCTACCACTGTCAATCACTTAGAAAGGGATCAGTGCAGGAGATCCTAGATACAGTGGAAGAACAATATGGAACAAAACTCAAAATCATAGAAAGGCCAGGTTTACTGGTCTGACAGAGCCTGGTTAGACCCCCAAGACCATAGCTCCTAGACAGCATTCAGGCCTGAAATTGAACTCATTCCTGTGGCTTCCAGCCAAATGACAGACAAACTCATACGGTGAACATTTATATCAGGTAGGTACACTCCTTAAAGCGATCAACAGTGGGAGAACAGAAGGACAGTGTTGGCACAGGGAGACAGCTCAGGAGGCAGGAATGCATAGAAAGAAGGACACAGGGAAGAGGTTAACTACAGGGAGGAAGTGGGAAGAGGACTGTTACACTGTGAGGAATTGCAGTCAATGTCATGAAACAAAACATGTATGAAATGTGTATCGAAAATTAATTTGCTCTGTAAACTTTCACCCAAAGCACAATAAAAATTGGAAAAAAAAAAAAAAAGAAGAAGCTTCTGAGCATCAACTATTGGTCTTGCCTTATCCACAGCAAGAAATGAAAAAGCAATTCCAACCACAGTGCGCACACAGATTCACCCCAAATCACCTTCTGCCCCAGTCCTTCAGTACCACTCAGTATACAGGCATACAAATACAGGAGGCAGTGTGATGCAAGAAGACTCCTATATCTTAAGGCAGAAAAGCCAGAGTTTTGTCTTTACTGTGCAGGAACAAGTTCTGTAACTTTAGGCAAGTTATGCTGTCTGGGTTTCAGTTTTCTCAACTGTAAAATGAGGGAATTAAGAACCAAATAATCCCTACATTCCTTTTCTCTTCCAAAATTCTTTGACTTTATAGCTCAGTGATTCTCTTCCAAAATGTGCTTCTCCCTTTGCAGTCATCATCTTCCCACACTCTCTATATATGCCATCCTTACCAGAAGGCTGGGGGTTCAAACCTACCAGCTGCTCTGTGGGAGGAAGATGGGCAATCTACTTCCACAAAGATTTACCACCTTGGAAACCCAATGAGGGTCGCTATGAGTCAGAATTAACTCAACAGCAGTGGGTTTGGTTGTTTGGTTTATAGCAAGGTAGGATTAGCATCATCTTAGTATGTTCTAAAAACCTTCCAAAGACCTATCTGTTAAGTACAAAACAAATCAACTTCAATAAACTGAGTTTAGTCATTCATTCTCTCTTTTTTCTATACCAAGGGGTTTTCAAATAGTGTTCCCCAAGCACTAAAAAAGTAACCCATAGCCAAGAGGAGAGGGAATGAGGGCAGGTGAGAAGAGGAACAGACACAGCTCAAGCATCCAATCCACCTCCACCAAAGTCATCTTCATTTGATAAAAGGATTACATTGTTATTAAAGAAAGAAAAAAGCTGAAATTCCTTAGCCTTTATCATAATATCACTGAAATAATATCTCTTTAACACTGTGGTGCTACAGATACATCAGCCCCAGCGCATCACAAAGTAGTAGCCCAGTGTTTCTAAGAACCCCAATACAGCATAAGTATTCTTACTATTTTTCAGGGCGCTGGCAAATTCCGGGCCACCTTTGTCCTTGAAAATAGGAAAAACATCTGGTTGAGGAAGCTGATTGGTAGTCAACAGAGCCTTTTGTAGTTTGATCCGTCCTTCTAAGAGCTGGTCCCACAGGGCTGAGAAAGTAAAAAAAAAGAATCTCATCCCTTAGTTATAAAATATTGCTGGGCAGGGAGAGGGAAGTTCTCTAAAAGCAGCATAGCTTTATCACAGTTACACACTATGGAAACACTCTCTATTAAAGGAAGTACATTCAGTACCTTAGAAGCAAGTATTTGCTTGTGAGAAAAGGAATGCCAAAGCCCAAGGAGAGGAGAAAACTCTCTTCTCATCAAAGTCAATCTTCCTTGTTAGCCAGAAGTACTAGAGCAAAACCAGCTAAGCAGCTCAGTGTAGAAATGGCTGGCTAAGCATAGAGCAATGGGGTTTTAGGCCTCCAGGTAAGTGGAACATGTCATAAACTAATTGGAAGAGCACAGGAAAGACAGACCAGGCCAGAATTAAGCAAAACAAACAAACAAGCAAAAGAGATCAAATGCAGATACTCTGAAAAATAAGCAGTCAGCAAAACCATGTACAAACCTATCTGCTTCTTCACAGCTCTTCCTTTCTCCACTTCCTCGGATACTTTGACACTGGAGAAGGTCATCACCACTCCATCATCTTCACTATTCCTATCTTCAGCCTTGTCCTCCTCACTCTCACCCTCAAAGTCTTCTTCATCATCCCCTTCTTCCATGCCACTCTCTTCCTCTTCGTCTTCCTCCTCCTCACTGCTCCCAACGTCATCCATCCCCTCAGTAAATTTTTCAAAGTCACTAATGCTCTGGACATTGAAGCCCGCTGATTTCCCAGAGAGGCTTCTGCTCTTCTTCCTCTGGGCCAGGCCATTCTCCCCATCATCACCAGACTCCTGCCCCTCAGCAGCCCTCATGTGATCTTCATCATACTCCTCCAGACCCAGTCCCTCTGAATCCCCATCTCCAGACCCTTCCTCATCAGATACGTCCTTGTCTAAGAGGAAAAAAATAAAAATAAAAATAAGTATTACTTTGAGAAAATAACCAGGCCATATCTTTCCTTTCACCTTAAGGAAAATGGTATTTAACATACATCTACTATCTCTAAAATGCTAAAGGAGAAACAAAGATGAATAAGACATGGGTCCTACCCTAATCAAAGGTTCTAGTAGGAAAAGACAGGCCCATAAAAATTGCAACATAGGAAAGAATGAAAAGTGCTTTGACAAAGTTTTGACAATCCAGATCAAGGAGAAAGTGTAATTGCAAAGCAAGTAAACTTAGTAAGACTATAGGGAACAGACAGCATTTCGTCAAGGCATTGAAGAGCGACAAGATTTCAACTGGTGTTTCCCCAAACTTGCATCTGGAAAAGTGTTTTATCATTATCTATCCCAAACGCATGATCTCTATCATACCAAAAACCCACTGCCATCAATTCTGACACACAGTGACCCTATACTAGGAGCTCTGGTGGCGTAGCGCCTAAGGCATTTGACTGCTAACCAGAAGACCGGTGGTTCAAACCCACCAGGCACTCCTCAGAACAGAGATGAGGCAATTTATTTCCACAGTGATAATGCAATCTATTTCCACAGTGATAATGCCTCGGAAACCCAAGGAAGGTTCGCTATGAGTTGGATCCAACTTGACAGCAGTGAGTTGTTTTTTTTTTCCATACTACAGGACTGAGTAGAACTGTCCCACAGAGTTTCCAAGGCTGTAGATCTTTATGGAAACAGACTGTCTCATCTTTCTTCCCAGAGTGGCCAGTGGATTCAAATCACTGACCTTTCAGTTAGTAGCCAAATGCTAAAGCACCACCAGAGCTCCTCTATCACATCAGTCTACCTTATTTATTACGTACTTATTAAGTACTCACTATGAGCCAGGCACAGATGAAAGCTAAGAAACTACAAAAAGAATGTAATACCTGGCAGTGAGGGGTTCAAAGTCTGATGGGGGTGGTATATATGCTCACCAATAAATATACTACAATGCCATTACTGCAAAGGTTAAGAGATGGATAGCTTCACGGGTGGATAATTATAATTTTGCTTTATTAAATGTAAGTTAATGGTTCATCAGACAGAGAAGGGGGAGGGAAAGGAGAAAATAGCATATTCTAAGGTCTAGCATCACAAAGGTACACGAGAATACAGAATGCACAAGGAAGTGGTAGGAGGAGAGACAAGAGAACTGCTCATGGATGAGATGCAGCTGGTGAAGGCTATACGTTTACTTATGCTTAGGTACCACCTGATACTTAGAAATCTTTACTGATTGTCCAATTTCTCCCGATAGAACATAAAGACCCCATGGTATAGCAAACACAATTTTAAGATATAGAGACCAATTACCAACAACTTTCTTCAATATGATAAAGATTTTTTCAAAACATGATGTGCCTTCAGCACCTCTTTATATTAAACTTAAGCTACAAAAAAATACTATAAAAAGTATAAAGATAAAAATATAGATACAAAAACTAAATGCAAAAAATAGTAAACAGAAATAATCTTTTAAATACTTTAAAAGTATGCTGTTTCTTAAATTAAGAACCATTCATACAGAAGTGCTTAAGGGTAGAGATCTTGGAGTCAGACTGCCTTTATCTGAATCCCAGTTTTTCCACTTACTAGCTGTGTGACCCTGCGCAAGTTACTTAACCAATCTGTCCTTTAATTTCCTTATGTATAAAATGGGGATTAATAGTACCAACTTCATAAGGCTACAGGAAGAACTAAATGAGATGATACATGTAAACAACAGTTTTTGAGGATGTAGTATGTCCCAGGCTCTTAGAACTTAAAGAGTTTATTATATATAGTGCCTAACACACCAAAACCAAACCAAATCAAACTTACTGCCATCGAGTTGGATCTGACTCATAGCGACCCCTCCTGGGTTTCCGGGCAGTATCACTACAGAAGTAGACTGCCCAACCTTCCTTCCAGAGCCTTCTGGTTAGCAGTCACATGCCTTAGGCACTATGCCACTAGTCTCATGATTGGTCCTATTATCAGCACCTAGGCAAAGACTAGGAGCTCTGGTGGCATAGTGCCTAAGGCACTTGACTGCTAACCAGAAGGCTGGCGGTTCAAACCCACCAGCCACTCCTCGGAAGGAAGATGGGGCAATCTACTTCCGTAGTGAACTGCCTCGGAAACCCAAGGAGGGGTCGCTATGAGTCGGGTCCAACTCAACGACACATAACAACAACAACAGGCAAAGACTATGGAATGAGCTTAGTAGAAGGTCCCAGAGCTACAGCAAGGACTAAATTGTACATCTGATATCCTGAACGATAATTTCCTCACATGGTACTGTTGACCTCTCTAAAGGAAAGCAAATGGCATCCACTCAAATGATTATATCCTGCCCCTTCTTCCAATCTGAGAAACTTGCAATGCTTTAAAACCCTAAGTTCACATCCTCCTAACTCTCTCACAGGAAGAGGGAAGGCTTGTTTTACTTTATAATGGTAAACAAAAAGAAATGAGTTTCACAAATAATACAATGCAAGAGATAAAAAACCAAAGGAAAAGGGTCAAAAACCCAAGATTAGCAGCATGCTCATCAGACGCAACGTTTTTTAAACATACAGCCTTCTTTAATATACACTATGCATTGCCCTTTCTTTTAGGGTAAACCACTAGTCAACACCTAGAGTATAGCAACTTAATCACTATGTATCCTAAGTTCCTGCAAAAGGAGCTCTGGTGGCATAGTGGACAAGGCATCTATCTGGCTGCTAACTCAAAAGCCAGCAGTTCAAACCCACCAATCAACCACTCTGTGGAAGGAAGATCAGTCTGTAAAGATTTACAGCCTGGGAAACACAATGGGGTTGCCGAGTCGGAATCAACTCAAAAGCAGTGAGTCACATTTTTAGAAACATGAAATTAAATAATCTCAAAGGCCCTTTCTAGTGCCAAATCAGTAGTATCTCCTAAAATAATACATAGGGGCACACAGATTAGTCTTGCAGAGACCACCTCCCACATCACTGCAAAAAAAAAATGGGAGGGGGATTTTAAAATTCAAAAATTAAGAAATAGTACCACATAAGTATGTCGGTCTACTCACCGGATGAACCTGGCAGAGTCTGCTCCCAGTGGTCCTCCTTCCAAGCTTTTCTAGAAGTGGTCTTGCCTAAATATCTTTTGTCTGTGTCCAATAGGGAGGTCGATGCCAGTTTTCTGATGCTACCCACTGTCAGGATATCACCTTCCACATCTTCCCCTTCATCAAACTTGTCAATCACTCTGGCTGCAGTGGCTGTTGGGGAGCGTGGAAAATAATCAAAATCTTCAGGTTAGAAGGAACTGTGTCTTTTAACCCTAGTCGACCCATTCATCTGATGTTTGAATCCCCAACCAACTTCCAACAGGGAACTCATTACTTCCCAAGATACATCACTCACCCGCTGTACCGGAACAGAAAGTTGACTCCCTGCCTCTCTACTCACAAGTTACATTTCCACGCTTTGGATCATACAAAACTAGCCTAATTCTTCCTCTCTCACGTGTGACAGTCCCTCAAATACAGCTTACAAATCAACTATCACGTTCTATCATCACGTCGTTCCCATCCCTCAGCGAGTTTTCTTCCCTTATCCAGGCTTAACAGCCCCGAAACCTCCAACTGTTATTCCTAAGACACGCTCCAGCACTCACATTTATCCCTCCTTCTTCTCCCTTCCTCACTAAAGCAAGATTACTCTCAGCTAGACCTTGAACATCAGCTTATAAAAAACATCAGTCAATAGATAAACTCTTCAGGTCCTCAGCAAGTGTCTCGAGGCTTAAATAGCACCAGGAAATTCTACTCTTTCCCTCATTCTTCAAAAAAAGTTCTCAGAAGCAGCTAGAGAAAAAACTGGTAAGGCTTCCTTCTCCCCATTTCTAACACAATACCAATATGGGCATTCTTTAAGGTAACTTCCAAGTTCCAGCCTGCTACCAGACTGGTGTCCTGCCACAGTCCTCGACCCCAAAGGGTCTCTTCGTCTGAATGTCCCAGATGTTCCGCCCACCAGAGCTCCAGGTCTTTCAAGTGCCTGTCAGAAAGACGCCGAAGCCCTCCTGAGCCCGGGAGCACCCCACTCGTGTGGCAGTTTTCCTCTACGCCAGAAGGTGAGCAGGCTACACAGCGAGGCCCTGCAGCCAGCCCCTCCCACGCGGCCCCAGGGCTCGCACAGGGCCAGGCCCACCGTTCCGCATGTGGCCTGCCCCAGTCAGGCCTCACCCTCCTCCAGATCCGCCTCAGGATCCGCCTCGCGCGGTCGTGGGTTCAACAGCTGTTCCAGCTGCAGCGCCAGAGGCTGCGGCCCTGCCATCGTCACCAGGTTTCGGTCTGCGTCGCGCACGTGAATCTGCGGCCCAACCCCGGCTATGAATCTCTCTCTCCCCACCAGGTCCTATCGCCCCGACACTACTCCCCAACACAGCCAGAAACCGCGCAGGGCCAGGCGCCCAAATCCGGGTTGGGAACTTCCGGGAGCCTCGCGGGAGGGGCGGGGCTTATGCG
The DNA here is from genome assembly GCF_000298275.1 of Orycteropus afer afer. Lineage (NCBI taxonomy): Eukaryota > Metazoa > Chordata > Mammalia > Tubulidentata > Orycteropodidae > Orycteropus > Orycteropus afer. The sequence goes on along the minus strand of NW_006921783.1, from coordinate 4,795,456 downwards.
TCATTGAGCTTTGCTAGGATGACGGCCGAAGCGTGCGCAAAGCTGAAGGGATTGTCTACCGGCCTGGCGCATGTGCGCGTGCGCGTGTGTAGAAGGGGCGTGTTGGGCGGTGCGGGAACGCGCTTGGGCACGTGGCCGCCGCCTGCACTGAACAGGGATTGCGGTGCGGGCGGCCGGCGTGCCCTTAACATAAACTATTTGCCAAGATTTGTGTGAGGTTCCTTTAGAAATAAAATGCAATGTAGCAGTGGCCCCACAGTGGTTCATTTGAGAAGGAGGAGAGGGTCAAGGGTCAGCATCTGGAACCTCGAGCAGGCTGAATGGTACCAAAACCAGTTTTGGCATTTCGCAATTTGGAGTGTAGAATCAGGCACATGCCTCCAAGCCCGTGGCCAGGATTTGAGAATCCTATGTCAGATCTGAGCATTTAAGTGTGCGACAGGCTGCTGGCGCCTTTTATTAAAAGCAATAATTAGGAGTCACTAAGGACATCATGCTTGGTAAAGTAAAGGGTTAGCGAAAAAGAGGAAGAACCTCAGTAAGATGCATTGATACCCTAGCTGCAACAATGGGCTCAAACATAGCAACGATTGTGAGGATAGTGCAGGACCAGGCAGTGTTTTGTTCTGTTGTAAGTAGGGTGGCTACAAATCGGAATTGACTGGATTGCACCTAACAACAACAAACAACTACATGGCTGTGCATAAATAAACATCATTTCTGTAGCTTCTCCAAGTAGCCTTGTCTGAGCAGGGAAAAGGAAAGGTGGTGGGGATTACTATACTGTATATCCCTCAATGTTGATGTCTTCACTGTTCAAAGATGAGATGAGGTGTCCAGACACTTGAGGTGTACAAAGGCAGAAAAACTCAAATCAACTGTTATAAGGGCACAGGTAGACTTTAAATATAAACACTTATTAGGATAAATGTAATTGAACCCAGGCACACAGGAAGATCCAATCCTTCATCAAGAATTCCCTGACTGCCCACTACGTGGCAGACACTGCTAGGTGAGCTACAAAGATGAGTAAGTTAGATTCTGTCCTGATGGTGAGCAGCCTAAGGGGCAGACAAACATATAAACAGAAACTGCAATAAGGAATGATAAGAAGTGAGTATGAAGCGCTCTATTCTTCAATAATCTGCTCAAAATCAGCTGAAGAGAGCTCCCTCTCCGACTCATAGTGACCCCTCCTTGGGTTTCCCAGGCGGTATCACTACAGAAGTGGATTGCTCAACCTTCCTTCTGAAGAGTGGCTGGTGTGTTTGAACCACCAGCCTTCTGGTTAGCAGTCAAATGCCTTAGGCACTATGCTCTTGTAGAGACCTAGAACCTCTTGAACAGACACTACCTCAAAAGGAGCCAGAGAAGAGATGTTAGGGTGTACTGTGGCAGTACCCCTTTTGGGGTTCAGCTCAGGCCAGTTGGACCCCACAACTGAGCAGCCTGGGGAACTCTCAAAGCCTCTGTGTCTCCTATGTAATCCAAGGGATGTGAGAGTCCCTGTCTTGCTATGCCCTTGGGGTTAAGAACAATTAGAGGCCAATAATTTAATATGACCTGTTCCATGTTCCCATCCTATATGACTCTTGAAGAATAAAGATTAAAACAGGGGTACCCTAAGCAGAGGACCTAGGCCAGAAAAACTGCTTTTTACAATCCACTGGAGAACTCGGGTGAGAAGAGTGTTTTGTTTTGTTTTGTTATGCCCTGTAATTACAGCGTGGTATCTGTGTCTGGGCCCTCCATAGCAGCAGGGCGCTCCTCAGGCTCCCACCACTGGCATCCTCCTGGGCATCAAAGAACAAGTATGCTTCTCCCACCCCACATTCCCCACGTTTAGCAGACTGCTCTCCCCAGTCCTCTTCCCTCGCTACTGAGGACATTAATAATGCAGGGGAGCTCTGACCGCATGGTGCCTAAGACTGCTACCCAGAAGGCTGGCGGTTCAAACCCACCAGCCACCCCTCGGAAGGAAGGTTGGGCAATCTACTTCCATAGTGATCCTGCCTCGGTCTTTGGATAAAGAGAGGAGGGAAGGGAAAGGAGGCAGGGGCAGAGACCACCTCTGAACTATCATGCAAGCAGGTCACTGCTGGTTAATTCTAGGATTGGGCTGGGCACCCACCCAGAAAAAATTGCTGTCGATCTACCCACCCTTCTCTGTCCCGGTCCCCACTGACTTAGGAAGCCTTTTTAGGAAGGAACAAGACCACTCCACTCCTGTCATATACATCCCAGTTACCCCAAAATTCAGGGAACATAACTTCCCAAATGCGCCTTCTTCCCTACCAATATTCTAGTTTCTTGAGATCCTGGGGAGGAATGCCTGATGGGAATGGGTCAGGGATTACGGAAGGGAAGATTTCAAAGATTATACTTCCCTAGGAGAAATTTCACCCTCTGGCTGCTCTAGCAAGGAGGTGAGAATGAAGGAGAGCCCGCCTCCAAAAAAGCAGTCCTCTCCACAGAAGTCAGAGAGGTCTCCCAGTTCACGAACTCTCTGCTGCCTAAGGGCTGCAGTGGCAGGTGGATGTGGGAGTAACAGAGGATGGGAAGAGCTTCACCAACACCCCCCCCCAATTGTCCCAATGAACTGCTCAAGTAACTAGGGGTTTCAAGTTCGGGCAAACTAGGTTCAGAACTGCTTCTCTTCTCAGGCCTCCTGACAATGCCCGTCCTGGCTCACCACGCATACTCTTCCCCTATCCTACCTGGCTCCAAACCAGCCCACTATCCTCCACCAGTCTGGAGGGGTTGGGTGAGTGAGCTTCCGCTCCCTCACCGGTGCAGATGGCGGACCCCAGCCGCTGGAACCCCGAGGGCAGGTGGCAGGACTACCGGGGAGGCGGCGTTAAGATGGCCGCGAGAAGAAACAGGGCTGCCAGACCCGGCCAGAGAGAAGGCTGCCCTCCTGGGAGGGAGGGGACCACTGTGGCGCTCCCCTCCGGCCCGCGCGCCTCCCCTGGGAGCTCCCAACCCCGCGGACTGGGGAAAACGCAGCGCGGCCTCGCACCTCTGGCCCAGAGATGGGCAGCGCGGCTCGGATGAGAAAGGACAGTGTCCGTGGTTTCTAGAACTCCTCCTCTTGGGCCTTCGGCTCCAAATTTGACTGGTGAGCGTTGCCACCTGTTCGGGTATTCGCCAGGGTTCAGGATACCGCGCGGAAGGGAAAAACTGCACCGCTGCCGCAGAGTCAGAGAGAAGAATTAAGTTCACACCGTGGTGCCTAACTCTAAAAAGCTTATCAAGTACGCGGTGCCACAATAAAGCTGCTAAATAATTCAACAGCCTTGATAGGAAAATGCAGCTTCCCAATGAGCATACGTTCAGTTAAATGAATGTCTTTAAAAGGGGAGGAGGACTCTATAATGAAGAAGTTGGGTATGATTTAATGTATATAAATGCTAAAAGGGCAAAAACAAGCCGATCCAGTGATTGCATATAAAGTAGGTGAAGAAATGAGCTGCCTGCAGAGGCTAGGAGTTTCAAAAGTCCCTCCTGTATTTCATAAATTCCGATTTCTGAAAGAGCACTGCTGATTCCTCTCTGAGAGTTTTCCCCCTTATTAGATAAACAGTCATATGGATGCAGTGAAATATTGCTTATTTTAAAGGCTTCTCTGCAGGAAAGATAAACTTGGTTGTGTCTTAACAAACCATGAAAACAGCACTGGAAATTACATACCATTTAATGTAAAAACTCTTGATTTCTAAAATAAGGAAATAAATAATCCAGACTGAAACCTAGATGATATGAAGGAGAAATTCTGGAATGCTAATAGCATCTGATATTAAAACACACACATATACTCCCACACACCTATTTCATAGTAGATAAAATATTTAAATTCTTTCCATAGCTAATGAAGGGATTGAACTACTTTTCAAAATCTATTTGCAACTTGCAGTTGAAATTTGATTTCTATATTGCTTATTTTTATTCATCTTCTAGAGAAATTTAATATATATCTTGTGCCAGGCAAAATATTTTTCCTTCTGGGGAACTTCAAATGTAACAGATACTATAAAATAAAACAACGATTTCATATCAGTTCTGCAGAAGGGATTAAAGTATTTCCTTTCTAGCTGCACTGTACATTCATTTTACGTTATCTTTCAAGTCACCAAATTAGAAAGCAGGATTATCTATGGGAAATGAATTGAAACTGAAAAGGATCACCTCTAACTATATATTTACAGGTTGACATTCACAAGCTTGTTTTTTGCATGGGGGAAGAGGGCAGAGACAATGTACAGGATCTCATACCTAATCACAAACTGGACCACTCAGTTTTAGCCTTGGATTCGATTTCTATTTCAGATTCTATATTAACTTATCAGCAAACATCTCTTCAACTGTATTAGTTAAATCCATAGAATGCAAATCTGTAGTTAATAACAGCAGGAAGCCTAAGAGAAAGGCTTGGCTGGCATTAGCAAGGAGGTTCAGCTATAGCCAAGGCAAAAATGGATATATCACCCCAATCCTGCCTCTCTTTTCCTCCTGGCTTCTGGAGGGCCATTCACTTCCCTAACAAGGCTCTCCTCTCATCGTTAAATTATAAAATAACACACCAATTATCTGAACATCAGATTTTCTATTTTTATTAAAAACTCACAAATTTATTCAACATGTTTTCTTTCATACAGTGAATGGTCTAATATGCACTGGAGGTCACACAAGCTTAGGTTTATTAGAACAATAAAAGACATAGGAGAAATTTAATATATAAAGAAAAAAGTAGCAGCTGTTGACTGCATATTTGACCATAAAATTTAAATATTTTGGACTTTTATTTTAAAGACACAAAAATAAAACCTGTGTGGGTCTATAATAGTCATATTAACAATTCCATGAAATGTTCAACAGGACTAAAAATTAGCAAAGATGGTTTTTTTTTAAACCTTGTAACACTTTTTTTTTTTTTTTTAACACTTTCTCAGGTTGCTGGTGCCAGGCACCTTTACAGTATTTGTGCTATAATTATTCTATTTGGCAACTGTCTCAATATCGTGTTTTCTCTTTGCCTCGTGTAAACACCACCTTTTTACATACTAGCACAGTGAGCCGCAAGCCCTGCAATTCTGTCAGAACATCTACAGGAAAGAAAATAAAACATTTTGGTTGATTGCTCAAAACATTTTGTTCTTGAACAAGAGGTTTCAAAACAGGATATATTAATAAAACACTGAACTCCTGAATTTAACATTATACGTAAACAGTTGACTGTTTTTAGTTCAATAGTCTTTTTTTTTTTTTTTTAACTTTTCTTGTACAGCTAACGTTCAAGTCATTTTAATGAGAGGTCTGGCTGGAGACCATTCTAATGAGTGTGTCTGCGTGTCTCTGTGTAAGTGTGGAGTTGTGTGAAGGTAGAAGAGTTGATACTGAGGGCTTTACATTTAGAATTTTGCAATTTTGGCAAAACAAAAAACCAAAAACCCG
>NW_006921783.1:4783138-4788124 GCF_000298275.1 Orycteropus afer afer | reverse complement strand
GTGTGTGTGTGTGTGTGTGTGTAGCTTCGTTGTTAATAACAGTCACTGTCACAATTTTAGTTTTTGGAGGGGCTGCACACAAACACTCAACCTCCCCAAAATAGCTCTCTCACATACAGCTTCCCTTTCGCAGTTCTCTGTAGCTCCATGATAGTGACAAAAGATCCACAGCCTCCCGTTGACATTCCATCTCGCAACAATGATCAAAACTCACTAGTACCCTCCCAATGTCAAACATTTTCATCACAGCCTTTGACTCACACACCCTCAACCTCCCATTCCTGTGAGCACAGACTCCCACAGCCTTCAAGAGCTTCAGGACTTCCCGCTGAGGGCAGCCTGCACACACATGAGCCTCTATATTCAGCCTCCCAGGCACATCCACCTGGACCTCACAGAGCCTCCCCAGAACCTCGCTGTGGATGCAGGCTTGAACCAAGACTCAGGCTTATCACACGCAGCCTCTCACAGGCCCAGCTGCCTCCAGATGGCTGCTTTTGCTCTCTGCCCAAGGCAGAGCTGATTCACAACCCCACTGCTTCTCCTTCCATCTAGGAGGCTCCCTCTGTTTGGAGAGATGGTCTGTGCTCTGAGACTTGTCTAACTAGGGTGAAGAACCCACAAAGCTGGGGTTAGGGACACAGAAGGAGGTCATGTTGCACAGAAGCCAGGGGAAAGGAGAAATACTCCAATGTGCATACTGATCTTCGGGCTCCTGCCAAACTGGGAGAGTGGTGATGCAGAATGAGGGGTCCTAATTCTCCCTGCAGTGTCTGGTAATGTCCCCTCCTTCAGAATCCTACTTAACTCCCCACCCCCTCCTCCTCCTCCACTAACACTTCAGTTGTGCTGGGAAGAGATGGAGGCTTTGGGATTTCCTAACACTCGGGGCCACCAACAGCGCTTCAAAGACTCCACAGGATCTAGGTGTGTCTTCCCTCCAAACCCCTCTGCTAGTCTCCACCAACTTGCTCCTCAACTCACAGCTAGGCTCTCACAGGCTGGGGTCTGGGTGCCCAAAATTGCTGTGAGGGCCTATGGGGAGAGGGGGCAGAGTGGTGGGCGGGGGCCCTGACCTGGATGACACGCATGTTGAGGCCGGTCTCTTGGGCCAGCTGCTCGCGGATATGGCGGGTGGGCTTGGGCGTGGCAGCGAAGGCCGCCTTCAACGTCTCCAGCTGCTTGGCTTTAATGGTGGTGCGTGGCCCCCGCCGCTTGGCACCTAGATTCTGGTCGTCATTCTCGTTGCTGCCCCCTTCCTTGTCTGACACGTTGGCGCTCTCCGAGTCCTTGGCATCATCCTGTGATGGATCTTGAGAGTCTGGAGACAAACTAGGGTCGCTGCCCGTGGTGGCTGAGGAGAGTGAAGGGACAGGTGAGCAGCAGCCTTGGTGGGCCTGCGTCTCCCAGGACCCGCCCGCCCCTGGGGAGCCTGGAATTGGGTCCTCACCCGAGTGGAGACTGTTCTCTTTGGCGACACTGCTGTTGCTTAGATAGTCCTCTTTGCACACAAACTTGTTCTCGTCGATGATATACAGCTCCTCGCCAGTGGAGAGTTGCTTGTTACACATCATACACGTGAAGCAGTTCAGGTGAAACACTTTGCTCCGCGCCCTCCGCACCAGGTCACTGGGGGAGATGCCCTGCGCGCAACCCGCGCATTTGGTACCGAAACACCTGCAGGGGACCGGGTTGGACAGGAGAAGACAGAAGCCGGGAGAAAGAAAAGAACAAGAGACAGAGAAAGAAAAAGAGTAGGAGAATGAACAGGAAGAAAGCGAAAAGAAAGGGAGAGAGAGCCAGAAAGAAAGAGAAGAAGCAGAATGCTGATTAAGGGGGTGAGGAGGTAGGAGGAAAGCGCAGGGCACCAGGGGGAAATCATGGAGGTGACACACACGGTTAAAGCCATGGGCCCAGCTGCCAGCACGGACTCCGGTTCAGCGTTATCCCAGAGCAGCAAACCGCCTTGTGTGTGTGTGTGTGTGTAGCTTCGTTGTTAATAACAGTCACTGTCACAATTTTAGTTTTTGGAGGGGCTGCACACAAACACTCAACCTCCCCAAAATAGCTCTCTCACATACAGCTTCCCTTTCGCAGTTCTCTGTAGCTCCATGATAGTGACAAAAGATCCACAGCCTCCCGTTGACATTCCATCTCGCAACAATGATCAAAACTCACTAGTACCCTCCCAATGTCAAACATTTTCATCACAGCCTTTGACTCACACACCCTCAACCTCCCATTCCTGTGAGCACAGACTCCCACAGCCTTCAAGAGCTTCAGGACTTCCCGCTGAGGGCAGCCTGCACACACATGAGCCTCTATATTCAGCCTCCCAGGCACATCCACCTGGACCTCACAGAGCCTCCCCAGAACCTCGCTGTGGATGCAGGCTTGAACCAAGACTCAGGCTTATCACACGCAGCCTCTCACAGGCCCAGCTGCCTCCAGATGGCTGCTTTTGCTCTCTGCCCAAGGCAGAGCTGATTCACAACCCCACTGCTTCTCCTTCCATCTAGGAGGCTCCCTCTGTTTGGAGAGATGGTCTGTGCTCTGAGACTTGTCTAACTAGGGTGAAGAACCCACAAAGCTGGGGTTAGGGACACAGAAGGAGGTCATGTTGCACAGAAGCCAGGGGAAAGGAGAAATACTCCAATGTGCATACTGATCTTCGGGCTCCTGCCAAACTGGGAGAGTGGTGATGCAGAATGAGGGGTCCTAATTCTCCCTGCAGTGTCTGGTAATGTCCCCTCCTTCAGAATCCTACTTAACTCCCCACCCCCTCCTCCTCCTCCACTAACACTTCAGTTGTGCTGGGAAGAGATGGAGGCTTTGGGATTTCCTAACACTCGGGGCCACCAACAGCGCTTCAAAGACTCCACAGGATCTAGGTGTGTCTTCCCTCCAAACCCCTCTGCTAGTCTCCACCAACTTGCTCCTCAACTCACAGCTAGGCTCTCACAGGCTGGGGTCTGGGTGCCCAAAATTGCTGTGAGGGCCTATGGGGAGAGGGGGCAGAGTGGTGGGCGGGGGCCCTGACCTGGATGACACGCATGTTGAGGCCGGTCTCTTGGGCCAGCTGCTCGCGGATATGGCGGGTGGGCTTGGGCGTGGCAGCGAAGGCCGCCTTCAACGTCTCCAGCTGCTTGGCTTTAATGGTGGTGCGTGGCCCCCGCCGCTTGGCACCTAGATTCTGGTCGTCATTCTCGTTGCTGCCCCCTTCCTTGTCTGACACGTTGGCGCTCTCCGAGTCCTTGGCATCATCCTGTGATGGATCTTGAGAGTCTGGAGATGTCGCTGTTGCTGGACTCAGACAATACTAAGAAGGGGTTTCCCATAGCCAGAACCCTCCTGGCCCGGCCCTGGAGCGTCCCGGGCCGCTTCACCTCCCGCACCCGCCGGCGCCTCGCCGCCTCCCTCCCCGCGGCTCCTGGCGCCCCGCTGGCTGTGCGCGCCCGCGGTCGCCCAGTGTCTGCGCCGCCCGCGGACCAGGCGCGCACGCCCGCGGGGTCTTTCCACAGTTCCAGCTCCAGGTAGGAGGGTGGGGAAAGGTCTGCGTTTGCCTTGGGGCGCCCCAGTTCTGCACCTTTCCTGCCAGCGAGCAAATCCTAGTCTGGCCTTGAGGTGGGTTTGGATCCGATTTCGTGTTCCCCTTTCCCATCCCGTCTCCCCAGACGGAGAATGGTCCCCGAGGCTGGGGAAAAGGGGTGAGGACTTGCTTTTACGGTTTTTTTTTTTTTTTTCTTAAATAAAAGTTCATTTCTGTACAACCACGAACTCTGCGCGGACCGTGCGAGGCTCGCTACCACACGGCCGCCTCGTTCATTTCTGGGGGGTGGGACAAGTGGTTCCCGTAACTCGCCCCGCCGTTGACCGACAGTGACGAGAAGGGCGGGCTGGGCCCGAAGACCTCGGCCGACATGGAGTGCAGGGGCCCGGGCAGGCTGGGTTCGGGGCTGGGAGAGTCCCCGGGGGGATGCGCCAGGATGTCGGTGAACCGCTGAGCCTCGCTCGACGGGTGGTGGCCGGGCAGCGGATGCTCCAGGCCGCCCAGCGGCGTCCCGGACGGCCCGGACGACGGCACGAAGGGCAGGTCCACCGGCGTCTGGGCCTGCGAGGATGGAGGGCCTTGCGGGAAGAAGTCGTAGTTGCCCCCGGGACCGTAGTACTCGCTCTGATAATCTGCAGGACCGTGGGGAGGAGGTGGTCAGGGCGGGGCCCTAGGGTGGGGCCCTGGGGTGGGTGGAGAGCCCGGGGCGTGAAGCCGCGCTCCAAGCCGGACTTGGAGGGCGCAGCGCCGGGAACCCGTGGGCGCGCCGAGGGACTGGGGGCAGAGAGGAAGCAGGGCACAAACGCAGGAGCTGCTCCCTCCCGCCCACCTCTCTCGGGGTCGGGATCGGCCATTGACCTCACCACCTCCCTTGGATTTACTCCTCAGCCTTCCCCCTTGGCTCCCTAACTCTCCAATTCTCAGAGAAAACGAGGAGCACCTCCCGCGCTGCCACCCGCTTCCAGCGAAGCCATTCCCGGTCTGACTGCACCTCGCAGCCTGGCCGCGCACCCACCTCCGTAGAAGGAGAAGGGCCCGTTGGGGATGAGCTCGCCCGGCTCCAGGCGGTCTACGAGCGGCCGCATACGCCGCGGACTGCGGAAGAAGGCGTGGCGCCGTGCGCCCAATGCGCTCAACTGCTTCATCCTCCGTTCTTTGGAGCGCCGGTTCTGGAACCAGACCTAAAGGATATGCGGCGCGGGGTGAGGCCCGGGAGTATCCATCCCCTAAAGCCAGGTACGCGGCCCAGCCCTTCACCCCTCCACTGCCCGACTTCGGGAGCTTGGGCTTTATGTGTTCTGTTGTTCGTGGTAGTGTCTTAGCGTGGAGATCGCGCTAGGTGGACCCTGAGCCAATGGTAAACAGGATTCCCGACAGGACAATCTGGGCAGGTCGCCCAGTCCGACGTGAGGCGGTGTGTGTGTGTGTGTGTGTGT
>NW_006921783.1:4742612-4781268 GCF_000298275.1 Orycteropus afer afer | reverse complement strand
CCAGGGGGAAATCATGGAGGTGACACACACGGTTAAAGCCATGGGCCCAGCTGCCAGCACGGACTCCGGTTCAGCGTTATCCCAGAGCAGCAAACCGCCTCCGAAGAAGGTGAGAAGGTGGCGGGAAACTTACTTTCCGATTAGATTCGGAGGACAGTTCAATTCTACAATTAACATGAAGGCGCTTAGAGTGCCGCTTTTCTCTCCTAGCGTCAGACTCTCTCTTACCGTAATGGATTAGAGGTTGGCGAGATCCCACCCAGCCTCGGGTAAACTAACACAGACACCGAGAGCCCGGGTGGGCGCAGCTGGGCTGCCGCCACGTTCAAACCTTGGTGCCCAAAGCCGTATAGCTTGGCGCTTGCAGCAAGCCACAGCCGGGCTGAGCCTGCTCTAGGCAATCCTCCGCGCTTGGCGAAAGCCCGGCCTCGGGGGCCCACCTGCAAGGGACACCACGGCTGAGGGACACCCAGCCGGGTCCGCCGCGGCTCAGAAGCTCGCTCGGGCCACGCTCCATTCTGGCAGTGCAAACACGCACAGCTCATTACTCCACGGTCTCCTCTGTACCCTGAGCCACGCGTACCAGACAGGCATTGGAGACCGGGTGTCCTAGGCCTCTGGGCAAAGAAGCCCAGGGGACTTCGAACGTCCCTGCACACACCCCGTTTCACCCATCACCACAGACTCAGAGAAGCATAAACCAAGCCAGCCAAGTAAACTGGGAGAATTCATAACCACGCAGGGGAATCGCTCCTGTGTGAGCCTTTTCTACTCTGTTGATGCCTATGTTTGAGTGGGTGAGGTGGCCAAGTAGTGCGTTTAGGTGAATACAATTAAAATGCTAAGAGGAGGAGGAGCGTAGGAAGAAGTGTCCTGGCTCCTGCCAGCAGGTCTTGGCTTTTTCCTTGGTTTTAGCTGGAGGGAAAGGCAGCGGCCGGGCAGTGCCTGGAGGGCTCGCAGAGGAGCCCTCGTCTCCCAGCCGAGTCGGAACAGGGCCGAGGCTGCGCCGCAGCCAGAGAAGCGGGGAAACCTTGCCCCGAGGAGGCTGCCGTCTCAGAGCCTTCGCTGGCGACAGTGCAGCAGTTTGCCAAGCGGCCACTTAAAACCAGGGCAGACGCTCTAGCCTGCGGAATCCTCCTCAGGGCCGAGCTCCTCCCTGCTGTTTCCCCAGCAGGTGTCCGGACACTCCAACCTAAAGGCTTGGAGGTTTCCGCCAAGACCTCTGGGGCTGGAAAGGCTGTGGGGGCAAACGAGCCCGGGCTGCAAGGCTCAGCTGGGAGAATGCAGTTGCTCAAGAGCTCAGGGGCGGCAGGACAGGCCCCAGGCTGCCCTGCCTCCTTCCAAGCTTGGACGAGCTTCTGGGCCGAGGCAGGCTCAGGCCCATACTTTTCAGGCACGTGCAGCCAAACCTGGACCCACCGTTTCCAGGATGCAAGCAGGGCCGCGTCTTGAGCCCCCAGCGCGCCAGCTGGCGAAGAGAAGGGAGCCTGCGGGACTTGGCTGTCCTCTCCAGAGACAGCTCCTGGCGCGGCTGCCGCGGCCACGCTGACCTCTGATCCGAAGCTGGCCGCCAAGGGAGCGCAGGCAAGGAGCAGCCGATGCGCGCGAGGAAGTACTCACCGGAAAAAGTCGTTCTTGCAGTAGAGCTTGCCTTCCCGGGAGAAGCACTTCTCGGTCAGGTTGCATTTACATTCACAGCACTGGACGCACTTGACGTGCCAGGCCCTGTCCAGCACGTTCAAAAGGAAGCGGTCCAGGATGGGCCTTTTGCAGCCGGCACAGTGCACCATGGTCTTTGGTTTGGTCGGGTGGGACCCGAAGAGAGAGAAGCAGGTAAAGCCGAGGGGCTGACTCCAGAAGACGACCCACACGAGCTCCCCTAACCTTCTAATACACTCGGCCGCGCAAGCCAAAAACCGCACCAGGAAATCAAGAGGGGCAATGAGGCTGATGCGAGGGGGGAGCGCCTGGGTGGAGCGCGCAGACCGGGAGTCCCAGGGTCCCGGAGCGGAGCAGCGCCGCCGCAGCTCCCAGAGCGACAAAAGAGAGTCTCAGGCGGGAGGAAAAGCAACCCTTCTTCCCAGAGCCAGCGGAGGAGTGAAGGTCACCGAGAACAGCGACGGGAACTGAAATAAATAAGCGGAGAATCAAAACGCCGGCACGGCGAGCTCAGGTTGTAGGGAAAGAGCCACCGAGTTCCCTTCAGGTTGAGGTAGAGCTGTCAGAAGTCAAAGTGCATCTGCTTTTGTCGGAGGTGTGAGGGTGGGGATGTGCGTGCCGGCTGTCCACCTCCGGGATTTCCCCGCTCTCTTCAAAAAAGGCAAAGAAAGGACAAAACCAAGAGACGCTTTGGATCCTAAACTGCCGGCATCGCGCAGTGGGTCGAGACGCGCTGGGCGCCCGCGCTGGGCCCAGGGATGTGGTGAGAGCAGGCCAAGAGGGGCGCGGGGGGAGGGAGGAAGGAGGGATAGCTGGTTGATGATTGCTGTTGTTGCTTAGATTTATCTCCTTTTGGAGAAGTGTTTGTGTCAGTCGAGGACCGAGAGAGACAACTACCGGCGGTCTCAGCCAGGCGCGCTCGCTCCTGGCTCCCCACCGCCCCAGCCCCGTCACCTCAGCCGGCGTCCTGCTCAGTGGCCTCTGTGTCCTCAGGGCGGCCCTTCCTGCTCCTGGGCTCTTCCGGTGAGGCGATACACACTGGCTTCTCACCGCGCCTGGCCTTGCATCGTAGCTCCAGTCACAACTCCTGGCCGCCTGGGCGCGCGGCCCCGCATCGCTTGGCCCGCGCTCCGGTTGCCTGCGTTCAACCCTACAGTCGCGCGACTTTCTTTTTTTCTTTCCTTTTCGCCCTTTTTTCGTTGTAGTTGCAAATCTGGGTTTCCTTTCTAGACTCCTTTCCCTTTTTTTCCTTTTTATAAGGAGTCTCGGGGGAGGGAACAGCTAAAAGAGCTTTTTTTAAAAAAGAAAAGGTCCTGGTGCTGCGGCCACTTTAGTAGGCCGGCGGCTGGGAACAGCCCGGCACGGGCCGCCGCCGCCGCCGTCGCCGCCCGGGCCGCGGCTCCTTGTTGGCTCTCCCTGGACGCGCGTCCCTCGGTCCCTGGTCTCCTGGCCCAGTCTGCCGCCCCAGCGTATCTCTCTCCCGCTCTGGCGGCTCGGTCACTGCTCCTGGCTGTTGGCTGAGCTCTCTGGAAGCCCCCTCGCCTTAATGCAGAGCCGGCCGACGTCACGGAGGCTTGCGACCAATCAGCGGCTCGCGGTCCCTCTGTAAACCATTCTGCATCCCCCGGCCCGGGAGAGTGCGTGGAGACCGCGTTTCGAGGATCAGCGGCGGCGGCACCCGCGGCCCGGCGCGGCGCGGGCACCGAACTGCAAGGTGTCCGAGTCCCCTCCGGCTCCGGTAGGTCGTTGCTTTTGGTGGGAGGGACTGAGGAAGGGCGAGAGGAGGCGCAGGCGAGGGCTGGAGTTCTGCAGAAGGGTGGGGGCCATCCAAACCCAAGCCTTGACCAGGGTTGGCGCGCGCGGAGTCCGTGACCCCGGACCTCCCTGTACTGTTTGGCTTTGCTAGTAGCTGGTGTTGCCTTTTTTCCCCCCAGATACTTTCTGGGGCCTGAAAGTTTGCCTCAGGCACAGCACGCGTCTTTGAGGGCAGGGCGCTTGACAGCAGAATTTCCCTCCTCCCTTTCTCCAATCCCTCCTTCCCTGCCCTTCCCCCAATCCATCCAAAGTCCATAAGGTCCCAGTCTGTAGATGACCAGAGTGTCTATTCCCTGCTGCGTGCTCCTGGAAAGTTGATTCCGGAGGTTTCCTGGTGGGGGCGGGGGAGACCGGAGGCGCGGCGAGGGGAGGGGAAGGAGTGGGTGCGGAAGTGCCGCGGGTGAGGAGTTGCAACCTAGGCGAGAAGTTGTGAGAAAACTGTGATCCGGAGACACCTTGTACGTACAAAAACAAACGACGAGGCGGGAAGCCGCAGGGCTTCAGCGGCAGCGGGGGTGCTGATGGGGGCGGGGGGAGGCGGCGAGGTTTCGAGGGCACCACGGAGAGGCTGCAGTTGGGTGCGCGGCGCAAGGCCGGGTGGACCTGGCTTCCAGTTCTCCCCTTTCCTGGCTCTGGGCTGGCACCAGCTTCCCGAGACAACCACAGGCCACTCCCTAGTCCACTTCTCTGCGAGCTCATCCCTCTCAAATTCGCTCTGGGTGTAAACTCGGGATTACTGCCCACGAGGGCAAATTTTCCCAGAAAAAGGGGCCGAGGCTGGGTCCTGGAAGCCATAACCTCCAGGAGTCACTCTAGATTCTCGGCACACGCAAGCGAATCACCAAATTCCGTTGCGGTGGCACTTTTTCTGCCCTTAAATCAGGATTTTTCTCCGGTGTGGAGTCGAAGGTGGCAGGGCTGGGTAGTCTTGCGTTTTGTTCTGTTTATTTTGCTGTTTTGGGGAAGGGAAGAGAGGGCGCTAAGAAAGCTCACCCAGCCCTTCGTAGGCGGCTACGCCAGATCCTGCAGGTATTTTGCGTTTGGTCTCTTGACGCCACTCCGGGTGTGGGACTCACACCCACACAGGTCTCGCGGCTACATTAGGGAAAATGCCTGGAAATTCAATTGCAGTGATCCTGGACTGACTATGACTCTGGCTCTCACGGCAAAATGAAATACCCTCTTCGGACGAACCGTAAAGTCACTACTACAGCGAATTTTCTTGCGCTCTGTGGAACTCTTGGGTTTTGGGGGCCACCTACGCCCCTTTCCTGCCACCGAGCCTCTACCAGTATGGCTCTGCAACCCCGAGGCCGGCCGGCAGTCCCCACCTTGCTGCCTGCTTCACATTTTATTGGAAACCGGAGCCGAGGCCCACCATGTGCCCACGTAGCGCCTTCTCCGCCCTCCTGCAACATTGGGCTCTAGCTCCCAAGTGAGAGAGGTAGGACGGCGTAGAGGCGGGTCATCGCCATCACACCAACTCGCTTGGCTGGGCTCTCCCCGGGCCGGCGCAGGGCAGGGAATGGGGAGGGCGATTTTCCAACCCAGCAAGCGGGCTTCACAGCCTTGGACTGGGCTGCGCGCTCTTTTTATCCATCCGGCGCTTCCAGGAACCAGGCGACGGGTATCAAGACTTAGGCACCCCCGGAGGCGCCAAACGCAGTGTGGGGCGGGATATTTGCTCACCCGCTCGGATCCTGCCCTGCTCCCCAGGCTGCTGCAAGGGAGGGCCACCGGGGGAAACGGGTCCCACTGAGCAGTCCCCACGCTCCCCCACCCCCAGCCGCACGGGTTTTCGCTGCTCGAGCTCTCGACCCAACCGCCCCTTTTAGGAGTCTTTAGCAGCCCCAGTCCCGGGTGGCCCGCCCCGGCCCCCGCCCCAGCTTAGCTCCTTCTCATGCAAAGCAGAGAGGCCGCGGGTGGAGATGGGGGTAGGAGCTGTCGACGGGAACCTACCGGGAGACAGCTGGACCCGGCTGCAGGCCCCTCCTGAAGCCAAGGCCTGCCGCCTCCCTCCTGGTGGGCGGGAGGAGTTTTTTTTTTTGGGGGGGTGCAGAGACCTCGAGGCCTCCACGTGGAAGGAAAAGGGAGCCCCTCCTTGCGGGTGGTTCAGCCTGTGGAGGAGTCGGGGGCGAGGCTGGACGTAGGCTCTCCGGCATCTGGGCTCTGCTTGTCGCGTGTCCAGATGGCGCGGCGAGCAGGTCCGCGGGAAGCAACCCCGGCGCTACAACCGGGGCTGTGGCGTTCAACCGAGGCCTATCTCCCGCTCCTGATTGCAGGATGAAAGTACAGATTTCACGCTTCCACAGCGACAGCACACTAGGTCAATGCTTTTTCGTTTCCATTGAACTTTTATTCAAAAACGTACTGGTCGCAGAAACTCGGAGAGAGAAAACTCACGGTCCCCGAAGCCGCTCAGCTTAGCCCTGCGCTTATGCTAGTGTCCGCTGAGCGAAGAGCACCAATCCCTTTGCCCTCGCCGCCACGCTTACTGTGTGGATCACGAAGTACATGAGCGCTGTCCTACGCAGTGTCCTCCAGGTCACACAGTCCCTCCCCACCCCCTACCACCACTCTGGGCCTCAAGTGTGTGTGAGGTGCCGGCCTCGTGCAGCGGTCGCAGACTCCGCTCCACTCCACTCTAGGCTCTTTCAGCAGTCTCCAGAGGACCCAGGAAGCCCAGCCTTCTCCCTTAGAAAGCGTGAGGGACGGGACAGCGCGGGAACTGGAGATGGGGGGGTTCTGTCAGCGGATCCCAGCCGCCTTCTGCACTTTTTCTCCCGACGCCCGCCTGACCCCAGCCCCGCCTCGGCTCTTTCCCCCGACGTCCCTTAACGACTCGCATGGCCCGAGGACTCGAGCCGGCTATCGGCTGCTATTGATCCCGAGCACGGCGGTGGCTCCTGGCCGCTTTTCTCCACTCCCGCCGCCCGGAGACCGAGAAGCGAAAGCATCTTCTTCCTGCCCAACCCACCGGCTCCCAAGAAAGGGCAGTAAGGCGGCGAAGGGAGGCTCCTGGGCGCACCCGGCTCTTGGTTAGCCGGCGCCGATCCGCAAGGATCGGGCGCACCCAGCCACGCCCGGCGGGGCGGCGGGAGGGAGGAGCAAGCCGGTGCACCTCAGGACCCAGTGGGTCCGGAAGGCCGCGCAGACAGGTTGAGGTCTTGGTAGATGCGACGCTGGGGGATGTTCGTCCGGGTCCCTCGGATTCGACCGGTGACCTTTCTAGCCCTCTTCTTCCCTCTTGCGTTCTCTCCGGCCTCTGGGCCTCTTTTGTCTAACTTCCATCACTCGCAAAGGAACGACCTACTTGTGTGCAGCACTTTACAGTTTACATCATTCTTCCCAGTGGACGCATGGGGTGGGGGAGTACTAGCTCCGATTTCCCAAGAAGGAAACCCAAGTTACGGTGTTTGCCCGAGGCCCCTCGGTCAGGGCAATATTGGAAGTGAGACGTTTAGGCCACTGGTTCCATCGTATACTTTGCCTCCAGCCACTTTTTCCGAGGGAGGCTTGGGCGGGGCGCGGGAGACCGCGAAGCCTGGAAGGGCAGTATGCGGCCGGGGCGTCACGGTGTGCGCGGCCTGGGTAAACAACACCGGCTTCCCACGGGGACCGGGCCCTGGGTATCTGGGCCGGGGCGCTGAGGTCAAGCTCTCTGATGGTGGGTGCTCTCAGATGCAAGTGAGCGCGGCCACCGGCGGGCAGTGAAGACAGGACGTGGAGAGCCTCGGAGAGGGAGACCTGAGAAAGGGGGAGGGGAGAGAGAAAACCCCAGAGAAGGAACGCCGAAAGTAGGCGGGAATAGAAGAAGAAAAGGCGAGGTGGGGGAAATGTGGGCGAGGTGGGAGAAGTGGAAGGAAGAGAAACGGATAAGGGGAGCCAGGGACAAAAAGGCTGAGGGAAGTGCGGCGGAGCGCAAAGACCACAGGCGCGCAGGGAGCGTCCGGCGGGACGCCGAGGGTGTGCGGGTGTGTGACAGGCATATTCGTAGTTGGGAGAAAAGGAGGCGGCGTGTTTGGTGGGAGACTCAGCGCCCGTGGAAAAGCGTGTGAGCGGCTCTGGGCAGGAATCCAACAAATAAATAAAACGTCTAAGACGGCGTGACAACAATGTGTATTTGGGTGCGTGCCCGTGTTCCTCTGTCTGAACACACACTCACACTCCGGTAAGGAAGACAAACGGGGCTCCTGCCTCGGAGTAATTAATCCTCTCACTAATTGACTCTCTCCCCTTACCTAATGGCAGTGGTCACTGCCGATATCTGGAGAGATATCAAGTGGCAAGAAAGAGGGAGAGAGAAGGAGAGCCCTAAAGCTAGCTACCTCTGGGCCTGGGATTGAGTTCTTTCCGGACTTGGCAGCTCTAAGCCCTCCTCCTCAGCCACTCTTTTTGGACAGAATTCAATAGATGCTGCTGCCTTGGCCCCACCAGGTCTGAGCAGCATTAATAACGATCTTTTCAGATTAGTGTGACCAGGAGCCCCCCACACACACATCTCCCCACCTGGGGAGCTCAGTCTCAGTGGCTGGAAGTCACCCGCTGCTCCCCTGCTGGGCATTCCTGATCTCTAGGCCACACCTTTCCTCCTTCTTGGCTTCCTCAGGAGTCCAGATCCTGCGCCCCCTTCCTTTAGTCACTATTTGTTCTTCCCAAGGTCTGGGATGTGTCCTGTGGTTCCTAGAGCAGCTGAGGTTTTGAATGGGTTGGAAAGTAGCCTTGGAGAGTAGTGAAGTCATGGCAAGGAGGTAGAGAAGCTTCTGGAGAACCCACTTAGGTAGGGGTGGAGAAATTGGGAAACTCAAGTGACAGCAATGCTGACCTGGCAAGAAAGCGGCTCCGGGGTCAGAGAAGAATAGAGGAAGACCCCATGAGATAGAGTATCAAGTGTGTGTGAGGAGAAGAGAATAGTCCTGTCTACGTGACTGTTCTTGTGACTGTGAGGAAGATAGTTCTTTTATGTGGGCATGGGAAGGGCCCCCTTCTGCTCTCCACAGCACCTCAAGAGGCAGGGGAGAGGGTGTTCCACTGGCCCACTGGTAACTGACTACGCCAGAAGGGGTTCGTCTTAGTCATCTAGTGCTGTTACAACAGAAATACCACAAGTGGATGGCTTAACCAGAAATTTATCTTGCCATAGTTCAGGAAGCTAGAAGTCTAAATTCAGGGTGCCAGCCCTAGGGGAAGGCTTTCTCTCTGTGTTGACTCTGGAGGAAGGTCCCTGTCTTTTCTGAGTTTCTGCTTCTGGGTGATTGCCATGTGGCTTGGCAGGTGTCTTCCGCCATCTCTGTTCTGGCATGCTTGTTGAATCTCTTGGATCTCTCAAAAGAAATTGAGTCAAGACACACCCTATACTAGTCCTGTCATATTAAGGTGGTAAGGAAAACCCATTCTCAAATGAGATTATAACCACAGTCATAGAGGTTAGGATTTACAACATGTATTTTCTGGGGACATAATTTGGGAAGACTTTGGTCCCCCAAAATTTATGCCCTTGCCACATGCAAAACACATTCACCCCTCCACAGGGTCCAAGGCCCACTATCTTTCTGGTGATGCAGCTTTGAGGTTGGGTTTGGGTTTGAGTTTGGAGGTGCATGGCAACTCTCACCCCTGTGAGGGGGCAGCTTTGCTTTGTAGGCCTTCTCAGAGGCTAAATAAATAAATGGTGAGATCTATAAACCACCCAGTCCAGAGAGAGGAAAGAGTGGGAAAGGCACTCCCTAGGGAGAAAAAAAAAAAAAAAAAATCCACTTTCCATCCCTCCACTAAACACAGTCTTAATTGTCCCTTGGGAACATTTGTACATTTGACCAAAGCAAATCCCCAAGCAGTCACAGCAAAATTAGCCACAGGGGCTGGGGTCCAGAGAGAGTTGGGAATGTGGAGAACCGGGAAATGAGGAGAGATGGCCAGTATGCTTGGGAAGGTGAGAAACTTGGCTCCTCTCACTGCTTCTGTCAGGCTTTGGAAAGGAAGTGAGGAAGAGGAATAAAGTTCCAAAGGAAAGAAAGAGAAGGGCATATAAAAGGCAAATCCAAACCAGAAAGGAAAGAAAGTGAAGAAGAAAGAAAAAGGCGGGGAAGATGGGGGATAGACTATAATAAAAGAGGGTGAAGGCGGCCCCAGGAGGCTGGGCCTCATCCCAGACCATCCGTCTTCATTGTCTCCGTGTGTGCAAAGGCAACTCCGGCATAAGGAAAAGCCACTATTGGAGCCGCGGCTTTATTTTATATCCTATACATCAGGAGGGAGGCAAAGCTTTATTTTCGCCAAGAGGCAGATATTTTATTTCTCTCTTACGGTTTTATGTGTGAGAGATGTCAGGTTGCCACAATGGATGGCTAATGCATAGGCAAGAGGAAGCCGTGTTGGCATGCTGTGTGTCATGGGGTCTTGGGGGGGGGTGAGCGGGCCTGGGATTTAGGGCTGATGGGACACTCTGGGGGATTTCTGCTAAAACATCTCTCTTCATAAATCCAGAAGCATGGTCAGCTCAACAGGGAGAAGAAGGAGTTTTAGAAGGAAAAGAGTTGGGCTTGGTAATAAAGGAACACACAAAGGAGCCGCTTACCTTTCAACAGGCTTGGGCAATGAGGGCACCACGGCCCCATGGAAATGCAGAAACCCATGTCCAGACATACACGCACCATTCACAGGGAAGAATTTTCCTGACAGAATCCAGTGTGAGTCTTGCTTTCTTTCCCCATTTTATGTTTTCCTGCCTTTTTTTTTTTTGCTTTCACTAGAAATCTTTTTTAACCTGCTCAGAGCCTTTGGGGGAAAGAGCTATTAATTTGCAAATCATCTGATCGGTGAAAGAATCAAGATGCCTGTTTTTTACCGCTAAATCCTATGTCTTGAGTGGACACACGTATGCACACATGAGCCCATCATGCAACGAGTCCTGGGAGTGTAGGTGCCAGATTTGAATCGGAGAAAAGCCCCCAGAGACCTGTAGGCGAATTAAATATTAGAGCCCAAACTGCATAATGTTCATATTTTAAACCTGGAGAGAAAGGGGGAGGTGAAGGGGACAAAGAGATGGAGTGGGGGAGTTTGTTAATTAACATGTTCAGTTCAGGACTTAGACTAATGGTCTCCCCCACCCCCAACCCTCCAAGCCATTTCTTACAAGAATTGCTCCTATTCATTCTCATATACTTGGTTTATATCCATTGTGGAGCAAAAAGGTGGTCATGCTCTTTCACATTTCTCCGAGCATTTGAGGTGGACAGAACCCCTAGACAAGGAGAGTGAGGCCCTGGCCACACTATCTGGCTGTGGCATTTGGGGAAGACATTTAACCTTTCTGGGCCTCAGTTTCCTCATCTGTAACACAAGGGGATTGGATTAAATGATTGCTGAGGTCCCTTCCTGCTCTGACCTCCTCTGACTGAATAAGATAATGTGTGAAAACACTTTGTAAATAGCAAAGCCATATGAATGCCAGGGATTATTTTTACGATTCTAATCAATCCTCTTTTCTCCACATGAATCTTGGCTGTTTAGCGCCAGCAAGCAGGCTGAAGAGGGCCGAAAGCTGCGAAAGCTTAGTGGAGATGGAAAAGCTGTGTGCTGTGGAGAAAAAAATCCTGCATCTCCAGAAACATTTCGTCTCTGTTTGTCCCTTGAGGCTTGATGGATAGAGTTTGGGAGAAGGAAGGGGTCTAACTTTGTGTGACCCATTTCAGTCTACATGGAGGTAAACAGTGTATTTCTTCAAAAGCATCATTTGTCTCCAAGTGACTGACATAGGAACCTGATGTGAAAGTAATTTGCAAATTTTTTTTTTTTCCAGGAAGAAAGGAAAAGGCAAGGTGTAGCTGATTAGCAAGTTAATTATTTCAGTACCCCAAGGGTTCCAGTGTGGTGGTAAGTTGTCCAGTCCTGGTATAATTTCACAGTCCATGCATTTCCTGGTGAGCACCTGGGGTGCCTGGGTCTGTCTCTCTCTCCATCCACCTGCTTTGTATCTTCCTGACACACCTGAGGAGATGAGCAGGGGCAGGGGTGGGGAATGATGCAGCCTGTACTTTCAGCCAGGGCTACGAGTGGCGTGTGGTGTGTGGGGGACCAGACAGAACGAGGTGGAGGCAGCCTAACCAATGCCATCTACCTCTGCTGAGTGCTTAATTATCTGGCCGTTTCTTCTTTTTAAAAAAACTTTCTTTAATGAATATTCATGAGACAGATTATCCGAAAGTGGAGTTGCTAGGAGGTTATTTCCCCAGACTTGGCATAGAAAGAAACTGTGATTGAGCGGCCCCTTGGCCTTTCCCTTCATCCTTGCCCCGGCCATCTCTCCGATGCTCAATATTAGTTTCCCACTTCTGGCCACCACTGGTTCTGCAGCAGCCTCCGCTATTCTGACTCTACAATCTCATCTCCCCTTGGGGGAGGGGAGGAAGGCTTGTGTGGTCAAAGGGACACCTCCTCTCTGAGAGATAAGTTGGGGATGGGAACATTAACCTCAGAATTCACAGCTTCTGTTGCTCTCAGGGATTGGTAGGGCCAGCCCCCTGCCGCTCCTCTTGAGATGGATGAAGGGAGGGCTCTATAGTTTACTTAAGAGTGGTCCCATCTGCTTAGACTGGCCTTTCATAAGGGGAGGGATTTATGCAGTGTCCTTGTGCACAGACTTGGGATTTGTCTGAAAACCTTGGGTCTCTGAATGTGGCTGAACGCTAAAATGTTCAGCCACAGAGATGATTCATGGTTTGTCTGCATGGACAGGGTGTGCGTTTGTGTGTGTGTGTGTCTGTGTGTGTGTGTGTGTTAGGGGTAACACATTGATGAGTGCTTTTAAACAATCTCACTTTTAATCCAAACGTTGTTATGTTGTTATGTGCCATCGAGTCAAACCCGACTCATAGCGAGCCCTCCTTGGGTTTCCGAGGCAGTATCACTATGGAAGTAGGATTGCCCAATCTTCCTTCCGAGGAGTGGCTGGTGGGTTTGAACCGCCAGCCGTCTGGTTAGCAGGCAAGTGTCTTAGCCACTATGCTACGAGAGCTCCCAATCCAAACATTAGGAAACTTTTTTTTTTTTTTCCCTTTCCTATCTTCACTCAGGAAACAGCCCACAGCACAGGCTCTGGAGAGCTGACTTCCAGACTTCAGTTCATGTGAAGATCATACAATACTTTCTGGTGTTGGCAGTCAGCTGTCTTCTAAGCAGGTTGGCTGATACCTTGCTGGCTTCTCTAGCAGCTGGAAATGGTGAGGAGGGCCCAGGGACTGTCTGGGAAGAGAGTTCCAATGACTACTTTGTTGCTGGTGGCAGAGGATTTCGGGAGGTATCACTGTGTGGTAGGAGAAAAGTTCATCAGAGAAACTTAGAGCACAGGAAGGTTGGCACAGGGGAGAAAACGTTCCTTGCCTCACTTCTGGCACTTCCATGTTAAACTAAAGCCCAGGGATGGTGGGTAACAGATCCTAGAGACCAGCACTTTGAGAGTCCATTTGGGATCTTGGCCCTAGCTCTTGCGAGATTAAGGAATCTTTGGCAAGATTTGGAAAGACCATTTTATTTATTATCTGTTGGGAATAAATAATATCTCTTTCCACTGCCCAGTGGCTGGTAAAGGAGCCATTTTTAGCTTGTGTGACCCTCACTTACGGTTCTACCTTCTTCTCACTCCTGTTCTGGTCTTTCAGATGAAGACTCAGCTTTCCCAGCTCCTTAGTTTTTCTCTTCCCCGAGGCCATTCATAGTTTAGCCAACATTCTAGTCCATTGGCCAGCACACATGTTGAAAGGTGATCCCGTAGGCCTGTAACTATGTGCAAGGTTGTTCTCATTTGAGCTCAAGTGAGGATATAACTTTTCCTTAAAAGAGGAGCAGAGAACTTTAAAAAAAAAAAAAAAATCTTTGAATGAAAGGTTTAGTCCTAATTTTGTAATGCAATATACTTGTAACTCATTGTGAATGAGTAACTTTTGTCAGTCAACCTAAGAGTCTACAGAACCTATAAGTACTTCCTTGGGTCTCCTTGTTTTAACACTTACTGGGGACTTGGGTCTGCCTCTGTAGACCGGGGAGGAGTGGAAACATTCCAGAGACCAAGTCTTAAAGTGTTATCTCTTCCCCCACCCCAGTCCTCACCCTCCCTGTTATCTCTCTTTACCACAAGTGCAGAAACCTCCTAGGGAAGTGTGAAGGGATGGGTTTTAATCAGATTTGGAGAGGTAAGGGGAATAAGCTGAGCCCAAAGAAAGATGAGGACAATTGGAAGTTTTGGATGATACTACTCTGTTACACTTGTCATATGTTGTATATACAAATTATACATTTGTTGCAGTAATCCACAGTGTATATATCTGTTTACTAAAGGCTGCTTGGCTGAAACTGTGTTAAATAAAAGTGTAAGAAATGCTACCAGGGCCTTGCATGGGTTATTTAATTCTGTCAGTGATAAACAATGGTAATGTGTACCATCTCAGTCTGTACAATATCATGTTTCATTTATATATGCTGAGATATATTTAAGCATGAAAGATACAGTTTTCTGACTTATCTATTTTCCAATGATTCCTTAGGAGAAATGTGATGGAAATAGCAGAAATCTGTTCTCTTTCTACATAAACCTGCACTCTGCCTTTGTATATACAGACTCCCAGTCACACATATTCACACATACAGGTACATATTTCTACATGTGTGCTTTCACCATTCTTATGTAAATGTAGCTTCAGCTTTACACACTTGTATGCAATCATGGATACATCTACCAAGACCACGTCAGACACTATTTCAGAATCCTTTATACACTTACACATTCTTTTTTTTTCACACACTTACTCCTGCGTAGACTGATGCTGACCTGAACATGCATATCATTTCACACATGGATATTTATATGTACACTTGTAGGTAAGCTCACTACCAAGTGCTGATGGTTCCAGGAGGATATGTGCAGGAGAGTCCTCTGCACTGGTTCTCACATAAGTGTATATTTGCATACACACACACACATACACACACCTTGCTCTGGGGCCAACACTAATATTCACTCACACGTCCATACAGCCAAGGAACAACTGCTGCCCTGTCACTCTCGGAGGCTGCTAGCCTGTCTAAAAGATTTTGAATCGGGAACTTGTATGTTTTCCCTGAGGGCTTGAGGATGGGAGACCTGGAGGATGGGGTAAAGATGCCAGCCTGCCTGGTCTCTGATGAAAATAATACAAAAATGAGGGGTAGAGAATGGGATTGGGATAGGTAGTTGGTCTCTGAAGACAGAGATGCCTCCAAAGAGGATCAATCTTTTATTTGCTCATTTAACCTATTAGAGAGGTCAGGATACTTGATTGACCTCTCTGGTCATGGTTCTGCTGTCAGTTAGTTGTGTGAGCCTGGGCAACCTATGATCTGTGCCTCAATTTCCACATCTGTCAAATAAACTATTGGTCTAGATCAGTGGTTCTCAATTTTTGCCACACAGGAAAATCACCTGAGGAGCTTGTAAAAAATATAGATGCCAGGGCTCTGCCCAGGAGCTCTGGTGGTGTAGTGGTTATAGCATCTGGCTGCTAACCAAAAGGTCAACAGTTTGAACCCACCAGCTGCTCTGTGGGAGAAAGATGAAGCAGTCGGCTTACGGCCTTAGAACTCTATGGGGCAGTTCTCTTTGTCATAAAGGGGTGTTTTGACTAGAGTTGGATGACTCGATGGCATTGGGTGTGGTTTGGGTTTTGGCTCTGTCTCAGACTAATTAAATCAGAATCTCTGGAGGTGGGCCCCTAGTATCTGATTTTTTAAAAAACTTTCCAGTTGACTCTATGTTCAACCAAGGTGAAGAACCACAGAAGTAGGTGATCTTCAAGGCCCTTCTAGCCCCAAAACTCTATGGCATGGAGGACCTTTTTATATGCAAAGTACTGTGCTGGGCACCAGGGCACAACAGAAAATTCCGAATTCACTTGTATAAGATCATAAAAAGTCATTAAAATCATTCTTTCACTTTGAAGAGAATAATTTTTAGCAAGTTACACTTATCCTGGGAAAACTCATTCTTGCATTTCCAGCTCCCATTCTGTATCTTTTTTCTTTCCAATCTCCCATTTCTCTGACTCTTACTGGTCACACACTAATAGATATGTAATCTATGCAAATAGTACAAGTGGATGCCTCGTAAATATATTATACATACCTTTGCTACTCATACCTATCTCCTGTCTAGCTCCTCACCCAACCTGTTGGATAGTATAATATTTTTAACAGGATAAATGATAAGGGACAGTCCTCAAAAGGAAAGTTTTCTCCCTTCCCCACCCCCAGCTCTGAGCCCGTGAACACCAACCCCCAGGCCCCTGCCCCACTTATGGAAACTGGTGAGGTGGCTGCAGAAAGCAGTGAGCTGTGTGTCCTAGAAAGCTGCTCTCAGACCTGGGCCTTTGGGAATCCCACATTAATATTCTCTGACAACAGTTCCCCAGGCAGAGACAGTCCCCCTTGAAAACAAATCTGCTGGAGGCCGCACCTGCCGGAGGAGGCTGACGCATCTGGTTCCTGTTGCAAACTGAAGGCAGAGCTGAAACAACCTGGGGTGTGGTCTTCTCTGGGCCCCTTTCTTTCTTGGAGAGGGGCTCCACCTTTCACATGTGGTGGGATGGAGGCAGAGGCGTTCATCTGGGGGAGGGTCAGCTTCTACTTTGCTCTCACTGTTACTGCTTACTAAAATTGGTGTTCAGGGCCTACAGTGGAATCTTAGAACAGAGTCTAGTTCTTTCTGGCTCCCATTCCCTCCCTTCAGCTCAGGCCCAGGATGCAAGCTGGGCTCGTTCATTTTCTCCTGTGGGCCAGTGGCCTAGTTTTCTTTAGGAAAGTTTATCCATCATGGCTGCTCTTGCTCCATTGTCCAGGTGAGCACTGGTGCTGCTGGTGGACCTGAGACTTTTATGGGTTGAGTCTCTAACCCCCTTATCTACTTCTCCTTGCTGTCTGTTCATTTTTCATCTTTTCCCTCTTCTTCTTATTTTATCTTCTTCTGCCCTGATGACATACAGGGGCAGATTTTGGCCCCTAAAGGAGCCTGCACACAGGACAGGAGAGGTTGCTGATCACAGTGGCCATCTTGGGCCACGCCCAGCCCCAGCCCCAGCCCCCACTCTCCCTACTCCATCCCTCTGCAGGAGGGATCTCCCTGATGCTGAGTAGGGACCCCCGGGCCAGTGCAAGTTCCTCAGATTCCAAATCCAGAATCCAGAGCCCAGCTTCCCACGGCCTGAGCCCCTTCCCTGGGCTCAGTTTCCTTCAGGCCTGGGGAGTATCACACCCTAGGACGTGATGGATTCCCCAGGCACCTTCAAAGGGCTCTGCATTTGTTTGCAATGTGGACCTTGAATCCTGCTCTGGTCATAAATGTTGTTTATTTTGACTAGGACTTACTGAAAGAGGATTGGGGGGTAGGGAGGGCAAAGAGAAGATTCCATAGGGAAGATCATAAAACCATTAGCAGAGGAGGGCTTTTAGAGGTCACAGGATCACAGAATTTTCTGGCTGGAAGGAACATAGGCCATCAGGAAGGTCAGAGATGACCACTTTGTCAGCAAAAGGCCTCTAGAGGCTCCCTGGGGCCAGGTGGGGGTGGGCTTTGGATCCCTTGTGTAGGGACTGTTTCTAGAAAGTGAATATAGGGTTTGGGGGCATGACCCCCCAATAACCTTATACCAGGTGGGGGAGGCCAATAGCTGCTGAGCATGATGGATTTTCTCTCCCAGTTGGAAGAACCAGTTGCTTGGCTGTGCAGTGGAGCCAAACCCTTGCTCTATTCTAGGGAACAGGCAAAGCTCCTGGGTAAATGAAATAAAGTAAAATGACCTCAATTCTGCTTCTATATTATTTAGTGAGCAGTTAGTAGGTACCAGATGCTATACATGATGCTCTTGCAGTACCTTATCTTGGTCAATCTTCAAAACAACCCTGAAAGAGAGATTTTGATTCTCATTTTGCAGATAAGAAAACAGGCTGAGAGAGGGAAGGTGGTTTGCCCAATGTCACACAGCAAGTTAGCAATTAGGTTGACTCTAGACTTGAAGACAAGGAACCCTGGTGATGTGGCAGTTAAAGGGCTTGACTGTGAACTAAAAAGTTGGCAGTTTGAACCCACCAGCAGCTGGGGGCGGGGGAGAAAGATATGGCAATCTGCTTCCATAAAAGATTATAGCCTTACAAACCCTATGAGGCGTTCTGTAGGGTCTACTCTGTTCTATAGGGTTGCTGTTAGTTGGAACTGACTTGACAGCAACCGGTTATCTGGAGTACACCTGAAGACTTTGAATTCTTTAAATCTGAGCTCCTTCCCATCTCCCCTCCCCTCCACTGCAGCCTGCAGTCTGGGAGATCAAAAGGAGCAGGGTTCCCCTCCTTCTAAAGCATACTGGGGCTCAGGGAAGCTCAGGAACAAATCTTCTCATGGAGTACAGAGCCTTGGGCTCCTTCCAGTCCTAGCAAAGGCCTGACTCACTCTGCAGATAACCTTCTCCCATAAATCTAGCTGTGGTCAGGAAACCATCTAGGTTCCTCTCTACTTGCTGTGTGCCCCAGAGCAAGTCACTGCATTCCTCTGAGCTATACCTTGTGGTTCAATCTCCAGCCTTAGGGATCTTTGTGGTAGGTGAAGGGTGATGGAGGTAGTAGCATGCTGAACCTTTCTAAGCTCTTCTTTGGTATAATAGCTCTAGGGGCTAAAGAGATGAGACTTAATTTCCCTGTCCTGAAGTCTGATTCATTTACAAAAACACACCTCAAAAGCAGGCAAGGAAAGGCTAGCTAAGATTCCCTACTGAGAACATGAGAGGGTGAGATCCAGGGCAGAGGCTGGGCCTTGAAGAGGCAGCTTAAGTATTGAGTTCTTCCCTGATCCCCTGACTGTGTAATCCAGTTGCTTGGAGAATGGAAAATCCCCTTCTCCTCCCCCGGCCCCCTCCCCCACAGAGGCCTCCTAATAGGCCTGCCAGCTTTGGGGCGCTAATCTGCCCAGACATCACCCTGGGAGCATGTGGCCCAGGGGGCCAATCCCAGCTGCCCCTCAGTAGGAGATGGGGAATGCCTTTGTGGGGGGAGGCAGGAGTCTGGGAAGCTGGAGGGAGGGTCCTCCTGTTCTCTGTCCTACCCAAAGGATCAGGGTAGCAAATGGGCCTCTACGCAGAGGGAAACCTTCTGGAGATAGGGGCAGGGTGCAGGAGCATTTGTAGAGAAGTGCCTGGCAGAGGTGCCGAGGGTGGGGCTTATAGTTAAACAGCCCCATTACTCCAACCACTAGGCTTCTTTTTCATTTTTATTTAAAGACAGCTCCTTCCCCAGCACCCTCGCCTCCACTTTCACTCATCCATCGACTAAGCTGCTGACAGCTGCCCTTCGGGTGAACTCCTGATCCTCCTCTGGCTGGGGGAACTGGCAGGGCTCTGGCCAGAGCATGCCCCCACCAGCCCCCAACTCTTTTCTCTATTTCTCCATGTCTCTGTCTCACTGTCTCTCTGTCTCTCTCTCTCACACACACACACAAAATGGAACACTCTTCCTAGAGATAGTTTCACCTCAGTTCCCCTGAATGAGACCAAGAGAGAAAAAAATGAAAGAGGAATGCTTGGTCCCTGAATGAGACCAAGAGAGAAAAAAATGAAAGAGGAATGCTTGGCTTGGAGCAGGCTGGAGAACCAGAAGGAAGAAGAAAAGAGAGAAAAAAAAAAGAGGCAAATGAAGAAGAAGAACAAATAAAACATATAAGTAAGCAGTGGAAGAGGAAAGAGGAAGAAGTGGGGAAGGAAGCAGAGAGAGAAATGGAAAACAAGGAGAAGATGGAAATGTAGGAGGATAAATGATGGAAGAGAGGGAGGGGGAAGAAAGAGGGAGGTGGGAGAGGTCAGGAGACTCTGGGAGGTTGGGAGAAAACTCCTTGGGAGACTTCATTCTTAATGTCTGAGAAAGCTGAGGGGAGGGGGAATGGGGTTGTGAGGGATTAGGGGGAGAAAGGGAGCTGCACAGCCTGGAGGGAAAGCTAGGAGGTCTCTCCAGGTGTGAGGGATGAGGCTAGACGGAGCCTCTCCCACCCAGCATCCACCTCTGGGAATGCAGCCCTCCCTTTGGGTGGAAATTTAATCAATAGGATGCCTCAGACCATGTTAATAGCTATCCAGGCTGTAATCAGAGGAGTCTCTCCCTTAGGGTGGTCAAGCCTGTGGATCCCCTCCGTTCCCTCCCAGGGTAGTGAGTGACACCTTCTGCCTTGGTCTGTGTGCCCAGCCTCGGTCAGCCTCACCACCTGCAGCCTCCATGGCCTGTCTATTTCTCTTGCAGTACCACTGGAAATTGTTTCTAATCATAGGATTTTATGATGTTATGATGTCCTTAAAAACCAAGTATTTCCAATCCCTTTATTTTATAGGGAGATTGAGGCCTGGAGAGAGGAGTAATTTGCTTGCAGTTGCCTATGAGCTAGGGGATCCTTGCCTTACTAACCTTGCAGGGTAGGGCTGAGACAACAGCCAGAGAGAAAGAGGATAGCATGGCACCTCTCTGTAGAGGGTGTGGCATTTGATCCCACGTACTGAGAACACTGTCATGGTGTTTTGTATCCCAGATGAGGGAAAACATTCGTGGTTATGATACCATGTTCTGAGCACCTACTATATATAGTAGGCACTTTGGCATACATTATTCTCAACGAATCTTCACACATATCCTATGAGGTAGATATTATATGCCCCGTGTTTTCAGAGAAATACACCAAAGCCCAGAGAGGTTAAGTTACTTGCCCAAAGTCACACAGCTAGGATTTGTTCAAAGCTCATACTAAGTTGCCTATGCCATGTTCTCTTGGATGGTGGTAGCTCATGTTTCCCAGCCCCACTCCATTCCTTCCCCCGCGTCATGCCCTCGGGATTAGCTCTGAGACCCCCATACCCTACAGAACTGATGTTGTCAGGGAGAACCCAGCTGAGTGGATTCCTCTGACCATCTCCCCTTGACTCCTTCCAGAGACCCTACAAAGACAAAGGTGAAGTCTCCTATGCCTCCATATGATTTATCTGGTGATACTGTTATTTTATGATATGGGCCAAAGAGGTGTCAGGAAGCAAGTTTGCTGTAAATCTCTTTTCTCTGCTCCCTTTCCCTCTGAGTGTCCCCTCCTGGGATTTATGGTGGAATCTGTTCAGAGCTAGGGACTTGGGGCTCGGGTTCAGGCTTGGTTGGGAAGGCAAAAGACAATACATCTTCATTCTCTGGGATCTGCTGTGTGTGTGTGTGTGTGTGTGCATCACTCATGGTCCCTTACAGGCTGCAATGTGTAGTCCACATGCCTTTATTAAGATCTCTGCAGCACTACGGGGTTCTATAGACAGAGTAGCAATGCCTGCACTGTTGTTGTTTGCCGTCAAGTCAGACCCGACTCATAGTGACCCCTCCTTGGGTTTCCGAGGCAGTATCACTGCAGAAGTAGATTGCCCAACCTTCCTTCCAATGAGTGGCTGGTGGGTTTGAACCTCCAGCCTCTGGTTAGCAGTCAAGTGCCTTAGGCACTATGCTGCCAGAGCTCCTATGCCTGCACTATAGGTATGCTATCAGTGCTAGCCCACAGGTTGGTGTGCCCCATTCATATCCCCCTTACTGATGGGCATGAGTTTCTGAATTAAATCAGCAACCCGGAAGCAGAGCCCACTTGGGACCAGATGTGTGATCCATGTGCAGTGACTCCAAGGATGGGAAAAGGCAGGGTTCCCATGGGTAGGGTGGGTCATGGGATGGTTGGAAATGAACCTGCTCCTGGACCCTTTTGAGTTGGGGGACAGCTTGGAGTTTGGTCCCTGCACCCAGGGAAGGCAGACCTCAGTCAGGCTCCTGGGGAAGCCTTGCTGGCCTGCACTGAGGATACTGCACCATGCTCTAGCCTGAGGCCCTGGAGATACCATGAGAGGTGCTGCAAGTCTCATGTGTAGTGCTTAGAGCACACACACCTCTTTTCTCTGTGGTCTGCCCCTGGGGTGAGTATGAATTCATACACCTGAAAGGGCTAGCTTATGGGGACTGGGGTACCAGGTCCCCACCTCCTCTTCCAGAGGCTTCCAGGGCTACAAATGCTGGACTGAGCTCTGTGCTTGCCTTTTCACCTGCTCAGCCAGCTCAGAGGCTGGCAGATGCTGGCTGCTGTCAGAGGTCTAGAGACAGCTCAGTCCAGAGAGGGAAGAAAGGGGAATGGAAGAGGGCAAAGGAGGGGTAAGGAGAGAGAAGGAAAGAGAAGATGGGGGGGGGGAGTTGAGTAGGGAATGGAAGAAGGAGGAAGAAGACAGAAGGAGAAGCTAGGGAAGGCTTTTCCTGACCTATCCAACCACATAGACCTTTCCCTCTGCTGCAAGCCTCCCCTACTTACAGGACTCCTCATGCCTGTTCTGGTGGCCTCCTGCCCATCATGGCCTCCATCACTTACTAGTTGGCTGTTGAAGGGAATTTCTCCAAGCACACCATGACCACTGGGGGATGTGTCCAGTGTGCAGAGCCTCTAGGGCCTTTGAGTTAATCCCGGCCAAGCGAATCCAAGAGAAAAAGGGAGACATCACTCTCCAAGTGGCTATCAGGCCATTTCCCCCATCCTGTCCCTGTACCTCTCCTGGCTGCTCAACCCAGAGCTGCGCCGCGTCTCCTGTTAAATATATGGAATTATCTATTACAATACTTCAATATTTATTACATTGATTTCACTTTAAATGCTTTGTAAATCATAGCAAAAAATAATGGCCTTCCAACAGAGAGTCATATACCGTAATCAACTGGAAGAAAGTCGGCATTGTAATTTAAAAAAAAAAAAAAAAAAAAGTCCTTATGTGAGTCTCTCATTTAAATTAAGAGACAAGACGTGATTCAAATAATAATACCCAAGTGATGCTGGTTTTTCTTGGCAAATTAGTAGAGGTTTTAACTGGAACTGAAAAGGTGTTAAGGTGGAACACTGACCTTATTAGACCTTAATTATTTTCTGTTGTTACATTTCTGAAGCTGAGTTTTTTTTCCAGAGGGCCATGTTAAGCCTCATCTCAGGAACTTTGTTCAGAAAGAGAGCTCTCTTCAAGAGCCATTGTTGTTGTTGTTGTCATGTGCTGTCGAGTCAGACTCGACTCATAGTGACCCCTCCTTGGGTTTCCGAGGTAGTATCACTACGGAAGTAGATTGTCCCATCTTCCTTCCGAGGAGTGGCTGGTGGGTTTGAACCGCCAGCCTTCTGGTTAGCAGTCAAGTGCCTTATGCTACCAGAACTCCCTCAAGAGACATTAGTGGGATAAAAAGTTGACGCTTCACCTATGTTCCTTGCTCATCCCAGGGTTTCCTGGGCATCCAGGATTGTTGATTTGGAAGCATGTTCTTGCCCTTGAAAGTTGAGAATTCACCCTACTCAGTGTCTCCAGTTTTCTTCTTCTTACCCTCAGCCCTCTTAGTGGCAGCCTCCTCACCCTTGGTGTGTCCTTGTCCCATACTGGTGGAGCCCCACTCATTTGGCCAAGGAAGGGGAGACGGGTGCATTGTTGTGTATTGTGGGCAGTGTGTGTATGTGTACGTGTATCTGCTGATTGGGGGGACACAGCAGACAATGCTTTCTTCACCTTTTACTACAGCCTTCCAACTCTAACTTTCATCGTCAACTTTGGTCGGACATGGGTCTCAAAACTAGGCAGGCCTAGCTGCAGATGCCGTGGCACCAAGTGGAGTTTAAGTGGAAACAAGGCAGGTAAATAGCCTAGCACTGTGCCTGTGTGGGAGGGTGTTAACAGTGGTGGTTTTCTGTTTTGCTGGAAGGAAGGGCAGTCACTTGCTCCCAGATTCCCTCCCCAACATGCCCCACAGGCCCTGGGTTTGGATATAGTGGTAGGGAAGAAATACTGAGCCCCCAAGGATCCCAGTGCAAACATCCATTCCATAGCTTGCCCCTTCCTCGAAGATAATCCAGCTGATTATCCAGCTGAACTTTTCTACTAAAACCCAATTAACTCCATTTTTCCCTCTGGTTCCAAACTGATTTTGGATTTGATCAAAGTGTGAGAGAACTTCTGAGTCCTCATATCTTGGGGACCGCGTCTGATAGTTCATCACTACCCAGGACAAAGTTAGGTAGGTGGAGGAGGGGGTAGAAGCAACGGGAAAGGACTGGGGGTAAGTGGGACTCCCATTACAGGTGGCAGGGAACCCCAAAGGAAGGTGGACACCGAGGCTTTCTTCAGTTGCCCATTGAATGAGAATGGTGGGGTGTATGCTGTACAGGTGGGTCCTGCATTCTGCAGAGAAAATTCAAATCCCTAGAACGTCAGCTCTGAAAGCACTTCCGAGACCAGTTAGCCAGATAGATTCCTTGGCTTTACAGACGGAAACCCTGAGACAATTCGAAATGATCAAACGCTCATGGGGAGGAGTGTTAAGATGGTGAGGGAGGGGATACAAAAGCTACAAGTGCTGTGGCCTGGAGCCTGGAGGTGGCCTGGAGCCTGGAAGTGGCATAGAGGTGGCCTGGGGCCTGCAGGTGGCCTAGGGCCTGGCTGAGCGGAGGGTGTTCTGGAGCTTGGTGTGCAAAGGTCCCTGTGGGCCAGGCTGGTCTTGGCATAGGTGGGCCCATCCCTGGCCAGCTGGGCAATGCTTTCTGGACCCCACTTACATCTTTCAGCACTCAGGGAGGCCACATAATCCCTGTGGCCTCCCAGGAGGAGTCAGAGTGCTGGCCTCTGGCTTCAGGGCCATGTGACACAGGAAGCACTTTTCCTTTCTGAACCCCAGTTTCCTCTCTGTCTACTAACTTAGTGCACCCAGAGGATTTCTGGGTGGCTGGTTGTGAAATAGCTTTATAAACTGTGAAGTGCTGAACATGTGGAAGGGACTGTTGTGCCAGCCTTGTTTGCCAATCTGGTTGCTGAGAGGATGACTTAATTGAACTACTGTTTGTGGGCTCAGACTGGACTTCTGACTTTAACCTCCCTCTCTTCTACCCTCCCTGTGGTTTAATTCCAAATTCTGCCCTGAGCAAAGAATGGGACAACGGAGGGGGCTTATTCTTCCCAATAACATTGCTGTCAGATAGGTCTTACCGTTCCTAAGTTACAGATAAATAAAAAGAACTACAGAAAGATTTAACAAGCAAAGTCACACAGCTGCTGAGAGACAGAACTGGGATATGAATTCAAGTCACTCTGACTCTAAAAATATCAAAACCCCAATGAGGAGGGTGATAATACACATAGAGGGGAGCTTCAGGAGGGCAGGGATGTGTGTATGGTTTCTTCACTACTGTATCTCTAGCCGTTGGAACACTACCTGGCATACAGTGAACAATAAATATTGTAAGTAATGGAAAGTTGGGTGTAACAAAGGTGAGTTAGAAATAAACAAGTTGTGGGGAGATACTGCTTACATCACAGCTCACAGAAGTCTCTGTGTGATGGAGGATTTGGGGTCACATTTTATTGTTCATGATAGTCCCTTCTGGCTATGTCTTTACCCAGTTACCATCATGTCAGAGGTTTGGGGTCTCAGACAGTGGCTGAGTGAAAAGGAAATAAAATTAAGGAATGGCAACATTAGCGGTAAAGTAAAATCTCTGAAAATCTCTGTAACCAATGCAAATTATATTACAGTTATGTCATAGAGGGAAATACTTTCATGCTTCTTAGTAGACCCTTTGAGAAGTCCTTATGGGGAAGAGAAGAGAGCATGTTTCCAATCAATACATCTTTAATTTTATTTATCTAAAGATATTGGACTTTGATGCAAAGGAACCAACCTTTCACGCAGTCAACTTTACTGAGCACCTACTATGTGCCATGCACTGAAGTATGTCTTGGTGAGCACAGGGATGCCTAGGGCATGGGCCCTGACCCTCAGGACAGTCAAGACCAAGAACCTTTCCAGGAAGATCTCCCTAGAGGCAGGTAGGGGCTGCCAGGCATGCCCAAGGCTTTGCTTGGCCCAGCTTAACTCTTCCTTCTCTGGTTCCTGGTTCCTGGAGAGTTGTATCTAGTTTCAGGAATTCAGCCCAGGGTCTTTCTCTCTCTCTCTCCTCCCACTCCCCCAGCCCCCCTAACCCCTAAGTCCCCTGGCTGACTGGAAAGGTGCAGGAGGGAATCTGAGAGATTCTGTGCTGTTTGTTTTGGGTTCAATGGAATCTCATTTACACGTGTTAATTGCAACTAATTGGCACTAATTGGATGAACAGGAAACCCTCTGGGAGCACTCATACCTTTAATTTGTAGTAAATATAATTAATTAACATATGCTAATTAGAGCCAATTAACATTGATTAAGGGTTGCCAGCTACTTGGAAAGTACAACTCTGTGTCCTCCTCTCTTGCTTGCCTGAAGTCAGCACAAAATATAATACATGAAGTATAATACGAGGACAGCCCATTGGGAACCTTATGGGGGTAAGGGCATCAGGGCCTCGGAGTTTTCAGTATCGTCTGAGCTGAGGGCCAGGAACCTAGGCTCCTAGAGGTTGGCACCCTGCCCTCTCCCTCCCCAGGGCAAAAGGTCTGCAGCGGGACTGCAGAGTCAGCACTTCTCTGGGAGTGGGAAGGAGTGGGGCGAGGTTCTGGGTGTTGGGGTGTTCTCCCTTGGCCATGCCTGGCTCCTGAATGGCAGAGAGAACCAGAGTGGGAGGGAGAACCCTGGGGATCTACCTGGCAGGGAGAATGGGGTTGCTGACACCAGGTAAAGTTGGTTCCCCTCCAGAGATGATGAGGGGTGAAACATCCTTCTACCCTAGTCCACCTAGCATGATATGTGTACGTATCTGACATGGCTGTATGAATGGGAATACTTCCTCTGATAGGAGCAGGGACCACTTCTGGCAGACATGAAGCTCCTTTACCCAATTTGAGATTTTTCCCCCTCTAGATTGGGATGCTGTTCAAACTACCCAGGGTTTTTGGTGTCAGCTTAAAAAATAATAATTTTTCTGGGAACCAGGTCTACTTTCAGTTCTGTTACTAACTAGCTATGAGACTCTTGGGATTCATTATATATATATGGGATTCATTATATATATATATATAGAGAGAGAGAGAGAGAGAGAGAGAGTTTTATTTTAGTCCAATTATAAAAGAAAGAAATGTTTATTGCAAGCCCCATTCCCCTGTAGATTTCTTCTTTCTGTGTTAGACTTCCAAGGCCCTGCTCTTCCTTTTCTGTAATATACACACATCATTGCTTCATGTCCAATGTCCATCTTTACCAAGAGGCATAAGTTCCCCAAAGCCAGGGTTTGACTCTATCTTGTCCATTGTGGCACTTCATGGATTCTTGAAAAATATTTGTTGAGTGAATGAATAGACATATAAAACAAAAAACCTCTATAACATCTGCCACCACAGAGAAAACAACACTTGTGTTTCCTTATAATAGCTTCAAAAATGTAAGTACTACAAGCTTTAAAAAAAAAAAAATCATTTAATATTTTATTGAGATTTATTACATACTTACTTAGTTTTGTGAATTTTTAATAATAAATTTTTAATTTTGAGTTCTTTTGCTTTAGTTCCCCTGAATGAAGGTGGCAAGCAGTGACTTAAAAATCAAAACTAAACATTTATTATTAAAAATTTGCTAGATTAACCATGTAAAATAAATTTAACTCAATGTTCAAATGGCACTTTTTTTTTTTTTTAATTGTGATTTGGGTGAAAGTTTACAGAGCAAATTCACTTTCCATACAGCAGTTCACACACACATTGTCTCACGACATTGACTACAATTTACCCCAATGCAACAGCTCCCCTCCCACTTCCTCCCAATAGTCACCTCTTCCCTGTGTCCATCCTTCCATGCACTCCTGCCCCCTGAGCTGTCACCCTGTGCGTAAACAGCCCTGCT
Organism: Orycteropus afer afer; assembly: GCF_000298275.1. Taxonomy (NCBI): domain Eukaryota; kingdom Metazoa; phylum Chordata; class Mammalia; order Tubulidentata; family Orycteropodidae; genus Orycteropus; species Orycteropus afer. Next base: position 4,753,944 of record NW_006921783.1, on the reverse strand, counting down.
CTTTTAAACCATGATTGTTCTTTCCAAGGAATGTGTCTACCTCAGATAAATGTTCAACTCATATGCCTGTCTTTTGTTTGGCTGGAAGCCACAGGTGTGGGTTCAATTCCAGACCCAAAGGGCAGCCAGGGACCACAGTCTCAGTGATTCCACCAGCAAATAGCACTTTTTGTAAGCTTGTAGCACTGGTACTTCTGAAGTTATTAAAACTTAAAACTGCACTAAGCCTTCTGGCCCATTCTTTATATACATCCATACTTTCTCACGTGTAGAACATAATTTTTCAGGGCTGCATGATATTCCTTAACACAGATGCGCTATAACATATTTAACCTAGTTGTTGGGCATTTATGTTACTTCCATTTTTTTTGCTATTACAAATAATTCTGGGAAGAACATTCTTGCACTTTAGAACCTTATATAGATCTTAGATTATCTCTCTTTTTTTTTTTTTAGGTAGTGTAATTAGATTTATTTTTTAAAAACTTAATATATTTTAGAAATCTCCATATATTTCTTTCTTATTTTTTTTTTCTTTTTAATTGTGATTTGGGTTAACAGAGGAAATTCATTTTCACTGAACAGTTCATACACATTTTGTTTTATGACACTGACTGTAATCCCAACAAGGTAGCAATTCTCTTTCCACTTCCTCCCTGTGGTTGCCTTTTCCCTGTGTCCTTCTCTACACATTCCTGCCCTCTGATGCAAATGCTCTCCCTGTACAAATGCTGCCCTTCTGATTCCCCATGGTTGATGTTCTGAAGAGTGTATCTACGTGGTGTAAATGTTTATTTACCTCATAGGCCTGTCTATTGTTTGGTTGGAAGTTAAGTCACCGGAGTGAGTTCAACTCCAGGCCTGAAAGGTAACTGGGGGCCATAGTCTCAGGAGTTTCACTAGTCTCTATTAGACCACTAAGTCTTGTTTGTTTTATGATTTTGAGTTTTATTTCACATTTGTCTTCCATTTTACCCAGGATCTCCAATTTTGATCCCTTTCATCTCAGATTATTATTATTTTTTTTAATAGTTAAGAATTTTATTTTTGGAATTTTTTTTTTTAAATTGTGCTTTAGGTGCAAGTTTACAGAGCAGTTTGTTTTACATTCAACTTACGTGTACATTTAGTTTCACTCCCCATTTACCATCCCCAACCCTAACCCAGTCTCCTCCGGTCTCTGCCTAGTAACCCCCGCCCAGTGCCGCTCATAGTTAACTCTTGTTTTCTGTTTGAATGTTGTCCCTCTGATGCCCCGTGGTGATTGCTCCAAAGGATGCATTTTCATAGAGTTCAGATTATTTCTGTAGGAGTAATTCCTAGAAGGAGAACTGTTGAATCAAAAAGAATGCACATTTTCAGGCTTTTGCTGCATGCTATTGCCAACTAAAGGAGCTCTGGTGGTGCAGTGGTTAAAGCATTTGGCTGTTAACCAAAAGGTCCATGGTTTGAAACCACCAGCCAGCCGCTCTGCAGAAAAATGAGGCAGTCTGCTTCCTTAAGGATTTATGGCCTTGGAAGCCCTATGGGGTAATCTCTTCTGTCCTACAGAGTCACTGTGAGTAGGGATCCACTTAATGGCAGTGGGTAGGTTGGTTGGTATTGCCAACTAGCCCTCCAGAAAGGTTGTATTAATTAACAGTTCCATCAGCAATAGATGAGAATGTAAGTTCTTATTCCTGCCAGCACTGGACATTGTTCTTCTCTTTCAACCACTGTCATTAAGTCATTTTTCTCATCTGTGGAATGGGGTCACTGATGCCTGCAGTCTTTACTCCCCAGGCCTCTCACTCAAGTGGATGTGGGTGACTTCGTAGTTCAGAGAAAGGAGCGTTTGCTCTCCAGGCAACTCGAAAAGAAAAAGCTTTAGTAACTCCCAGAGCTGAGCCACTGGCTGTAGTAGAAAGAGGTGGGGGCCTGGGTGGGACAGAACCTGGCAGAAACCTCACTCCTAGGGGGATCACTGTGATAGATCCACTCACCTGACTCAGAGGAACAGGGCTGTCTCTGAGGAGTTGGAGTTCAAGGCAATGAATGTTGCAGGGCTAGAAAAATCATCCAGAGGGGTTTGGCCCCACACAGGAGAAAACCAGTGGCCACTGAGTTGCTCCCAACTCATGACAGCTCTATTTCTATCAGAGTAGAACTGTGCTCCATGGGGCTTTCAATGGCTGAGTGTTTTGGAAGTAGAGGGTCAGGATTTTCTTCCAAGTCCTCTCTGGGTGGACTAGAACTGCCAACTTTTCAGTTAGAAGCTGAGAGCATTAACTGTTTGCACCACCCAGGGGCTTCCTGCATAGGAGAAACCAGCTTAAAATAACTATCACATGGCAGCCCTTTCTGTGGGTTCAGGTTCTCTTCTAAATGCTTTACATACATTGACTCGATCCTCCCACAATCCAATGATGTAGTTACTATTAGCATGCCCATTTCACTGCTGAGGAAAATGAGTGAGTCTCAGATAGGCTAATTAACATGCCCTGGTTCACACAGCCGCCATGTGGCTGGGTTATGATTTGAATTTAAGTTTGGAGTCCACACTTTACCCAATATGTGCTGTTCCCTCCCTCCCACCCCACCTGTGGTACCTGCAGAATGTCTCCATGGTGCTATGGCTCCTGAGAAGTGGAATCCCCAAGGCCCCAGCAGCATTGCTGCCCCGTCCAGGTGGATCCCCACTCTTTCACCCATCTAGCTCCCTCTGCATTGGAAATCTGGGATTGTAGGGAGAGCTGCTGGTAAGGTTCACAGCAGCTTAATTACCAAAGTGATTTTAATTTGTTTTTGTTAATTGCAATCTCATTAAGGAAGTAATTTACTACAACACAGCTAGGGACTCCACAGTTTTGTGGGTGAGGAGGCTAAAGAGGTTTCTAGACCCTCTGGTGGTGTAGTGCCTAAGGCACTTGACTGCTAAGCAGAAGGCTGGCAGTTCAAACCCACTAGCCACTCCTCGGAAGGAAGGTTGGGCAATATACTTCCATAGTGATACTGCCTCAGAAACCCAAGGAGGGGTCACTATGGCACACAACAACAACAACATCTTAATCTGGGGACTGTGCTTCTTACTTTATCCTGTGGCCTGTGTGCATTTGAAGGTGTGTGTACTTGGGTCTGCCATGGGAGGGTCCTCCCAGGTAGCCAGGGGCACCTTACCTCCTTCTTTGCCCATACTTTCTGTCTTAGTTTCCTAGGCCTGCCAAACAAAATATTACAAATTGGGTGGCCTATAAGGACAGAAAGGAGCTCTGGTAGTGCAGTGGTTAAAGCATTTGGCTGCTAACCAAAAGGTCAGAAGTTCGAACCCACCAGCTGTTCTGTAGAAGAAGGATGAGGCAGTCTGCTTCCATAAAGTTTTGCAGTCTTGGAAACCCTACAGGGCACTTCTACTCTGTCCTATAGAGTCTCTATGAGTTGAAATTGACTTGATGGCAGTAGGTGGTGGTAAGATAAGGATAGAAGTTCATTGTCTCACAGTTTTGGAGGCTAGAAGTCCAAATTCAAGGTGTTGATTGAGGTGACTTCTAAAGGAGAATCTGTTCCATGTCTCTCTCTTAGCTTTCGGTGATGGCTGATGATCTTCATTGTCTTGTGGCTGCAAAATTCCAAATCTCCGCCTCCATTTTTATTTAGCATTCTTCCTCCTACATCTGTCTCTGTGTTTCTTCTCTTTTATAAGAACACACTCAGATTAGGTTAGGACCTGACCTACTCCAGTGTGACCTCATGTTTATTTTACTGATAACATCTTCAGGTACCCTATTTCTGAACAAGATCATGTTCACAGGTACTTCCTCAACTGCAAACTCTAAGACGGCAGGGTCAGTAGGCTTCTTCAAGTCACTGGTTCTTGCAGGCTTCTTCAAGTCATTGGTTCTCGCTTAGCCAAGGCTATTCTCAATAGGAGGAGCTCTGGTAGTGTATTACCTAAGGCATTTGACTGCTAACCAGAAGGCTGGCGGTTCAAACCCACCAGCCACTCCTCAGAAGGAAAGTTGGGCAATCTACTTCCGTAGTGATACTGGCTCAGAAACCCAAGGAGGGGTCACTATGAGTTGGGTCCGACTCGACAGCACATAACAACAACGACAACAACATTCTCAATAGGGTGCTTCTCAATGGTGCCACCACTGGCATTTCAGGTGGAAAGTTCCTTATTAAACAAGATTGTGCTGGGAATTGCAGGTCATTTAGCTTTTCTGAGGTTTGATATTAAGTGCCAGTAGCATCCCCTTCAAGGAGCCCTAGCGGCATAGTAATTAAGCACTTGGCTGCTAACTGAAAGGCTATTGGTCCCAACCCAGTGGCCATTTTGTTGGAGAAAAGACCTGGTGATCAGCTTTCATAAAGATTACAGTCTAGTGGCACAATGTGGTATACGAAAATATTGTTCTACATCTCACTTCAGTGAGTAGGGATTGGGATTTTAAAAGCTTGTAAGAGGCCATCTAAGATGCAACTATTGGTCTTTCCTCGTCTGGAGCCAAAAAGAGTGAAGAAAATCAAAGACACATGGAAACAGCCCAAAGGATTAATGGACCTCAGCCTATATGACCCTGAGACCAGAAGAACTAGGTGGTACCTGGCTACCAGTGCCAACCACTTGGAAATGGATAAAAATCAGAGATCCTAGGTAGAGTGGGAGAAAAAATGTGGAACAAAATTCAAAAAACAAAAAAGATCAGGTTTACTGGTTGGAAAGAGAATGGTGCAACCCCTGAGACTGTGGTCTTGTCACCCTTTGGGCCTGGAATTGAACTCACTCCTGTGGCTTACCTCTCAGCCAAACAATAGAGAAGATTATGAGCTGAACACCTGCACCAGGGAGATGCACTCCTTAGAACAATCAACCATGGGACATCAGAAGGGCTGCATTTGCAGAGGAAGAAGGGTAGGGAGGCAAGGACACAGGGAAAGGGTAACCACAGGGAAGAAGTGGCAAAAGAGCGGTTACACTGCCGGAATATAATCAGTGTCACAAAACAAAATGTGTGTGAACTGTTGAATTCAAAACAGATCTGTTGTGTAAAATTTCACCCAAGTTACAATTTAGAAAAGGAAGAAAAATATTATAGCCTAGGAAACCCTATGGAGTAGCTTTACAAGGTCCTATACGGTCACTGGGAGCTCTGGTAGCATAGTGGCTAAGGCATTTGACTACTAACCAGAAGGCTGGCGGTTCAAACCCACCAGCGACTCCTCGGAAGGAAGATGGGGCAATCTACTTCCGTAGTGATACTACCTCGGAAACCCAAGGAGGGGTCGCTATGAGTCGGGTCTGATTTGACAGCACATAACAACAACAACAACAACAACATAGGGTCACTCTGAATCAGAGTTGACTCGACAGCACACAGCAGTACCAACAGCATCTGTTGAAATAACTGACAATACTAACACGTCTGCCACATGCTTCCAACCGCCTTGGGTGGGATGGGGATTTCAGACCAGTACAAGTGCCAGCACACTTCCTGGTGCACAGTAGGACTCATTGAGCCTCTACTGAAAGCGTGACTGAGTATCCGTGAGTTGTGCCTCTGACCTTGTTCATACTTCTCTGTGAGGTGTGTGTGTGACTGATTGTGAAATGCATGTGCTGTCCCTCTGGCTGGTGCCCTGGGTGCCAGCACATGGTTCTGGGACCCTATAGCAGGCCAAGCCCCTAGTTCTCCAGGTCTCTGTTTGCCTGTCCCTCGGCTGCCTCCTCCCTTTGCCCCTGACTACAGCCACTTGGTAGTTTTCCAGGCCTGACATTTCGAACATGTGATGCCATATGTATTGCCACTCTCAGGTAATTATCACGTAAAATTAAGCTAGTCTTGTACATGAAACCAGCAATTAGCCAGGGATTGAAGGTCAGGGAGAGCTCGTTTATAGAGTCGCTAACAAAATGTTAAGTGGAAGTGTGTGTCAGATGGGCCAGGAGGCTGGATTAGCCGAGGTCACAGCAGTGGGACTGGAGAGCCGTGGAGACTCCCAGCTCGGCAGTGCTGGGCACAGCGGGAATTTATGGTTCACCCTTTTCTCTTCCAGATCTCAATGTGGGGTGTGGCTTTGAAGGCAAAGTTGCTAAGCCTAAATTCCCATGTATACCAATGCCTTTTTCCCATTCATCTGGAAACCTGGTAGGTCCTGCCTACAAGTCTGTGTGTCAGTTCCACCTCCTGCCTAGTGCCTACTGCTCTACGACTTGCATTCTGGTCTGCTTTGGGTACTAGAAAGAAGCTCTGGTGGTTGAGTGGCTAAGGCATTCAGCTGCTAACCAAAAGATTAGAGGTTTAAACCCACCAGTCACTCTGTGGAAGAAAGATGTAGCAGTCTGTTTCCATAAAGATTAACAGCATTGGAAACCCTATGGGGCAGTTCTACTCTGTCCTTTAAGGTTGCTATAAGTTGGAATCGATGTAACAGCAGTGGGTTTGGGTACCTGAAGACAGGATAATCTTTCAACAGTTGGAAAGTTAGCACATGCTTGGAATGACTTTCCCTTTCTCCCAATGCTCTTATTATCAGCCTGGTAAATTTCTATTTCTCTCCCAAAAACTCAGATATAACTTTTCCAGTAGCTTTCTAGAGGTCCCACATTTTTCCAGAAGGAGTCAGCTTCATTTTGGTGCTATGAGTATGTTTTCACTGTCATACTGTATTCCCTGGCAAGGTATTGGCTACTTGTCTGTCTCCTCTACTGGATTGTGAATTATTCATCTATTTCTGGCAGCCAGGAGGTACTCAGTAAATGTTATGGGGTAAATATATAAATTGGTTTCCTTTGCCCTTTGTTCTTTTTATGTGTCCTTCAAGGCCCTGCTCAGATGTCACCTCCTCTGTGCAGCCTGCCTGGATTCCTTCTCTGGTAGACTTAATCATGCCTCTTGTTTTTCCCAGGCACTTTGTATACACCTTTATTACAGCACTTAACCAATATTTCATTTTTGCACAATTCCAGGGAGCACTGTTCATACTGAGTCAGGCAATGCAGAGATGGTGGCAATGCCTGCCCACTACACAGTGACCTCCAGAACAAAGACCCTGTGTCTTTCCTAATACTTGGCATATAATTTACTCTCACTGTTTACATTAGTGGCCATTCAGAGCAGACATGCAATAGACATACAATAAGCATGTATTTAATTGTTGAACAAGGACATGTGGGTCAGTGGAGAGAGCTCTAGATTTAGAATCTGAGGACTTGAGTTCAAGTTCTGGCTCTGCCACTGGGTGCTGTGCATCCTTAGGCAAGTCACTTAACCTCTCTGGTCCTTGTCCTTTTAAGTCAGGTTATATATGTCAAATGACCCAGCATAAAGTAGGTGCTCAAGGAATATCAGTTTCCTATCACCTTTTCTTCATCTGTAAAAGGAAGAATTTTAAGATTCCTTGTGGTCTTGTAGAGAAATGGGCTTTGTGGATTGGAAAAAGTTTGAAAAGGCCTCTGATCCAAACCTTGGCATCTACAATAAATGGTCATCCAGTTCTGGTTTGCACATCTCTAGTGTTGAGGAGCTCACTTCCTCACAGAGCAGTCCATTCCACCTTCAGACAGCTCTGTCTTAAAAAAAAAAAAAAAGCCCCATTATTTGACACTTGGCTTCCTGGAGCCTCCATCACAGGCCCTGGGTTTGCATCATGAGGCTTGTCTCATCAGCCAAGATGATAGTTATAGTCTGATCTTCTCTAGGCTCAAAGACACTAGTTTCATAACCTTCCTTTTGTGACTTGGTTTCAAACTCATTGGTTACCTTCCTCTGGGCATGCTCCCCTTTATCCGAAGACCTCTTAAGATGGGACGCCAGCACAGACTAGGACCATCAACTTCTTTTGCTTAGGTCATGTTACTGTGATCTATGTCTCTTCTAACCCTAGCAAACATTGCACCAGGACATGCAAAGCTGAGAATAAACTTCTTTTAAATTTTATCCTACTTAAAAAAAAGTCTGCACTAAAAACCAAACAAGCAAACAATTACCACCGTAATAAAGTCCAAAAACAAATTACAAAGTAGGGAAAAATTACTCGTGACTCATACCACAGGCGATAGAGAATACACAAGTCAAGATGAAAAAGACCCACAACCTAGAGGAAATATGAGCAAAGGATATCAGACAGTTGACTGAAAAGGATCTGAAAATTGCTCTTGAGCATATGAAAAGGTTCTCAACCTCCCTCATCATAAGTGAAATAGGAATTAGAACTATAGTCATTTTTTCCCTGTTACATTGGCAAAGATACAAAAGTTTGATAACATTTTGTTGGTAAAAGTGTGGGAAAGCAGGCCCTCTGGTATACTGCAAGGGTAAATTGGTACAACCTTCATAGGGGGAATTGGCTTTATCCACTAAAAAGCAAAAAGTGCACAGACACTTTGATTCGGTGATTCCACCTCTAGGAAATTACTCCACAGATACACTCACACATGCACACTAGAAGGTATGTTCCATGAGGGTGGGGGCTTTTTTTTTTTTTTAAAAAAAAATTATATATTGTTACTGTGATTTGAGTGAAAGTTTACGGAGCAAATTCATTTTCTATTCAACAGTTCAAACATATTTTGTTTGATTGCAGTCCCCACAATGTAATAATAGTCTCTTTCTACTTCCTCCCTGTGGTTACCTTTTCCCTCTGTTCTTCTTTCCTATGCATTCCTGCCCTCTGAGCTGTCTCCCTTTGCAAATGCTGCCCTTCTGACCTCCCATGGTTGATTGTTCTAAGGAGTACACCTACCCAGTGTAATCGTTCATCTTGTAGGGAGTAAGTTCAATTCCAGGTCTGAAGAGTGACTAGGGGCCATAGTCTGGGGGTCTCACCAATCTCTATCAGACCAGTAAACCTGGTCTCTTTTTTTTTTTTTTTATGATTTTGAGTTTTGTTCCACATTATTCTTCCACTCTATCCAGGATCTCCTATTTTTATCCCTTCCCAAGTGGTTGGCAGTTGTAGTCAGGCACCACTAGTTCTGGTCTCAGGGTCATGTAGGCTGAGGCTCCCATGGCCCACTCACTAGTCCCTTGGACTAATTATTTCCATGTGTCTTTGATTTTCTTCATTCTTCTTTGCTGCAGATGAAGAGAGACCAATTGTTGCATCTTAGATGGCCGTTAAAAAACCCACTGCCATTGAGTCAATTCTGACTCATAGTGACCCCCATTGGGTTTCCGAGGCAGTAAATCTTTATGGAAGGAGATTGCCCGGTCTTCCTTCCACAGAGTGGCTGGTGGGCTTGAACTTCCAACCTTCTGGTTAGCAGCCAAATGCCTTAGGCACTGTGCCACCAGAGCTCCTTTAGTTGGCTGCTAGTATACTTTTAATATTCCAGTTGCTACTCACCAAAGTAGGATGTGGAACAATGTTTTTGAGTAGTATGCTATGCCAATTAAGCTTAATGTCTCCTGCGACCATGGGCTCAAGCCGGTGGGCCCAGGGACTCACTCCCTCAAGGTGTTTGGCTGTGACTAAAAAGTTATCATAACTTTGCCCTCATTAGCTCTATTTATATATGGACATTCATTCTTATAGGACGTACAGATACATATGTAGAAATATCACCTGCCAAACTCATATATGGTCATGGGTACATTCTCTTTTCCCTACACATACCTGATCATTTAGCCTATCTACCTATGTATCCAGCCTTAGATTAATGTTTGTTATTACTGATAATGCAGTATTGTTTATGTATGTAAAAGTGTTTACCTTTGTTGTCTGTACCTTTTGTGTACCTCTTCATGTCTTCCTTCTCCTTAGTGTTACTGTGTTGGTCACTCATTTCTGGTATATTGCCTTTCCCTTCACCTAAATCAGTACTTGTCTTTTACCTATCTAGCAATTTTCCTTCCGAGGGCAGGGACTTTTGCCTGGTTTGTTCACAGTGCTGTCTCTGCATCTGGATTGCTGCCTGACACAGGTGCTCAGTAAAAGTCTGTTGAATAAGTAAATGTGCAAAAAGACATGCATCCAAGGATATTCACTGCAACATTTTCTTGTAAGAGAGAAAGATCAGAAATAATGCAAATGCCCAGCTATAGTGGAATAGTGATACCCTGATGACGCAATGGCTAAGGGCTCTGCAGCTAGCGGAACTATTGGAAGTTCGAACCCACCAGCCACTCCTTGGGAGAAAAGACCTGCTTGGAAACTCTATTGGGCAGTTTCACTCTGTTCTGAAAGGTCACTGTGAGTCGGAATTGACTTGACAGCAGCAACAACAGTGGTGTAGTATGAAAAACCAAATCCCTGGCCGTTGTATTAATTCATACTCATGGCAACCTGTGTGTTACAGAATAGAACTGCTCCATAGGATTTTCTTGGCTCTAATAATTTTTTTTAAAACTTTGCATTATGATTTGGGTGAAATTTTACAAAGCAGGTTTGTTTTACATTCAATAGTTCCTACACATTTTGTTTCATGACACTGATTACAATCCCCACAATGTAACAACTCTCCTCCCACTTTCTCCCTGTGGTTATCCTTTCCCTGGGTCCTTCTTACCTATCCAATTTCTACCTGCCTAGCTTTCTTGCTGTGCAAATTCAGCTCTTCTGATCTCCCATTGTTGATTTTTCTAAAGAGTACACCTCCCTGGAGTAGTTGTTCAGCTTGTAGCCCTATCTATTGTTTGGCTGAGAGTTAAGCTACAGGAATGAGTCCAATTCCAGGCCCAAAGGGTTTCACCAATCTCAGTCTGACCAGTAATCCTGGTCTTTTTTATGTTTTTTTAGTTTTGTTCCACATTTTCTCTTTCACTCTATTCAGGATCTCCAATTTGATCCCTTTCCGAGTGGTTGGCATTGGTAGCTGGGCAACCTTGAGTATAATCTCTGTGGAAGCAGTTTGCCAGGTCTTTAGGTTAGCAGCTGATTGCAAACTGCTTGCACCACTCAGACTCCAATGGAGTAATTTGTTGTTGTTGTTGTGTATGCCACCAAGTCAGTTCTGACTCATGGCGACCCTATATGATACAGTAGAACTCATAGGGTTCCTAGACTGTAATCTTTGTAGGAACAGGTCACCAGGTCTTTTCTCCCCCAGATCTGTTGGTGGGTTTGAACTACCGACCTTTTGGTTAGCAGCCTAGTGCTTAACTATTGCACAACCAGGGCTCCTTCACGGAGTAGGTACTGGTAAGTACAGATCTTCCAGGGTACATTATTAAGTGACAAAAGCAAGGTGCAGAAAAATGTATATAATATGTCCATTTGCATAACAATGCAGATGGGTATTTCTAGTCTGTTACAGAACTTCTCTGGAAGGAAGCCCCCAAGCAGGTCACTGTGCTTGCCTCTAGGTAGAGGAACTGGGGGTCTGGGGTGTGGGGTGGGAGGTAGCTTTACTTTT
>NW_006921783.1:4717481-4742284 GCF_000298275.1 Orycteropus afer afer | reverse complement strand
GTGTACATTTAGTTTCATTCCCCATTTACCATGTCCAACCCTAACCCAGTCTCCTCCCCTCCCTACCCTGTAACCCTCCCCCTGTGCCCCTCATATTTATGTACTCCTTTTGTCCTGCATTTCCTCAATTTGAATGTTGGTCCACTGGTGTCCCATGGACTATTGCTCTAAGGGATGTATTACCATAGAGTATGTGGGTGTGTCATCCTGGGTTGAGTGGCCTGCATGTACATCTTGTTAACTATTGGGCTGAGAGCCTGCCCCTGGGGGTAAGTTTTATTCCAAGTGCAGAATGTATTCCAGGGGCATAGTATTGAGAGTCTCACCAGATTTCATCTGACCAATACTTCTGGTCATTATTGAGTTTTTGGATTTTGTTCCACATTTTCCCTCCCACTCTATCCAGGATCTCCAGATTTGATCCTTTCCTGAGTGGTTGGCATTGGTAGCCAGGCACCATCTAGTTCTTCTGGTCTCGAGGGCCATTGTGTCCTAGGGCTGATTGCTTCTAAATGCATGTATATTTCTAATCCACTTTGTTTACAACTGCAAATTAATCTTCATAGTTCTTAGAGCTTTCCCCTGCTCAATAGTCTTCAGTGGCTCCCTATTGACTATAAAGTCCAAACCCTTTGTCATGGATATCAAGAGCTTCTGCCATCTGACCCCAATCCACCTCCCATCACTCCCTGCACACAGCCTTTGCCATGAAGAAATGGAGTTACTTGCTTTCTCTATGCCTACCTGATGATATCCCATCCTTTGCCTTGGACCACACTCTTCAGAAAACCAAGAACCGGCGATCTCGCAAAGGCCCAGGAGGGGCCATCTTTTTTTAAATCAACTTTACTGAGGCATAATTTATATACAGTAAAATGCACCAATTTTAAGTGTCCAGGGGAAAAAAAAAACCAAGAATCCTTTCTCCTCCATTGCCACATTAAATTATACCCACTCTTTAAGGGCCATCACGTGCCTCCTTCTCCAGGCGGGCTTCCTTGATGTCCCCAGTTGGAAGTGGTCTCTCTCTCAGGTCACCCATTACTTTTTGTAGCTCTCTTGTAGCACCTAGGTTTCTTTCAACCTTGTTTAAGGCTATTTCTGTATCTGAAAACTGTTCCACTAAACTATTAGAAGTCCCTGGGAGGTGCAAGCGGTTTGTACTCAATTAAAAACCTAAAAGTTGGTGGTTTGAGCATGCCCAGTGACAATGAGGAAGAAAGGCCTGGCACTCTACTCCCACAAAGATTACAGCCAAGAAAACTCTATGGAGCAGTTTTACTCTGTTATACATGGGGTCGACATGAGTTGGAATTGATCTCACAGCAACAGGTTTGGTTTTTTATTTTATTGGAAGCCAGGGTCCAAATTTGATTCCTGTCTGCCTTGCTCTCAGAGCCCTATAAAATGTCAGACTCAGACACCATTAGATCTTCACCGAATGCTGAAGGACTGGATATGCCTAAGTATAGGTGGTGGGTCATAAGTCTATCTGGTCTTTGTGTAGTTAAACCATCATTATTGTCTTCATGATCCTGGGGCAAAGCCTTTTCCATACCCAGCTGCACACAGCCCTGTGTGGGGCCTACCATAGAGGGGCTCATCATGCATCCCCTCCTCTGCCCTGAGGCCCATCCACACCCACCAGCCAGGCCACAGAAATGGGGCCCAGACGTGACCAGACGGTGAGGCAGCCACATTCCAGACAGGTGAGGCATACCTGGGGAATCACATGTCTGACCACCAACCCACCTATAGAGACTCAAGCTTTACAGACCCTCAGGCTGACTTGGGCTTTGAATCTTCACATTCCCTCTCTTTTCGTCTGTGTGACTCTGCACAAATGGCAACTCACTGACTCTCATGGTCCTCTGTGAAATGGGAACGGCAAGACCTGCCGTGTGCTGCTGTGAGCACAGGGACAGTGTCTAGGAAGTGTCTTGCCAAGGGCCTGGCATCTGGCACGTTCTCAGTAGCTGATTCCCCTGTAAGCAGGGCTGCCAAGCTGCAGACATACAGGAAGCCACATCAGCCCAGGCTAAACCTAGAAAGGAAAATGTTTTGCCAAAAACTCCATATGCCAAACAGTGCTTTATTACAAAGCCAAACAAGTTTTTTTTTTTTTTTTTTTTTAAGTCAACCATTATTTGGGATTATTTTGGTATAATTAACACTGTTATGAGAATGCTCTGTTGGTGAGAACACTCAAGACCTACCGGGGTATGGTATATGTGGTAGATACACATGTGTGGATGGGCCTGAAGATGCCTGGTTCTGTGCACATACACATAGACACATGGACATGCAGTATGGAGATGTGTGCAATAAGTCACATGCATGTGGACTCACCAACAGCTATGCATGTGAGTGTACATGTGCTACATAGGTCACGTTTGCATGTGACCAACCTACCATTCATGCTGGCATGAAGATCTGGGCAGGCTTCTGAAACATGCTACCTAAGAGAATAAGGGCTGGTTAGAGAAATACTGAGAAAAGATGAGGCAAAAAAGAGAAAGAAATGTAAAGACTGAAAATGAAAGCGAGTAGCGGGTGGTGGCTAAGAGCACAAACTTGGAACCAGTGTCCTGGGTTCAAATCCTCCCTCTGACAATTCCTAGCTGGTGACCTGGGGCAGGTCCCTATATTTCTCTCTGCCTTACTTTCTCTTCTATGAAATGAGGATTATAATAACAGCAGCTATTAGGGCTGTTGTTGTTGTTGTTGTTTGCCGTCGAGTCGGCCCCGACTCATAGCGACCCCTCCTTGGGTTTCAGAGGCAGTATCACTACGGAAGTAGGATTGCCCAACCTTCATTCAGAGGAGTGGCTGGTAGGTTTGAACTGCCAGCCTTCTGGTGAGGAGTCAAGTGCCTTAGGCACTATGCTACCAGAGCTCCCATTAGTTAGGGCTGTTAGGAGGATAAAATGAGTTAGTATCTGTAAAGTGCTTGATGGGACCTGGTACCAAGGAAATGCTAGCTTTAAAAAGGAGGCAGGGACAAAAAGGAGGTAGGGAAGCATCTCCCACCAGGCCCCTTGCCTCAACTTTCTTTTACTCTCATCTAAGATATTTCCTCCCACCTTCTTTCCTTCCTCCTTCCTTCTCCATGTCAAGCCTCCCTCCTTGCCCAACGGAGCCAGGCTGGGAGTAGGCAGCGTGTGCCAGCGTCAGGGAGAGAAAGCCAAAGGGGAGCAGGAGGGGGTGGAGACACTGGCTATGAAATGTTGCTTTTTTTTCTCCCGGTTTCCCCAGCCATGCTCCCAGAGGCGGGGAGGTTTGGCGGGGCAGTGGGAGGGCTCCAAAGAACAGACAATCCCAGCAATTCCCTGGTGGGCCGGGGGTCAGGCCCCCTCCTCGCTCCATCTGCCTCTGCCGCAGCCTGTGCCATCCGGTTTGCCAGCCCAGCCTAGCCCAGCAGGCTGGGATCCCAGGCCATGCCAGCCCTGGCCCAACTAGGGGTAGGAGTGGACCACAGTCTGGGGTCGGTGAAGGGTTTATTTTATTTCTCTCTCTACTTTCTGAGCCCTGGAGCTCCCAGCCCTGTGACTCTGTCTCCATCCTGCACCAGTCTTTCTGCTTGTCTTGTCCGTCCCTGCATCTCTGCCACCACCTGCCCTGGGTCTCCTGCCAGCTCTGGGCTCAGGGAGCATCAGGCCCTGTCAACCTCAGCTTCTGCACACCCTCCATCCGCCCCCTGGGCTGAAGGCTGGCAGCCCCAGCATCTGGAAGGGTTGGCTCTCCAATCCAGCTTTCCTGGGCTCAGGGCCCCCGTTCCCTGCTCCTCAGCCCCCCTTTCTCTCTTCTCTTCTCCCCAGTGACTAGAGTCCTCTTCCCACCCCTCTGCCTCCTCCCTGCCCAGGACAGCTTGCTTCCCTCCAGGCCTTGGCTAGAAGCTTACAATGAAGCTGCCTCCCCCTACAGACTGGGAGGTGGGGAATCGCTATGGCAACCAAGAAAGCCTCCCTGCCTCCCCTCCCCTTCTTCTGGCTTCACATAAGGGGCTAGAGGTCTGATGGGGAGTCCAAGCCCTTAGGGATACAACATGGAGAATGACAGAGGGACAGGAGTAGCTGATGGGATATTTGTGAGAAAGATAGACTGTATGCTGGCTATAGGACCACACTCTTGAGGGGCTGGGTCCTGCCGAGTATGTGACTAGTGTAGCTTCAGTCACTAGTTGAATATGGAAAAGTGGCTGTTATTCATCTGGGCAGCTTGTTAAAATACAGAGCTCCAGTCCTCATTCTAGACCTACACATCTCCTCCTCTAGGCTTAGGTTCTAAGAACCAATATTTTAAGGATTCCTACACACACAAATTTGGAGACCTGTGTTTAAGTCCTGGCTTTGTCATGTAAAGTCGGGTGCCAAGACTTGTAATCTACCCAAGGCTCAGTTTTCCCTTCTGTAAAATGGGACAGTAGTACTAGCCTCAGAGTGTATTGTGAGAATTGGTGCTCATGGATAAAGCACCTTGCACAGAACCTGTGCCACCTTCAGAGGGAGGAGCAGGGTCTATGGGGGAGCATAGATGGTTACCCCTGAATGGGGTGTGTGATCCCCTCCCCCATGGCCTGCTGGGGTCTGGGGCCTTCTCTGCCATTATGTGTTACAAGACACTGCAAATTCTCCACACCAGAGCTACACGAAATCATTAAGGCAAAACAATAAATAAAGGCCTAGAAGTTATTACAGAGCTGACAGCACACAATGCCATCCTGCAAAGCAAATATGAATTATTTC
The DNA here is from genome assembly GCF_000298275.1 of Orycteropus afer afer. NCBI lineage: Eukaryota > Metazoa > Chordata > Mammalia > Tubulidentata > Orycteropodidae > Orycteropus > Orycteropus afer. Next base: position 4,737,539 of record NW_006921783.1, on the reverse strand, counting down.
AGAACATTTTAAAATGAAAAATCCTCTCTTCTTCCTGCCTGGCCCTGTAATCCATTAACTCCTCTTTTCACCCCCTTCTCAGGGTGAAGAGTGGACAGGCCAGGGGAGTCCCAGAACAGGCCTTCCTGCACTATGGACCAACCCATTTTTCCCGCCGAGTCAGACTTGCAGGCAGCCTACTGCTTCTTTGGCCAGAGGGCCTTCTGGTTTGCTAAGTGCCTGGCCTTGTTCCTTGTCTTCACCTGGAATCACTGAGCAAGCATTACTGTGAGCCTCTCCTACTGCAAACACTGTACATCCTTTACAGTTTACAAAGAATCCTCTGAGCTCCAGGAAGACAGGCTATATTCTTCTCATTTTACAGGTAGGGAAACTGGGTTCAAAAGGGTTGAATGACGAGGCCAGGGGCTGGTAAATGGCAGAGCTAAGACCCAAACCTGGGACTTCTTACTCCAGATTTAAATGAAATTAAATGAAGCAATATATGCAGAGTACCTGCATGGTATACTCTAAAAGCTATTATTATTATTATAATTATTATAATCAAGTACTCTTTCTAATATGCTATAGTTACTCAACACTATGATCAAACTACTGTGGCCGTCCGTCATTTTTGACTGTTTGACCTCTCTTCCCTGTTTTGCTCGTAACGGTACTCCTGTTCCTTTGGAGTGCTGTTCTTCCCTTTCTGTGTCATCTGATGAGCTGTCAATCACTGTTTCATGCCATCTCCTGCCTTCTGGTGTGGACATGAGATCTAGGTTTGTCCAATTGTAGCACACCATTCTTCTCATCACAGGGATTGGACGTGAGATGGAATTATAAGTCTTTTGCAGGAATGTTACATATACACTCTGAGAGAGACAAGCATTTCCCCTCTCACCCTTGCCAGCTCCCTGGAGCTTCTGTGGCCACTCCCTGCCCCTTGCCACTCATCTCTTCCTGCCCACTGTGAAAGAAGCCTATTGGGAGGAGGAAGGGATGTGGCCAGCATGTAGAGAGAAGCACAGTTGAGAGATCTGGTGATATTGCTTGAATTCCTGGATCAAGCTGTACCTGAAGGCAGGCCCACTTGCCTTTCCCAGGTACATAGGCCAATACCAAGGTAAAAACCAAACTTCTTCTGTCTAGTTGATTCCGGCTCATGTGATCCCATGTGTTGCGGAGTAGAACTGCACTTCATAGGATTTTCAGAACATTTGGAAGCAGACTTTTCTTCTGAGGCATCTCTGGGTGGGTTTGAGCTGCCACCCTTCCACTTAGTAGGTGAACACTTAACCGTTTGCACCACCTAGTGCCTCCCTGAGCCCAATAATCTCTCCCTTTGGATTAAGCTAGATTAAATTAACTTCCAGTCACTTGCTCTGATGGGTGCAGGTGCTCTGTGTGTGTGTGTGTGTGTAGCAGTACATGACCTTTGAGTTTATATATCCAGAGATTCAGGCTCAAACCAGGAGATCCATGGAGAGTAAGGCTATGTCTCATCACATCCTAACCTCTTCAGGGATGTAAAAGACTCACTGAACCCATGGAGAGGGCGACTAGGAGATTGAGCCTGGGGGTGTAACCCCAGCAGAGCCATTGATTAGACCTCTGGACAATTTGGAGGAACACCTCCTCCTCTGTATCTCATCTTTATAAAATGAAGGGTTGTTGTTGTCGTTAGGTACTGTCACGTTGGTTCCAACTCATAGTGACCCTATAAAAAAACAAAAAAACTCACTGCTGTCAAGTCATTTTCCGACTCATAGCAACCCCTCCTTGGATTTCTAGGCAGTATCTCTATAGAAGTAGATTGCCCAGTCTTCCTTCTGAGGACTAGCTGGTAGGTTTGAACCACCAGCCTTCTGGTTAGCAGTCAAATGCCTTAGACAGACTATATATAACAGCCCTTTAGTGTTTCTTAGGCTGTAATCTTTATGGGAATAGACGCCAGGTCTTCCTCCCATGGAATCACTGAGTGGATTCAAATTGCAAATCTTTTGGTTAGCAGTCAAGTGCTTAACCATTGTGCCACTAGGACTCCTTAAAGGAAAGATGTGACTATATTATATTAAAGAGACTTGAATTGCTAATATTCTAGAATTGCCTTTATATACCAGTGTGTGTTAGGTATGGCAAACCATCCACTCATTCATCCATTTATGAACCCACCTACCTGCCTACCCACCTATCCACCCAACCAGCCCCTGAAATGTGTCCGGCTGTCCCAGGTGTCCCAGGGGCTGTCCTTGCTCTCATGGAGCAAACAAGTGAATATATGTATGTTGAGATTTAGGAAAGGGAGATATAGGATGCTATGGCAGCATCTAGAAGGGGGATATAGAAGGATAGTTCTTCTTTTTTAAAAATTTTTATTGTGATTTGGGTGAAAGTTTACAGAGCAAATTCATTTTCATACAGCAGTTCATACACAGTTTGTCTCATGACATTGACTTCAATTCACCACAATATAACAGCTCTCTTCCCACTTCCTCCCCATAGTTACCTCTTCCCTGTGTCCTTCCCTCCCATGCACTCCCACCCCCCAAGCTGTCTCCCTGTGCAAATACTGCCCTTCTGTTCTCCCATGATTGATCACTCTAAATAGTGTATCTACCTAATGTAAATGTTCAGCCCATATGCCTGTCTGTTATTTGGCTGGAAGCCACAGGAGTGAGTTCAGTTCTAGACCTAAAAGGAAACTAGGGGCCATAGTGTTAGGGGTCTCACCAGGTTTATCAGACCGGCAAACCTAGTCTTTTTTTTTTTTTTTTTTTTCATGACTTTGAGTCTTGTTCCACATTGTTCTCCCACTCTATCTAGGATCTTCTGCACCAATCCCCCTCCAAGTGGTTGACAGTGGTAGCTGGACACCACCTGGTTCTTCTGGTCTCATGGTCATATAGGCTGAGGATCTCATGGTCTTCCAGTCGTTTGGACTAATTGTTTCCATGCATCTTTGGTTTTCTTCATTCTTTTTTGCTCTGGACAAGGAGAGATGCATCATTGCATCTAGATGGCCACGTGTAAGTTTTTCAGATCCTAGTCACTACTCACCAACGCAGGATGTAGAACAATGTTTTTGTGTAGTTTGTTATGTCAGTTGAGCTTGATGTTGAGGGATAGTTCTTTCAGGTGAATCTTGAGGGTGAATAGTCAAGGGAATGAGAGGAAGAACATTTCAGGCAATTGGAATAACATGGAGAGTGTTGTGGATGAAACTCACTATGGGTGGAGCATAGTCAGTAGGAGGAAGAGGAGCACAGTATGTGACCAGAGATGTTGGTGGGAGGCAGTCAATGACAATGATCCCTTTCCTACCCTGTCCACTTGGCAACTCCTCTTCCTCCTTGGAAACCCTGCTGAGATATCACCTTCTCTGAGCAGTGGACTCTCTCTACCCCAGAGTTAATCACTCCTTCCTTTGTACAACATGTGGACTCATAATTGCACTTGTTACCCTGTCCTATAATGATTTCTTTTCACCTTTGTCTTTTCTCTTAGATTCTAGCTTCTTTTAGGATATGAAGCTGTCTGTAGTTGCAGTGCTTGGCACATGTATTAAAAACCAAAACTAAACCCACTGCTATCAAGTTGATTCCAACTCAGGGCAACCCTTTAAGACAGAGTAGAACTGCCCCATAGGGTTTCCAAGGCGGTAAATCTTTACAGAAGTAGACTGGCACACGTAGGTACTCAATAAATGCTTTTGGGCTGAATTGAATCACATGGAGAGTATGTAGCAGTGAGATAACTATCTTGGTGTTTAAGGAAGGCAGGAGGAGTGACAGGCGTGTATATGGGTATCTGTGTGTTTGGATTTAAATTCAACAATGTTTCCAGAGGGCTGTTTGGAGTCAGTGGACTGTGACAAGCTGCTGACCATTTTCTCAACACCAAGAAAACTCAGCCCACCGGCGGTATGATGCTAACTGGGCCTAAGGCTGAATTCCCCCACCCCTCCTTATTTTCCTTCCTCTCTCTCCCTCAGTTCCTCAGGGTGGTGTGAGGGGGGTGTTGAGGTTGTGGGCTCCACATGGGTGCCCACTGGCTGTTGGCCAAGCCAGCTTTCTTGGTGAGGAAGCTGATCAATAGGGCCCCACGCCTGTGGCTAGGGGAGGCCCTTCCTCCTAATCCATATTGACTGCTCCTCCTTTGCCTGCCAATTTGTATCAGGCCATTGTCTCCAGTGGTGAAGGGGAGCTTCCGTCCCACTCCCTGTGATCTGTGAGAGGGATCAGAGGCCTCTGCGTGGCTGGGGGTGGGTGGGCAGAGGGGAGGTCCGGCACAGGCAAACAGGTATTTAACCAGTCAAGCATTGCTGGAAAAGGGCTGTGTCAATGTGTTTCATCCTCTTTATCTGCTTGTTATGGATTGAACTGTATCCCCCCAAAATATGTGTTGTAAATCCTAACCTCTGTGCCTGTGGTTATAATCCTATTTGGGAATGGGTTGTCTTTGTTATGTTTATGAGGGAGGATTAGGGTAGGGTCTATCTTGAATCTCTTTTGAGATATCACAGAGATTCAACAAGCAAGAGAGAAGCAGAGATGGGGGAAGAGAGATGCCACATGGAGATCTCTTCACAAGGAACTAGGAAGCAGAAATTGAGGAGACAAGGACCTTCCTCCAGAGCCAACAGAGAGAGAAAGGCTTCAGTTAGAGCTGGCGCTCTGAATTTGGACTCTTACCTCCTAAATTGTGAGAAAATAAAATTCTGTTTTTTAAAGCCATCCACTGTGATATTTCTGTTATAGCAGTATCAGATAACTAAGATAGAATTTGGCACCAGAGGAATGGGGTGCTGCTCTATCAAATATGAATACCTAAAATGTGGAAGCACTTTTGGGATTTGGTAATGGGTAAAGGCTGAAAAGAGTTTTCAAGTGCCTAAACAGTAAAAGCCTAGATTGCCTTGAGGAGACTGTTGGTAGAATTATGGACATCAAAGGCAATAATGAGGAGAGATGTAGAGAAATCTCTGTCATCTTAGAGTATTCATTTGGTGCCAGCAGTAGAAAACTAGAAATGTTAAATATGCTTCTGGCGAGGCTTTATAAGAAAATGATGAACATGTGATTGAACAATGGTTGAAAGGCGATACTTTTTATGCAATGCAAAGGACTTGTCTGAACTATGTTCAAATGTGTGGTGGAAAGTTGAACATGTAAGTGATGAACTTGGATATCTGGCTGATAAGATTTATAAGCAAGATCTTAAAGGGTCTGTGTAGTTTTTCCTCACTGCTTATAATAAAATGTTAGAGGAAACAGATGGACTTAAAAATGAACTGTGCAAAACAAAATGTGTATGAATTGTTGAAGGGAAAACCAATTTGTCCTGTAATCTTTCACGCAAATCACAATTAAAAGTTAAAAAACAACAACAACAAAAAAAAAAGAACCATGCAAAATGAAAGCAGAACTTAAAAGATTTAGAAAATTTTGTTGTGCAAACTAAGGACACATGTCCTAGAATTTTCACCGAGGTTGTGGCTATGAAAACTTCACTTAAAGAGATTAAGCTAGTGATTGATGGACCTAAGCTACTATCACAGCAGAAAATACTAAGGGGACAGAGAAAGAATGAAAGAATCCTGTCTGCCTCTTGGAGTTCTATGGGGCAGGAAACAGGCCAAAAAAGCTACATCTACTGTTCCCCAAGAAAAGAAAAGAACTGTCTATGGAGCAGTTTTGGGAGCTCTGGTGGCGAAGTGCCTAAGACATCTGACTTCTAACCAGAAGGCTGGTGGTTCAAACCCACCAGTCACTCCACGGAAAGAAGACTGGACAATCTACTTCCGTAGTGATACTGTCTCAGAAACACTCCACAGCGATGAGTTTTTTTTTTTTTAATGGAGCAGTTTAGAGATCAGTAGAACTATTGGAAGGAACACAGGAAGCAAGGCCTTCTCAGTTTTAACTTTCTTCTTGATCTCAAAGGGTGGGAACCACAGCCTCTTAGGTTCAAAAAGTTGGATCTTCACCAACTCAACTACTGAGGGTGGGGCTGCAGTTAAGGTGGGGAATGGGACCCTCCACTCAAAGCTGAGGAGGTGGACTGCAATGCCCAAGGGGCAGAAGTGGCAGGGCTGCTGGGGCTGAGAGGGTAGAATTACTATTCAGATGGGTTAGGAGAATGGGGCTGCCAAAGGCCATGAGAACAAAATTGTCATCCAAGAGTGCCTAAAAGACAGAATTGAAGCCCAGGGCCAGGGGCTTCCACCCAGAATCCACAGGTTGTGGTCAACACTCAAGAGTCTGGGCGGCAGGGCCATTGCGCAGATAGTCTCAGAGAAAAGAAGATTCTTTTCAAACCTTGAAAGTTAATGTTAATTATTCTGCTCGGTTTTAGACTTACTTGGTACCTGTTCCCGTCTTTCCCTCCAATATCTCCCATTTGTAATGGAAATGTCTACCTTGTGCCTGTTCCATCACTGTACTTTGGAAACAGATAACTTGTCGTCTAGATTTCACAGGTTCACAGATGAAAGGGAATTTTGCGTCAGATGGAATAAACCTAAAGTCTCACCCATATTTGATTTAGATGATTCAGAAGATGACATCTTGGACTTGGAGTTGATTTAAAACTTTTGGGATGATGTGATGGGGTGACTATGTTTTACATGTGGAAAGGACATGAATTTTGGGAGCTCTGGTAGCACAATGCCTAAGGCATCTGACTGCTAACCAGAAGGTTGGTGGTTCAAACCCACAAGCCGCTCAGCAGAAGCAAGGCTAGACAATCTACTTCCGTAAAGATCTACCACCTCTAAAACCCAGTGGGGGTCACTATGAGTCAGAATCGACTTGATGGCGGTGGGTTTTGTTTTGTTTTGGTAAAGAGTGGAATGTTATAGATTGAACTATGTCTCCCAAAACTATGTGTTGTAAATCCTAATGTCTCTGCCTGTGGTTATAATCCCATTTGGGAATGGGTTGTCTTTGTTATGTTGACGAGACAGAATTAGTGTAGCCAATCTCTTTTTGAAATATAGAAGAGATTAAACAAGCAAAAGTTCGGGGAGATGCCAAGGACATGGAGATCTCTGTGGAACCAGGAAGCAAAAGCTGAAGAGACAAGGAGCTGACAGAGAGGGAAAGCTTGCCCTAGAGCCGGCACTCTGAATTCTCACTTCTAGCCAGCACGAGATAACTGAGATACTGCTTCAACTCTTAGGGGGCTGATCCTTTCCAGGAGCAAGAGAGTTAATGGGGAAGGCCATGTGAGCCACTGCCCTCTGCTCTGTCACTTGCAAACCAGACCCAGAGTGGCAGCCCATTGCAGTCCCAGCAACACCCAGATATGATTTATCCTGCCTAGCCATTTCCATCATCAATTAGCGCAGCAGCCACCTAGTGCTTCAGGTTGAGGGGGAAGCTGTCAGCGTTTGTGGAGGGCCTTCTACATGCAGCCTCCTGGCGCAGTCACATTTAATCCTTTCAATAATTCTGGAAGGCAGATGCTTGTATTATTATTCCCATTTAGGAGGTGAGAAGACTGAGGTTCCAAGAGGTTCAGAAGCATGGCTGAGTCACATGATGAGCAAATGGTAGAGCTGGGCACTGTCGGTTCTCTTCTCTGCTGTTCTGCCTCCTCAAGGCATTGATGCCTGACCTCAGGAAGCTGCCTGTCAAGGGAGGAGACAAGACACTTATTGATGCCCTCCCGAGGATGTAAACAGCCAAACTGGCTAGGCCGGGCACCCATTTCTGAACATCTGACCCACAATCGTCCCCTTCCCCAGCGACTGCTACAGGGTCCTCTGGTTCTGGACCAGTACCCCCATCCCTCTTTTGTGCATTTGATGATGCCTAGGTTGTCTTCTTTTTTCCCTTCCCCTCCTTCTTGCCACCTGACCCCCAGAAACCCACTTCTGCTAAGCCTTAGTACATCATTGTTCTGAGGTGGGAGGAAGGGAGAGGGATAGGCTCTGTGCTTGGAGGCCCCGGTAGGACCTAGAATGAGCTTTCCTTTAGCTTTCCAAGGTGAAGGTGACCTTGAGCAGATCGTTTAAGCTCTCTGAGCCTGTTCACTCGTGTAAAATGGGGCTATGTGTTTCAGAGTTTCATGAACAAGCCAACAAACAAACAAAACAAAACCAGTTTCTTTTGAGTTGATTCCAACTCATAGTGACCCCATGTGAGTAGATCTGTGCATCACAGGATTTTCAAGGTTGCGCCCTTTTGGAAGATCACCAAGCCTTTCTTCCGAGGCATCTCTGGGTGTGAATGAATGAATGTTACTCCAGCATGGGGCCAGGGAAAGTTCAAACAACTGTGTGAACACTTCACAGATAGGGATGAACATCTCAAGAAGGGCTGCTGAATGGAGAGGAAGCCCCTGTGGCCTAGCCGAGGGGAGACTGGGAGGGGAGTCCCGGAACAGAAGTTCCAGGGCTGGGGGTGACTCAGCAGTACTAATGAGTCTACCTCTTTCCACCCCGTGCCGTTCCTGCCAGGGAGCCTGTCCTCTGAGCTGTGTCTGCTCTGGGTATCATACCTGTGTCTCCTCACCACTTTTCATGCCCACCTAAGCAAGTGTGCATGCACCAAGGTGTACTAGTTAGACCTTTGGGGCCCCTGGGTCTGAATAAACTCGAATGGGTACTGAGCTGCCTGGGTGTGTTTGCATGAGTAAGGTGTGTGTGCACGCACACACACACACACACACACAACTTTGTCTTTGTGTATCCAGGTGTGGGTGTGACTGTTCCATGTGCACAGCTCTGTGTGCAGAGCATGTCCAGGCGTGCCTTTGTATCTGTGAGCGTGCATGGCTTGCACAGACCTGCATGTGCCCGGCAGGGCCAGGCGGGGCTGGGTGTGTTCTGTCACTGTGCCCTGATTAGCCTTTGCTTGGAAGCATTTAGGTGACGATTTACAGCTGCACCTGACCCTGGCCTCTCTGCCCCGTCCCTCATGTGTGGCTGCGGCTATCCCTTGGCCCTTGCCCACCCCCTGCCCCCTGGCCACATAACTGTGATTTATGGGTGGCCTGTGGGGAGTGGCCCCCGCCCCATGGCCCACCTCTCTGAAGCTCCTGCACCAGATGGACTGCCTGCTGCTCCACCAGGGAGGGTGAGGCAAGATGACCGGCAGCCAGGCCCAGCTCGGACCCCTCCCTTGCCTACTCTCACCCGCTTCAGACAGTCCCTATCATCCTGTCTTGGGCTTGTTCTTGGCTGTTGGGATTGTGAGCTGAGACGGGAGGTCAGAGTCTGTGACATAGAACAGAAACTGCTTCCAGTCCTCTGTTCATTTCCAGTCTGGACACAGATAGACAGACAGATGGACAGACACACGCAGATAAAGGTACTGATAGTTCCTCACACAAGGTCAAGTCCGACAAACTCACAAACTTCGAACACATACAGAGTGAATGAGTGTGTGTGTGTCTGTGTGTGTAGGAGGGATTTGCATATGTGTGAGGAGGGATGGAGAGAAAGCCAGGCTCCCTACAGCCAGGCCAAGCCTCCCCCTCCCCTAAAGGGTCCTTCCCCTGTGTTTACACTCCCTGATGCCAAAGGGTATCTCTCCAGTTTGTGCCAATCCATTGTGAAGGTCCACTCAACCAGCAAGGGCATTTCAGGGGGTGGTGTGGATACCCTCATGGCAGGCCCTTGGGGGCTGGGGCCCAAACTTGTACCCCAGGCTGCTATTGCTGGGTGCAATGGGAGGTGGAGAGACCCAGGGCTGTGTCAGGCTGAAGGTGAGCGCTGGAAACAAAAAGATTGGAGTAAATTATTATTCCCCCCATGGCTTTCCCAAGGAAAGTGGAAGCAGCAGCCTGAGGCCCGTTTTCCTATTTGATGGGGAATCAGATAAATGGCAGGCAGCTTGCTCTGATAAGGCCTTGCTCTGGGCACAACCTCTCTCTCTGAAACCCTCTTACTATGCATAGAGGAAGGCTATCTGTGCAGCTGCACCTTGACACAAATATATCTGCACCCGAGATGAAGCAATTCCCCCAGAAATTACAGCAGGGGGATTGCATCTGAGGAGGGGGCCCTGGGGAGGGGCCCAGGCTTCAAGGAAGGGAGGGAGGTGGGAGGAGAGGCCTGGGCCGGTCAGGGAGGAGGAGAAGGAGGCTGCTGGGAGATTGGGAGTGGGGAGGGAGAGGTCAAGAGGACTGCACCGTGGATGAGGCTCAGAAGCATCTTTGTATAAAATTTATACATTTTTTTCCCCCACCAAGCAGCTTTCACAGAAATATTCTTTTCCTCTCGCATCACTTTCTTAATAGGGCAACCCTCACCGCCTCCCATCCTTCCACTGCTGTGCTCACTATATTCTTCTCTGCTCATAGAATTAAAAATAAAATATGAGGATGATAAAATGGATTTTACAATTAGTCGCCTAAACGGAGGTTTCTCAGCTACCTTAAAATGTTCCTTTTCACAGAGGAAGTGGGATGGTAATATGATTTAAATAAAGAAGTACATAAAAAAATTAATCTTTTTGGAAAGGGAGAACACAGAGTTCTGACTATTTTGGCATTCCAAACCCTTTTCCATGTGTGTATATATGTGCATGCACATGTGCAAGAATGTTCGCAAATATGCCAGTGTGTGTCTTTATGTGTATAACTCTGTTATACACACACACACACACACACGCATATAATACTCCTTTCACTTAGTCTGACAATCCACTGTGCCCTTTTCTCCCTGACATCTGTCTATCTCTGTGAGCTTGTGTATCTTTCCTCCCTCCTTCCCAGTCTGAAAAACCACAGGCTCCAGCTACCTAGGGGGTCTCCAGAGAGCCCTTGGTGCCAGAAAGAGAAGCTTGAGTGAGAGACATCCCATCAGGCACTAGGGTCCCCTGTCTTCTGCCAGATAATCCCCTCCCCTCCTTGCTCTCTTGGGCTGGGCAAAGGTGCCCAAGGGCCCTGGCAGCAGGGCTTGGAGGGACAAATACATGGGGGAGGGGCAGTGGAACCATGTGGGATGGGTCCTATCCCCAAAGACTCGGGGTCTTGAGGGTACAGGGTGGACTTGTTGGGTGAAGGATGGGCAACAGGAGGTATTGCGTGTGCATGTAGGGGGTGAGGAGAGGAAGTGGAGTGTGAGTGCATGTGTGGGTGGGTGTTCCCCTCCCTCTCCAAATTGGCACCTGCCTTGGGTCTGACTGTCAGAGCAGCTGCTAGACACAAGAGTCAGCCGACAGATGCCACGGCCCCAGCCTTTGTCTGAGCAGGAGAAAAATCACACCCTCCCCTTGGCCCCCTGGGGCGGGTGAGGCTGGGAGGTTTTGCTCATCTCACCCTCCAACTCCAACTCCAACCCTGGAAAGCAACAGAGACTCTTCATCTGTCCCCCAAGTACTGGGAATTTGAGAGTGATGGGGAAGATGCAAGAAGGGAAGGTTTGGGGGAGAGATGTTTTGAACCCCTTTGCCCAAACGGTATGATAAACCCCCAGAACCCACCTATCTCTGTGGGGAGTGATGTTGGTGGGGGTGGAAGTAGGACAGACGGACTTTGTCATGCCAATCTAATGAAGATGGTGAAACTGGGAAAGAGCTGAGCTGGCAGGCAAGTCAGATCTCTTGTCCCATCTCTGCTATTAATCTGTGGCCAATTAGTTCACTCTTCTGGGTCTTTCTTTTCTCATCTGTAAAATGTGTTGTTCAAATGACAAATGCAATGTTAAGTAACATGTATTACTGTTGTTTTTAGACAGGTAGCAGGCTGATGAAATAATAATGGGACAGGTTGTGACTGTGTATCGACTGCCACAGGCTCGGGTGGAGCCTTCAGGAACACAAGGCCTGATCTCCCTGCAGGAAATACCTACAATGTGTGAAAATAATTCACACAGTGTGCTTACAGAAATACCTCGCAGAGAGAGGTCATGGTTGGCAAACGAACATAGAACATGTGTGTAATTTGTGTAAAAATACAGTGATTTCTGGAAAGTGAGTAGTTTTTTCTGGGCTAGTGGGATTCCATGGATTCACTTTCAGGTTGGCTCTGGAGATAGACTGGGGAATAAAACTTGTTGCTGTCAAGTTGATTCCAACTCATAACGACACGTTAGGACAGAATAGCACTGCCCCATAGGGTTTCCAAGACTGTAGTCTTTATAGAAGCAGACTGCCACATCTTTCCTCCATGGAGAAGCTGGTGGGTTTGAACCATTGACCTTTTGGTTAGCAACCAAGCATTTAACAACTGCACCACCAGGGCTCCTTAAGCTGTGGAATAGGAGCCCTCCAAACAGTTTGCAATTGCCTACCAACCAAAAGGTTAGCGGTTGAAACCCATCCAATAGCACCATGGAAGAAAGGCCTTGTGGTACGCTTTCATGAAGATTACAGTCAAGGAAACCCTGTGGAGCTCAGGCCTACTCTGTAAACAGTCAGCTAACAACAACAACACAGGAATGGGGGGAACTGCTGTAGATATTAAGGCTGAGGGACATTGGAGGCAGAACACTGGCTCCATCCCAAATTTTTCTGCAGTGGAGAACTTACCAGGGGTCGTTGGGGTCAGGGAGCCTGAGAATGTCCCTTTAGAGCAAATAAGACAAAGGAAGACCCTCATAGGGAAGCCCAGAGGGTAGAGAGTTACCCTATTATTCTCCATATTGGCAAGTTGGTTTCTGCTTTTGGGAAATGAGCTCCCATTCATCGCTATAGTGAGGCTTCAGCTATCATTGATCTCACACTGGGACACTGACTGTCAAACCCTCCTTGTACATCATTGAGTGCCCCTGATACTGATATTGGGACATTGATTCCCCTCAACCAACTCTGTATTGGGGCACTAATCTCTACATTGAGATGTTAACTTCCTTACTCATCCCTATGTTGGGACATTAATTCCTCCCAACCAACTTTGTATTGGAACATTGATCCCCACATGGGACATTGGTTACCTCAACTAAATCTTCATTGGGATATTGATCCCAACATTGGAATGTTGACTCCCTTTCCCATCCAACTCTGGATTGGGAAATTGATCCCCACATTGGGACACTGATTTATTCATCTCTCCCATTATCTGGACATTGCCCACCACTCAAGCCTGAATGAGGACATTGATTTTTTATTTTAGGACAGTGGTCCATAATTCCATCAATCATTCATTTCTTATACTTACTATGTGTCAGTTTTTGTGCCAATGGTTGTGAACTGTTTTTCCTTCTTTCCTACCTTCTGTCCCCATATTAAGACCTCAATTCCTCCTCATTCCTCATAGTTGAACACAGTCCACCCCTCTGAATCCATTACTCCATTTTTCCTCCTCAACTTCAGACTAGAGTCTCCATTTATCAGTCAGATAAGGGGAACCTAATGAAGTTGAGGATTATGTATAGCCTGTTGTAAAATGCATAGCCTTTGGAGTCATGAATTTGAAGTCTGGGCTCCCCCACTGTGGTAGTTAAGGTTGTGTGTCAACTTGGTTGGGCTGTGGTTTTGAGTAGTTTGGCAGCTGATGTAGTTATTCTCCATGATGTGAGTGTAATCACCTCCGTGGTGGAATCTGCTAGAGTACCTAATCAGTTGAAGGGGTGTTGCCTTTGTGTGTGTGTGTGGGGGGGTATGACTTGCTTCCAGTAGACATGGAGAAGCTTTGAGAAAGGTCTCTAGCTTTTTGGCACATGGATCTTGCATTTGGCTGAATCTTCATCTTCACTTCCTCGACTTGAACCAGTGACCTGCCATGTTGCCTGCCAATCTTGGGATTGTGTGATTTTACCTGCTAGCCTTGGGTTCATCAGCCTCAGCAGCCAGCAGTTGCCTGAGTTAGGAGACGCTTCCAGCTCCAGTGGGTGTGGAAAAAGAGACAGAAGCCCAAAGTTGAGGCACCTTCCCCCAGCCCCTAGAGTTGGCACTGTGAATTCAGACTTCTAGCCTCCTAAACTATAAAGGAATAAATTCCTGTTTGTTAAAGCCATCCACTTGTGGTATTTCTGGTATAGTAGCACTAGAGAACTAATATACCCACTCTCTAGCTGTAGTTTCCTTATCTTTCCAGGGAGTAAGTAAGGATGCTTACTTGTCAGTCTTCCTGTGAAGATTCAAGGAGAAGATGTAAATGAGAACACCAAATAGGTGTTCTATTTGGAGCATCAAGGGCAAAGTATTTTATACCAAGGCCTTCCTTTTCTGGCTCACTTCACCCTAACCTCAGGAGATGGCTCTTTTTGGTGAAAATACACACAGCATAACATACAGCATTTCAATAATGTTGACATAGTTTACATTTCAAGTTGTGTCACCTTTTTTAACAACATTTTCCAAACTATTTCACCGTCATTAACACAAGCTCACTACACCCCTAAGCTTCTCATCTGTCCTTTTGAGTTGCTGTTTTCAATCTGATCACATATAGATAATTCTTTAAAATAATTTAATGCTTAATGCAGATATTCTTTTCTAATTAGGCTAAACTATTATTTGGTTCAAAGATGATTTCAGGTGATAGTTTCAGTTCAACATTTAAAGATTTCCTCAGGGTAATAGTTTTGGGGGATCATCTGGCCTCAATGGCTCAGAAAATTTGGATTCCATGAGAATATAAAACTCTGGTCCTCATTTTCCCCCTTTTGATCAGGATTCTTCTATAGAATAGTTGATCTAAATAAATGTTCAATAATCCAGTTCTTCCAGTCTCGTGGCAAAGGAAGCAGTTATTTGTGGAGACAACTGGACACTTATTCCATTTCCTGCATTGATTCCTGACCCTCCTTCTTTAGGAAGATGGTGCTTAAGTTGACACGTTCATGTGCTCCCATCCAGTAAACCACTGATGGCACTAAGAACTTCCCCCTTCCCAAATCCACTATGGTCAGCATCCCTCATGAAGTAGGTCCCTTAAAAAAAAAAAAAAAAAAAATCCAGATATTTCTCTCTTTTGTAAGATAGTAAAGAAGAGAGTGACTTTTCTACTCAGAGCCTTGTGTAATTACATATTTTGGCCACGTGCTGGGCCTAGGATAAATCTGTATGGTAATGCAGGCCAGGGGCTTACGACATAGGCACACATGCTAATTTTTAAACCACAAAATCACAGTTGTTTTTCATTTTCATTTCCAACAACACTGGCAGAGATGAGGTCCTATTAAACACCATGTTGCCTGTCCTCCCCTTGGCCACCTGCGGGGCCCTCACAGTTTTCATGGGCTTGTTGGGCCTGGTGCTGAGGCAGACGTGTCTCTTCCTAATTGTAGGGCAAACTCTGCTCAGGGGGAGATGCCCAGGTTGGCAGAACCAAAACTGTCTTCTACCCTCTCCTCATCCTGGGCTGGGGCTAAGTCTCCCTCCTGCTTGGGAAGGAAAACCTCAGCCCATCATGTCCAGGCTGATGCATCTTCCCATGGGAGAGTAGGGTAGGCTGCCCTCCCCAAAGCTTTGGGATGTCCTCAGGGGCCTGAAGGGCAAGGGCTCAGGTCACTGACCTGGTCAGCCCTCAATCGGCCCCATCTTGATATGTGACTTGTACCGGTCACTTCCCCTCCTCTGTTTTTTATCTGTCTGAGAAGATGAACTTCTGGTTCTAGCATTCTGCGTTTGAGTTTCCTGTCCCCTACTAAAGGCCAAATAGGGCAGTGATGTTAGCAGCTAACATTGGTTATACATATAGCGTGTGTTCAACTATAAATGTTCATTATCTTATTTGATCTTCCCCTTGATTCCCTGAGGTAGTTACTGTTAGAAAGAGCAAATCTCAGTTTCACCACTCACTGGCCAGATGACCTGTTTTCTCATCTGTAAAACGGGGGTGTAAATGATGATAACAGTGCTAGTTTATAAAGTTTTATTGAGATCAAATGAATTGCCAAAAAGCATACAAGACATTTAGAACAGAAAAGGTACATGGTCAGCATCAGATAAAGGCTGCTGTTACTACTATTTTATAGATGAGGAGTTTGAAGCCAAGAGGATAAGTAACTCACTCAAGACTACACAGCTGGAATTTGAATTGGAATCCCAGTCGACATTGTTTCCCCCAATAGATTCTTTGCCTCGTCCCCCACCTCCATGAAACAGCCAGATTCCTGGCTTTCTTCATTCCCCCTGGAATTTCTTCATTACTGGGCACTGAGCAAAAATGGCAGCAGATACAATGGAATATTATTCAGTCATAAAAAGGAATGAGGTACTGATACATGCCACAACACGATGAGCCTCAAAAAAATTATGCTAAATAAAAGAAGACAGACACAAAAGGTCACATATTGTATGATTCCTTTTATATGAACTATCCAGAAAAGGTAAAGCCACAAAACAGAAAGCAGATTAGTTGTTGCCTGGGGCTAGGAGGAGGGGGAAAGAGGAGTAACTGCTTATAGGTAGGAGACTTCCTTTGGGGTACTGAAAATGTGGAACTAGATAGGGGTGATGGTTGCACAGTGTTGTAAATGTACTAAATGCCACCTTATCGTGTATTTTTAAAAGGTTAATGTTAGGTTTTGTGAATTTTATCTCAATAACAATAACTGGCAGCAGAGAAAGGATCTGAGAAGGGACCCTGAATGGGCTAGGGGAGATGCCACTCCCAGCCTTGACTCTCGAGGTTCTCATACACAAGGGAGCCCAGGCTCAGCCTGTCGCTGCGGTCTGGGCAGACCCTCTGCTTGTCTGAGGAGCGAGAGGGAGGGAGCGCATGAGAGGAGGCGCTGCGCCCAGCCCCCTTCCATTTTGTTCCATCTGCACCCAGAAGCAGCAGAGCGTGGCCTGGGGCCACCCCTCCCACTCCCGCCCCCTCGCATTCTCCCCTCCTGGGCAAGGGTTGCCCTGTCTCTGGGGGGAAACCTGGTCTGTGCTCAATTTCATGCCACTTAATTCGCAAGTCTGCCCGTGAAAATGGCGACAAATCGGCCCCAACTGCCCAAATGTCCTGTCCCATCTCGGTCGTGTCTCCTGCAGAACTCTCCTCAATCTGACAGCCCCTCTCCTGTCACGCTGGAGAGGGAGGTTGCCCGGCAGCCTCACGCAGAGAGGGCCTCACCGCTGACCTAGGCTCTCTGGGGGCCCTCTTCCACAGCCCCACACCACATCCCTTCTCCACCAGAGCCAGGCCTGGAACCTGGACCCTAAGGGACACCATCAGACCTCCCTCAAGTGCATGGTCAATGCACTGGGCCCTGCTTTATCTGAATGTGAATGTTACTGCATAATGCTTATTAATTTATTTTCTTTTAAGAATACTTTCATTGTTTTTTTTTGAGAGATAATACATTGACATGATTGAAATTTAAAAAGGCATCGGAGGGAGGGTGAAATGCTGTCCTCCCACCTCTGCCCCAGGTCCCTAGGTCCTACTTCCCCCTTTTTCCCCTCAAGGGCAACCAAGGCCCCTAGATTCTTGAGTATCTTTCCAGAGGTCAGTTCTAAAAAAAAAAAAAAAAAAAAAAAAAGGAAAAAAAAAAAAGAGGAAAAAGCAAATATGCATAGCCTTTCTCGCCTTTTGCACAAATGGCCCATTGTACAAGCTGGTCTGCCCTTCACTGTTTCCACTTACCCATTTGCCTTAGTGACCAGAGTCTCCTCAACCCCCCACCACAGTGTGAAGTTCTTCCCCTCCCTTCACTGGTCTACCATGAGGATTTTAGAGCAGACAAACCAGAAGTCAAGTCTTACTTGTGCGACCTACGTCTGGCAAGTTCCATTCCCTGTCTAGGCCTCATTCTTCAACTCAGTAAAATAAGGATGTTAATGTACATCCACCTCACAAGACTATTGGAGTTGGGTGGGTGATAAACAAAATAATGGATGCAAAACACCAGGAGGCGATGCATAACTGCTCATTCCTTTCCTCTTCTCTTTTCTCATCAGGTGAACGCCTACTCATCCTTCAAGGCCTGGTTCAATGTCACCTCCTCCTGATGCCCTTCCCCTACCTCCAACACCCCAGCTGATGGAATTAGGGCTTTTCTTTGCATCTGTGGTGTTTTGGCTTGCCTTGAGAAGAGTGCTTGTAATTGTGGGATGGTATGGACTGCTATTACTCACTATACCTATGTACTCTCTACAAAGCTATGAGCCACTTGAGGGCTTTGGATGAGGTATAAGCATTAAGGTGTTAGTGTTTATAGCCCTTCTGCTCCCCCCATGTCACCACCTCTTAGCTGATCAAGGTGATAGGTTGCAGATAAAGAACTGAAGAAATTTCACCCTAGAAAGAAAGTTATCAGCAGCAAAAGATGGATCAGAATAGAATTGATCTAGTTGAAGGGCAGTATACACAAGAGAGGGCAAACTGGGATTTTAGGAGAGACAAAGGAAAAAGGGTGGAGAGTGTGGTGACCTGTGAGATTTGGGGGAGGCAGGACTAAAGAGGATTTTCAGAGAGCTTTTCTGTCTGTGGCCTTCCTGGGTGGTGCAAAAGTTAATATGCTCATCCCTAACGGAAAGGTTGGTGTTTGAGTCTACCAGGAAGTGCCCCGGATGAAAGACTTCGTGACCTACTTCTGAAAAATCAGTCATTGAAAACTCTACGAAGCACAGCTCTCCTCTGACACACATGGGGTAGCTATGAGTCAGAATTGACTTGATGGCAACTAATTGCTTTTTTTTTTTTTCTGTCTGTAGTGTGATGTGATTTCCTTCCCTGCCTTGCTGCTGTTCAAGAGAGTTCAGTGAAGGCTTTGTTGCAAATCAGTGCTTTTGGAGGTGATAGGGCTTCTTTTGGATGTGCCCCAGGCTGAGACTGGCCTACAATTTATTCAGGTTGCATTGTATATCTTGAGCCTGGCTTAGCAGGCATGTGAAGGGGTATAGAGATGAAAAGGGCAGGTGGAGGGAGAGGAGGGAGCAATCTTGCAGGAGGTGGCTCTCAGTTCCTTCTCTGGAAAGCCCATGTGTCTGTGGCTCCCAGGGAGCCCCTAGATTCTGATGAACTATCTCCTCACTCCCTGGTCTTCCCAAGTTGTGGATAAAATAAAGCCCCATCATTTGTAGTTGACACAACTACTAAGGATATTCCATAAACAGTTCCTTTCTGTGGCACAGATAGGAGGGTATGGATGTTGGGTGCTATTCTTTATTAGCCTCTTTCTTTCTCCTCCTCTTGAGAAAACTTATCAGGAAGCATGTGAGTGTGAGAGGTATCATTATGGGGATAACCTGAAACCTGCTATTATTTATAAATACAACTGAAATAATTTACCAACCTCTGTACCATGGTGTTGGTAACAAAAGACTTGAGCCACTCAAAACCAGCTGCAATATGGGCAGTCCCCGGATTAAGAAGGAGTTCCATTCCTAAATCTGCCTTTAAGTTGTATTTGTTCATAAGTCAGAATAGTTAGGTACAGTTTATATCTAATGGCAGTTAGTCAACTGTTTGTCTTAGTATATAGCATATAATGTACATTTCTATGCATAAAGAGACATTAATGAAACACTTCCAGATACACTAAAACATCTTCAACATAGTAATACGGTAATAATAATGTTTTGATGCATGATGCAAAGTAGTCCCTGTTTGTTATTACGAACCATTGTGTACATCTCGAATTTTTTCATATAATAGGCTTTACAGGGATTGGGTCATAACTACAGTTGTATATCAGTCAGGCACTCATAACCCAGGGACTGCCAATATGCCTGTTGACTCAACACTGTGGAGGACGTTTGATTTGACTGGAGGTAGGCAACACTCATGCGGGTGAATTAATGAAAGGACAATGAAGCGTTTTGCTGGTTCACACCAACTCTTAAGAATTTGGATAAAGTTGGAGGGCTGGGGTGGAAATAGCGCTGGACTGGGGATCCAGAGACTGAGTCCTGGCTTTGTCACCAATGTACTGTGCAACCTTTGGTGAGGTTGTTACTCTTCAGTGACACGAAACATTGGACAAGCTCAGTGATTTTCAAACTGGGCTCTCTGGAGCCCCATTAGGGGTTCGAGTCCTTGGATAAGTTGTTTAACCTATGTGCCTCCACTTTCTTATCTGTAAAAGGAGGATTATAATCAATTTACCTATCTTCCCTGTAGCTTATTTGGAGAATTAAATAAGTTTAGCATTTGTTGATCACTCTGTGCTAGATACTTCTAGATAAATATTACTTCATTTTACTCTTTTTAGCAATCTCAAGAGATAGGATTATGTCCCCATTT
>NW_006921783.1:4578224-4717178 GCF_000298275.1 Orycteropus afer afer | reverse complement strand
GTGGGTTTGAACCGCCAGCCTTCTGGTGAGCAGTCAAGTGCCTTAGGCACTATGCTACCAGAGCTCCCAGACAGGCATATGGGTGAACATTTACATACCGATCATGGGAGAACAGAAGGGCAATGTTTGCACAGAGAGATAGCTTGGGGGGTGGGAGTGCATGGGAGGGAAGGACACAGGGCAGAGGTAACTATGGAAAAGTAGTGGGAAAAGAGCTATTACATTGTGGGGAATTGCAGTCAATGTCAGGAAACAAAATGTGTATGAACTGCTGTATGGAAAATGAATTTGCTCTGTAAACTTTCACCCAAATCACAATAAAAATTAAAAAGAAAGAAATACAAGTGGTTTTTGAATATTGACCTTGTACCCTGTAGCCTTGTTAACTTCACTTATTAGTTCTAGTTTTTTATTGGGGGGCGGTGGGGGTGGGGGTGGGAGGGCATAAGGTCTTTAGGATTTCCTATAAAGATGATTGTGTTTTCTATGAATAAAGATAAATTTTCTTTTCTCTTTCCAATGTGTCTGTCTTTGATTTTGTTTTCTTGCTTTATTGCACTGGCTAGGATCTCCAGTGCAGTGTGGAATAGAAGTGGTAAGAGTAGATATCCTTGCTTGTTCCTCATTTTAGGAAGAAAATTGTCCTCTTTTATAGCTGAGAAAATTGAGTCATAGAGATGTTCAGACACAAGCCCAAGGACACCCAGTTAGTCAGTGATGGTGCAAAATTAGAACACAAGCATGCCTGACTCCAAAGCACATGTCTTCTTTATTGCTCTAAACTTTGTAAACAATAAAGTGCTGTACAAAAGTGTGGAATTATGATACTTACCTCTTTGTAGCATTCCAATTCTTTCCCCAGCCCAGTCACTTAGCAGCTGCTTGATGAGAGCCTGCTGTCCAACTGTAAGTGCTGGAGATGGGAGCTGGAATGTGTTATAGGGTAATGCCCCACCTGAGTTGGGAGTACATAGTGAAGTTGGTGATGGGGTATCCATTCTGGAGCCTCATTTCCAGAAGAATGGTCTCTTTGGTGGCAGAGAAGGTCACTTAGGGTCAAACGAGAGATTTGGTTTAGAAGACCAATTGAAGGGCAAAAGAGGTATAGAGTACAGCTGGATCTCAAAGAAAAAAATAGGTAATGGATAAAAATGAGGACTGTGGAGACAGACTTTTCAGCCTTGAAGCCCAATTTCCCAACTACTGGCTGTGTGATCTTGAATAAGTTACCTAGCTTCTCTGTGCTTCAGTCTTTTCATCTGTAAAACAAGGATAATTGTATCTCTATCTCATAAACTCATTGTAAGTTGGAATGTGGCATGAATGCACGTGTTGAATTAATACTTGGTAAGAGGTGCCTATGGTAAATGTTATATAAGGGTGAGTGACTATTATTTTTATTACGGGTATTTTTATTGAGTCTGGGGATGGGGTTGAAGCCCCCAAGGACTGTTTCTCCTCCCTCTTGAAAACAAACACACACACACACACACACACACTCTGCTTTAAACCCTCACAATTATATATATAGAGAGAGCTATCTTTCTCTCAGGGAGCTCTGCTAGCATAGTGGCTAAGGCACTTGACTGCTAACCAGAAGGCTGGTGGTTCAAACCCACCAGCCACTCCTCGGAAGGAAGATGGGGCAATCTACTTCCATAGTGATATGCCTTGGAAACCCAAGGAGGGGTCGCTATGAGTCGGTCCGACTCGACAGCACATAACAACAACAACAACATCTTTCTCTCAAGTGCCAAGCTACTTAACCTCTATGAGCCTCAGTTTTCCTCAGATACAAAATGGGATAATGAGCCCTATTCATTGTCAAGAGGCAGTCAGCTAAGGCATGGTAAAGCACTGTTTACATTAGGTAAGAGCAAAAATAATTACCACTTCCAAGTACCTTCTCCCTTCAAGGCAGCTGGGGGTACTTAATTTCTGTATTTTCACTTATCCTCCTAACAACCATGTGAGGTAGACCAGTTGTCCCATTTTCTACTTGCAGAAACCAAACCCCAGAGAGGCTAAATGACATCAAGACCTTTAGTCAGGATCAAACTCAGGTACGCCTGTCTCAAGAGTCTGGATTGTTATTATTTTTGCCCAGTTTTCCTTCTGGGACTGAGGGAGCCAAGCTACAGCATCTGGGTACAGGTGCCCCCTCCCCTAGGCAGCCCCTTCCTGCCCCTCCCCCAAGTGAGGGGCCGCCCTTCCATCGCTTGCTTGTCCAGCCAAATGCAGGCGGGCGGCGGGCGGCTTTGGTGCATGAGGCAGATGGGACCTTCACAAAAGCCCCTGTACCTCTCCAAGCTGGTCCCCCCCACACGCCTGATTACCCCCCAATACCCAAGTTACCATTGATACAGTGGTGCCGGGTGATTCAATTAGTGCAGCCGGCATGAAGGCAACAGCACAAAGAGCTGGGGTAGTTAGAAACTCATTTTCTTTTGATTATTATAGCATCTCACACGTGGAAGCAGAAAATTATAGGCTCATGTGTCTTTGCTTAATATCCTCTGGGGCCAGATTTGTCGTCATGTTGAAGTTAGCTGTCAGAATTGACAAAATCATGTGGAGTTGATGGATTTACAGTGCTTGGGCACAAGCTGGAGAGGTGCAGACCCACACAGATACACAGATACATACAGATACATATACACACACAGATACACAGATAGACACACACAAACACTCACCCCCACACATACTGATACACCTCATACAGATACCCAGAAGCACACCCACATTACATATGCTGACAAATAGTCTCATTGTGATCCATGCATAGATATCCACACTCTACACACACTGAAACACAGCCATTCAGACCCACACACAGATACATACACATTCAGATCACAGCCACCCCCACACTGATACACCACACAGACACACATAACTACATCCACACACTGCTAAATACTCACTCAGCTATTCACAGGATACACGTCCCCCTCTACTGATACACCCCATCCAGACACACACATCCACACATATGCACAAACATGCACACAAATACCCTACAGTACATATACTGATAAGTAGATACACATATAGTGATACACACAAAAATATTCACCCTCAACACTGATACACTCCACTCAGACACACACAGATAGTCACATCCATATATACTGATACACATCCATTCAAACATATACACAGATACACAGACACACACACTGGTTCACCCTCACCCAGCCACACACACAGATACTCATCACCACACCAAACCTAGACACACATTCAATATTCACACATATTGATATGCCTCCCATCCAGACATACAGGAATAGATGTATATTCTATACTACATATAGAAATGAGCAGATCCACAGTGATATACAGATACTCACTCCCCATGTTGATACAACCCTACCCAGACAAATATTCAGGTATTCATATACTTCTACACACTGATATACCCCCATCAGACACAAATAGTCACAACCATATATACTGCCCGAATCAGACATATACCCAGACACACACTCATCCCCTCACACTAATATACATCCACTCAGACACATACTCAGATATTCATGCATATTTTGATAAGCCCCCACCTAGACACACAGAGAAACCCATACATACTGAATGAAACACACTTCCCCAAGCATATGCACAGACATATGTACCCACACACATGCTGATAGGCTCCCACCCCATATGCGTAGAGACAACCCCTTTCACACACATGTATGCAGATTCATATACATATCACACACAGGGACAGGTACACATGTATGCACACACCCATACAAAGAGCAAGAGACACACAGAAACATACAACATACATAGGCAAAAAGACATAGTGATAGACATATATACAGTGACCTGACAAGTACACTGACACATAACACAGATGGAGAGACAGAAAAAGAGCTGCAGACACGTGAAACACAGAGATGCATCCACAGAGATAAATGTGCACACACAGCAGGCAACTTCCAACTGTACCACTGCATGCAACTCCACTCTTTTCCTTTCCTTTTTGCCTCTTTCTCTCCCACCCTCATCCTTGGTTGCTCTGGTTGAGCAGGCAAGTGATGGAGTGATGTGGAGAGAGAAATGTAGGTAGGGTGAGGACTGAGACAATTCCACCTCCTGGTGCCTAGTGCATCCCAGCCCCAGGTTTTTGTTTGAGTGACTGGTAGCCAAAGGGGTGCTGGAGGTGGGGTTGGCAGTGAGGAGAGGTTATGTGAACACAAAGGGAGGAGGAAGTTGGGAAAGGATTCAGCCTTCATTGAGCATCCATTACTCTTTCCATTTTGCAGATGAAGAGACGGAGACCTACAGAAGCAAAATTCTTCCTCAAAGACATACAGAGCGCTCCTTTTGTGCAAGGGTCAGAGGTTGGTGAGTGGATCATGAGGCTGGATTTTAGCCCTATTTGGCTCCTTGCGTAGGGTACAACCTTACTCACCAGCTGTGGATGCAGGGCAGTTCTTAGAGGGGAATTCCTGGGCAAGGAAAGGAAGGCTGCCCAGTGCTGGAAGGTTTCTGGCAGATAGCCCAGATCCACTGCCTCTTCACAAAAGGAAAAATTGAAGGACACCACTCCTCACCACTGCCTACCAACAGGTTCCAAGGTACCTGCTATGGAAGAGTCACTGGAGACAATACTGCCAGGCTCTTTGAGGAGTGCTGAGGTGACCTTTTCCTGTGAGTTTCTGCTCTTGGGCCAAAGGGACCAGACCCAGCACCACCTGTATCATGGGGAGAGTGGTTATGAGTCCAGACCCAGCTCAGACAGGCCTAGGTCTGACCCTGAAGTGTCACTTAGAAGCGCCAAGTCAATGTTAGTGTTATTTCCTTGCTTTGTTATCCTGGTAGGATCCCCAGTGTACTTGCACCATAGCAGTGGAAGAGCCTGTGGTCACATGGTCAAGGCCCCAAAGAGATCAGACTCTGAGCCTCTGGGGATGGCAGTGAAGAGTTCAATTCCTAGAACCTTTGAACCTTGGCTCAGCCAACCTCCACCCCAGAAAGGGGATATTCTATCTTGCTTGGACTCCCACTGGGTGCCACACATGTTAGCTACTTGACCTCATTGCTTCTAATTACAGTCTTGTGAAGTTGGTCTTATCCCTATTTGGTCAAGAAGTAGGGTGTCTGAGTCTCAGAAATTGTAAGCGACTTGCTCAAGGTCACACAATTAATAAGAGACAGAATTTGAACCCAGGGCTGTTTGACTTCTAAGCCCTTCCTCATAGAGTAAGGAAAGTAGTCACCTGGCTACCTCAGACATGCTAGGAGGTTGTACCTCCTAGCTCAGCCAGACCTTGAAGTCCAGGGTCCAACGACTGTCACCCCCTGGGTAAAGTTACTCACCAAAGTTCCTCCCTAGTGGGTATGAGCAATGAATAGAGTAGAAAGACCATGAGCACTGGGCATCACACCAACTTGGGTTCAAATCCAGACTCTATATCTGATGAGGTACATGTCCTTGGAGAAATCACTTTGGCTCTCTGAGCCCAGTTTCCTTATCTGTCAAATTAAGATGATATCTCCACTTAACTGATGGAGAAAATATATATGGGCTTAGTACATGTTGTTGTTATTGTTGTTATGTGCTGTGGAGTTGGACCCGACTCATAACGACCCCTCCTTGGGTTTCCAAAGGAGTATCACTATGGAAGTAGATTGGGCTTAGTATGTAGTAGGTATTTAATACATCAGAAATGTTTTTAGTAGTTACCATTAAGGCTCCCCAGTAGGCCTAAGGCAAGGTCTTGGGCCCATCCCCACTTTGAGTTACACTCCATCTTCTGACCTTCCCTGCTTCTTCTATGACCCTGGCCTCAGCTCAGGTCTGGGGCTTCTAAGGACTTTGGGACCTAAGGGTCCTTGGAGACTTGAGATAGATCCATGGACTTCTCAGGATATCATGTGTTCTGAGTCTTAAAACACTCAGGACCCCAGGCATCACTCAGACCAGAGTTTCTCAATCCAGTTTGCAAATTAGATGAGCTTTCAAAAAATTACCGAGTGCCCAGGCCCTTGTCCCAGAGATTGGTCCGGGATGGGACCCAGGCAGAGTAGTTTAAAATGTTTTCCCAGATTACTCTAATGTGCAGTGGGGGCCAAGAACCTTGAACTAGGCCCTCTCAAGTGTGTGTAGACCAACAGCATCAGCATCACCTGGGAGCTTGTTAGAAATGCAGAGCCTCACTCAGACCCACTGAATCAGATGTGCATCTTAGGAGGACCTCCAGGAGATTGGTACACATATAAAAGTTTGAGAAGCCCTGCTCTGGAATTTTCTCTCATCTGAGCGATGAGGCTCAGGGAATTTCAATGGATGCAGCAGGATCAAGACTGTAGTTAAGGTCTTCACTGACCTAAGCTAAGTGTTCTCTTCTTCAGAAAAGGAAATTGGGGACCAGACATCTCTAACTAACCTCTCCGAGTGGGATTCCTGGTCAGCGTATCCCTAATTGTCCATCTCCAGCCACTTTTGTTCATTCTCACAGCTTTCATCTCTGTCTGGTTTTGGATATGCTAATCAGTGTGGGAGGCCACCTTTTCACATAATTATCATATACTGGAAACTCCTCATCTTGGGATAATTTTCTCATCTGCATAATCGTATTTGACTTCCTTGAGGATATAGAAACCCCCTTACCCTGGGTGATTTACTCTTCATTGATTGAATATCAAATTTATCGGAATGTGGAAGAAGTTTTTCTTTCTCAACAGCAGAATA
Organism: Orycteropus afer afer; assembly: GCF_000298275.1. Classification (NCBI taxonomy): domain Eukaryota; kingdom Metazoa; phylum Chordata; class Mammalia; order Tubulidentata; family Orycteropodidae; genus Orycteropus; species Orycteropus afer. The sequence continues at coordinate 4,710,469 of NW_006921783.1, read as the reverse complement.
CTCCTGAGTCTGCAAGCCTTGCTCAGCTGAAGGCCCTGGTTTAGGGCCCCTTCCCGTCCCCTTCCCTAATTTTGGTGGCTGCACCTTTTCCTCTGCTCTTTCTCTCTCTTGCTCTTTGTCTGTTTTGTCTCCATCTTTCTATCTCTGTTACATCCTTTAGTGTCTTGGCCTTTTGGATCTGTTTCTTTTTTCACCTTGGTTTCTTTTCTTTCTTGGTTTCTCTCTCTTCCCTTGTTCCTTTTCGTTCTCTCTCTCAAGACTCTTTGTCTCTAAATCTCAGACCCTCCCTTTACTTGAAAGCCAAGTGTCTCTGGTGTGTGCCCACTCACAACTTAGTAGAAGAAAAAACATTCAGCATGAACTCATTGCTAAAGAGGTTGAGATTCTCAGGGAGACAGAGGGCCTGGGCAGGGGTGGAGGTAGAGACAGGGACAAGGCAAGAGGAGGACAGGATGCTCTGAGACCATGATATCCTGGTTCCCAGGGCTCTGCCTGGGAGGTCCATTCTCAGGTAGGAAGTGTCAATCTTACCCAATAATGGTTTTTACAACAGTGCAGTGAGTTGGTAGTATTTTCTCATTTTACAGATGAGGATATGAGCAATATGTCAAAGTCCCATGGGTAGTGGTAGGACCAGGATTTGAACTCAGGCTTGTCTGGAGGCAGCTGATGGTAAATACTCTCCATGATCATCCAGGAAGAAGCTGAAACAGACTTTCTACTCTTAGCAAGCCTTGACTCAGGCGAAGGAATCAGTTTGATGCCTAGAACTTGTCTCCTCTCCTCAATCCCCTCCGTAGTCTCAGGAATGAGCCCCAAGGGAGGAGTTTTCAGGACAGAGGATTGGCCCTTCCTCTAGGCCCCTGGGATTATATCTGTCTTGGAAGGGCAGGAAATAGACTTCCCAGTTCCATCTCCATGTGGGGATTTATGCCTGAGGCTAAGCTGTGCAGAGTTGGAACATAGACCTTGTACCTCATGTTGTTCACTAGTTTATTCATACATTCATTTCTTTGCTGAGCATCTTCTATGTTGTAAGCATCTTGGGAGGCACTGGTGATATAAAAATTAATGGGGCACAATTCCAACCCTGGAGGAGTCCACAATCTAGTCAGAGAATCAGATATAGGAACAAATAATTACACTGTACTCTGATAAGTGCTGTTGTGGGGGTTTGTGTAAATGCAACTTCCTTTGCTACAGAAAGTCAGGGAAGATTTCTGTGCGGAGGTAATATCTGAAATGGGCTTGAAGGATAAATAGTTTTGTACAGAGAGAAGAAGAAAAAAGGTGAAGTTTCAGGCAGAGGGATCAGCATGCAAAAACACCCACAAGTATGAAGAACAAGTTGTGTTGGGGAATAATGGAAAATTCTGTGATTGGATACATTTTCTTCTAAAGGTGGGGGTGGTGTGGCGAGATGAGGCTAGAAAGGTGGTGGAACCCATATTGCAAGGCTAAGGACTTTGGACTTTATCCTTCAGGTTGTTATTGTTGTGTTGTTGTTGTTGTGTGCCGTCAAGTCAGACCTGACTCATAGCGACCTCTCCTTGGGTTTCTGAGGCGATATCACTACAGAAGTAGATTGCCCAACCCTCCTTCCGAGGAGTGACTGGTGGGTTTGAACCGCCAGCTTTCTGGTTAGCAGTCAAGTGCCTTAGGCACTACGCTACCAGAGCTCCCCCTTATTGTTGGGTAACATCAAGTAAATTTTGACTCACAGTGACCTCATGTGACAGGGTAGAACTGCCCCATAACATTTTCTAGGCTGTACTCTTTTATGGTGGTAGATTGCCAAGTTTTTCTCCTGTGGGGCAGCTGGGTGGATTTGAACCACCAACTTTTCAGTTAGCAGCTGAGAGTTTAACCATTACACCACTAGGACTCCTTATTCTTCAGGTAGAGGTGACCATTTAGAAGTTCTGACCTAGGACAGTTAATTTGTTATGCCAGGTGAGGTGGTTAGAGTAATTTTGGCTGCTGTAATGAATAAACCCCCACATTTTGGAATGGCTTCACCTAAGAGATGTATTTCTTGCTAATGCAACCATCCAATATGGGATGTATGTACATCTATATACGTGTGTGTGTGTGTGTGTGTGTGTGTGTGTGTATATATATATATATATATATGATATATATGCTGGTCAGTGGACCTGGGTCTAAATCCTGGCTATACTACCTACTCGCTGGATTACCTTGAGCAGTTTACTTAACATCTAAACCTCAGTTTCCCCATCTGTAATATGGGTATGATGATATTTAGCTTATGCTGTCATTCTGAGTGTTAGCTAACTGTCCAGCACATAGAAAATACCCAAAAAGTATGCTGGATTATACCATCACTATTGTTACTGTTATTCAGACAGACCAGGATTCACATTCTCACTCAGATACTTGAAATTTGTGAAAATTTTTAGACACTTAGCCACTCTGAACCTCAGTTAATTCATCTATAAAGTGATAGTAATAATAGTAATAATAAATGAGTATAATTATACTAATGCTGTTGTTAGTTGCTGTCGAGCGGGCTCATGGTGATTCCATTTACAAGAGAATGAAGCAATGCCAGGTCCTGTGCCATCTCCTGATGGGTAGTATGCTCTAGTCCACTGTTGCAGCCTCTACCTTCCAACCTAGGGACTTATCTCCTAGCACTATATTGGACAATATGTTACTGTTATCCATAGAATTTTTATTAGCTAATTTTCAGAAATAGATTGCCAATCTTTCTTTTTAGTCTATCTGAGTCTAGCAGACTGCTGAAACCTATCTACCATGGATGACCCTGCTGGTATTTGAATACTGGTGGTGTAGCTTTCAACATCTAGCAATACACAAGCCACCACAGTATTACAACAATAATAATAGTCTTGCAGGGCAATTATAAAGATTAGACCTCTGCACACAAAACCCCTGCATAGTGAGGAGCGCATAGTAGGAGCTCAGGGAATGTCAACAATTCCTTCATTTTATTATTAATGTAATGACTCTCATTTATGCTATCATCATCATCATCATCATCATCATCATCATCATCATCTCTGAATTTCCAGTGCCCAGCACCATGGAATATGCTTGGTAAATACCAAATCAGTGAATGAATGACTACGTCCTGTAAAAGCTCCATTACAATTGGTGGCTCCCTGACTTCATTGCTCTTATGTATTTTGGGAAAGTTCTGCTTTGTGGCAGGAGAGGGCGGGGTCGGCTCTGGAGTGAGCAAGGCCTGATGGTTCATGCCTCCTCTGTTACCTGCTGGCTGTGTACCCTCTCTGAGTCTCAGTTCCTCCATCTGTAGAATGGAACTATTCATAGTACATACCTCATTGGGTTGTGGGAAGTATAGCTGAGACAACACTTGTAGCACTGTACCCAGGGCTGGCACCTGTAAACACTCAAAGGTTGGCCACCTTCCTGCTTTAGGATAAGACTTAGGCTGGGCCTGTGGTGAGTTGGAGGGTATGAGCGGAGAGGTTCCTTGCAGTTGTGGAGAGAAAAAGTGAGACCAGGCTGTGAAGGCCTTCAGTGCCAGGAGAGGCGGTTTCAACTGGCCCTTGCTTCCTCTTCATGAGACTGCTGGAAAGGGGCCCTGGTCTGAGGGCTCCGCCTGCAGACCCTTTGAGACAGAGCAAGGTACGGGAGGCCTGCGGGGACACACTATTCTCTGGACTCAGCTGTCTCCAGCTGGAGTTGGAGCCATTTGAAATTCAGATCTGGGGCAGATGGGAGGACGTTGTTTCCAGGGGCACAGGTCGAGGCAGCTGCCTAACTTCTCACTCACATCTCGACCCCAGCCCAGCCCTTTCCAGTTAGGCCACAGGCCCTCCAAGCACGGCCCAGGCTCTGACATGTATTCAATTCTCTGTGTACTTTACATGAGTTAATTCATAATTGTACAAAGGAGATGCTATTACTACCTCATTTTACAGATCAAGTAACTAAGGTCCAGAGGGGTAAAGCCACTTTCCCTAGGTCAGCACTGGAATTCACACCTACGGCCCTGGTTCCAGAGCCCACACTCTTATTCGTGCGTTAATCCAAAAATTCAACCCATTGCTGTCAAGTCGATTCTGACTCATAGCAACCCTATGCAAAGGGTAGAACTGCCCCACAGGGTTTCCAAGGCTGTAATATTTATGGAAGCAGATTGCTACATCTTTCTCACATAGAGAGGCTGGTGGGTTTGAACTGATAACCTTTTGGTTAACAATTGAGTGCTTAACCACTGCACCCCCAGGGCCCCTTAATTCCTGCATTACACTACCTAAAACTTCCTTCCAGTTATGCTACCCACACCTCCTGCACCAAAGCCTGGGAGGATGATGTGCAAAGTATGTTCCATTCACTTCACTGAGTTTCTACTGTGAATCTGCACCAGCCCCAGGCATCCCCCCCTTCTTCACAGTCCAAACAGCTCTCTGGGCCTGCAAGGCTACCACAGCAGAGAGGTCATGGGGCTTAGGTCTTTCCCCTGTCTGGGTCTCATTGGACACCTGGACTGTCAGAGAGGACCCAGACAATGTTGTGATTGGCCAGACTCAGTGCTGGGACTCGCAGTCAGGTGGTCCCAGACATGTGGTAAATCAGATCTGGGTCAAAACACCTCAAACTGCTGGGGCTGTTGGCTTTCTTCTTCCTTTCCACAAACAGCACGCTCACACACACTGTCGTCACCCTCTCTCCAGCGACCTTGAGGTCCTAGGAGGCAAGATTGCTGGCTCCAGCTTACAGATGAGAAAATGGCTCCTCTAACAAAGAAGAGCTCTGGTAGCATAGTGCCTAAGGCACTTGACTGCTAACCAGAAGACCAGCCACTCCTCAGAAAGAAGATGGGGCAGTCTACTTCCGTAGTGATACTGCCTCGGAAATCCAAGGAGAGGTTGCAATGAGTCAGGTCCGACTCGACGTCACATAACACCAACAACAAAGCCTTCAGTCAGTTTTGATCCTTGATGGAGAAAAGTTTACCCCCATGCTGTCTGCTCCTGTGCTTGGGGGCTGGGGGTGGAGAATGGACAGGGAGGGTGGTAGCTCTTCACCCCGATGTCCTTTGCCTTCCATGCTGATGGAGCCCTTCGTCCCGAGGTGGGAAGCAATGTGGGAGGCAATGGGGAAGAGCCGGGATGGCGCTGGACAGACTCCTCCCTGCCGAAGCTGGGCTTTGGTCCTCACTAGCTAGGTTGTGCAAGCCACTGTCTCTCTACCACCGTCATCAACACCTCATCCATGAAGCGGGTAGCAGAATTCCTTTCACAAGATTAGTTTGTGAATCCAATCAGCTAGCACCTGTGTAAGCACCATACAGTCGGTGCTTAATTAATGAATGTCCCAATTACTACCCCCACCCACAAGGTCTTGGTTCCCTAGTGGAGCCTGTCCTCCTCCCTTTGTGACCTCTGGCCCTGCCTCCCCATCCCCTCAATGCCTTCTCAGCGGGCTGTGAGTCCCCTCCCCCAAAGCAGCCCAGGGGACCCAGAGAAATTAGACCGAATCAAAGCAGAAAATGAGTTTTCATTCATCTTGGAATGATGCGAGAGGTTACGGGTAAGACAAATAGCAGCCTCCCCCTCTTCCTTTATCACTGTCACCGCAATTAATAGGCTGTGGCCTTCGTTATCCAGGCCTCTGCTAAGGAGAGAGCAGGCCCCAGGCAACGCTAACGAGGGAAAGGAAGCAGGCCTGGCTCCAACCAAGTTCTGTCACGTGGCTATATGCTCACCTGGCCCTTGAAATTTGCTGATGGAATATGGAGGGCTAGGAAGGGGAAGAGCAATTCATGGGGCTTCAGCCTGAGGGAGAGCTGCCCAGTGTCCCTGAGGATGCCCATCGGCTATGGCTTGGTGACCACTGGGCTACCTCTCCTCTCTCAAGTGTTTCCAAAGTGTCATGATTACCAGGCATGACTATTTCCTCTTCACACAACAACCTGTGAGCTAGGTGTCTGCTGTCCAATTTTTCTGACCAGGAAACTGAGCTTCAGAGATGTACAGCTACTTGTTCAAGATCACACAGAGTTAGAAGAGGGGGAGCTGGGATTTGAACACCAGTCTGCTTGTTTCCAAAGCTTGCGATTCTCACTATCACATTTCATGGCCCAGCAATATGGAAGAAGCAAAGACTGTGAAATAGATTCCTGAAAGTCTCTGATTCCTGAATTCTAGTACAAAAAGAGCCTTGGAGAGCAATTGAGGCAGTAGCAGCTGCCCACTGTGATCCAGGCCTGGGGACCTCATACCCTGGAGGGGCCTTGAAATTATTGTTAGTCCTTAGCCTGAACCAAGTCTTTGTCATACACCAAAATGAAGCTCCTCCCTTTTCTTTCAAGTATGAGTAGATACTATAGAGATAATTTAAAAAATGAATCCATTGATGAATTCCTAGGAAGTTTTGTTCATTGGTATTTGCTCAGTCAATGAAGACCGTATTTCTTATCTATTGCAGTATAACAATTATCCTAAAACTTAGTAGCTGCAAACAATAAACGTTTATTATCTCTCATAGTTCCTATAGGAGCTCTGGTAGCGTAGTGCCTAAGGCACTTGACTGCTAACCAGAAGGTTGGCAGTTCAAACCCATCGGCCCCTCCTCGAAAGGAAGATGGGGCAATCTACTTTCGTAGTGATATTGCCTTGGAAACCCAAGGCAGGGTTGCTATGAGTTGGGTCCAACTCGACGGCACATAACAACAACATAGTTCCTGTGGGTCAGGAATCCAGGAGTGGCTTGGTTAGTAGTCCAGGTTTAGGGTCCCTCATGATATTACAATCATGTGTTGGCCTGGGCTGCAGTTTGGAGCTAGAATATCTGCTTCCAAGATGGCTCACTCACATGGCTGGCACACTGGTGCTGGCTGTTGGTGGGAGGCCTCAGTTCCTCCACACGTGGACTTCTCCACCAGATGGCTTACTCACATGGTTGTTGGCCAGATGGCTCAGTTCCTCCCCATGAGGTCCTCTTAACAGGAGAGGTTGTGAGCATAACATGGTGGCTAGCTCCCTCAGAGCTGAGATCCAATGGAAGAAGGCAGAAGCCACAACGTCCTTTATGCTTTATGACCTAACCTAAGAAGCAGTATACTGTCACCTGTGCCATTCTCTACTGGTCACACAGAACACCCTGATTCTGTGTGGGAGGCGACTACACAAGAGTGTGAATACTGGAAGGTACGGATCACTGGGTGTCATTTTGGGTACTAGCTACCACAGATACTAAAATCAAAAGAGCATCTGTGACATTCCTTAAAGGTTAAAAGGGATACTCAATGTTAAAAAAAAAAAAAAAAACTAGCAAAAGTAGTCTATAATGTTAAAAATCAAAATAATCAGAATAATCTTTACTTTTGGGGAGGTAGAGACTTGGTAGGGTCATGAAGGGAGCTCTGGTAAACTGGTAATATTTTATTTCTTGATAAGGATACTGGTAATGTGAACATATTTATTTTGTGAAAAGTCATTGACTATGATTTGTGCACTTTGCTGCATGTATGTGATACTTCAGTAAACATTTTTTTAAAAGGGTCCTCATACTTGAGAAGATTTGGAGTCACTCCTGTAGTTGAAATCTTATTTTATAAGAAAGAAAAACATTGGGGCTCAGAGAGGAATGGTGAGTTGCCCAAAGTTTCTTGGTGAGTCAGGGGTGGGTCTTAGACTGGCATTCAGGCTCCCTGGGTCCTGGGGAATGGCCCTTAGCAGGCACTGTGGGCACAGGAGCCAGATGCCACTGGAGGACTGGGACTGGGGGCTCCATTTCCTGTGCCTTGGTTGCTCAGCCTCTCTTCAGCTTCCCCCTGATGAGATGCAATGCTGTGCCAGGGTCAGACATTGTGTCCAGCCTATATAACCCCCTCCAACCAGGCCTTTCTGTGACCACAGACAGCTTGATGGGTCTCAGGGAAGAGCCATGTCTTGAGGTAGGAAGAGGACAAGTACTGGGGGGAGAGGGAGCTTCTCACAGAGAAGCTAGAACAGGCCTCTCAGATGACAATGTCCATCTCCCTTGGCTGAACTTTGAGGCCTTTCAGGTTGGATACCTTGAAGGAGAAATTCTATGGGAGCTCTTTATTGGGAAGGGAGCCTGAGGCAGACTTGGAGGATGGCAAGGAGGGGTTCCGTTGGGGTAGAGACTAAGACCTGCTGATGAGTAAGAGTTAACCGGACAAGTGTTCCAGCCAGAAGGAAAACATATGCAAAGTCCCAGAAGCTAGAGGGAGCAAATTATTATTTCAAAAGAGCTAGAAAAAAGCATTAGGAGGGATGAAGGGGAGGGTGATATGGGGTTGTGGACATAAGGGTGGGGGGAGATGGCTAGGAATTAGGTAAGCAGGGCATTGTATCCTAAGAACAGCAGGAAGACCAGGGTGATACTTATATATGTAACACTGTACCTGGCACATAAAAGTGAGATGGACTAAAGGAGGAAGGGAGAAAGAAGAAAGGAAGGAATGAAATTCTGGCCATCCCAGTCTAGCTCCATCCCTGTTTTCAATTGCAGCTGTGACTGGAGCATCTTCAGTAACCGTCAGGTTGGTCAGCTTCCCAATATCCCTGTCCAGAAGAGGAGGCTGTCCAGCTCCATGACCCCTTTGTCAGGCCTGACAGACCCCAAGGCCTCCTAGGACCTAGTCTGACCTGCTCCCTTCCTCTCTCTGTACTTCTGGCCCAGGCAGGGCGGGGTGGGGTCAACAGGGGCCCTAGGCTCTTGGCAGTGGACACAATGTTCTGGTTCAGTGGAAGGACCTTAAACTCAGAGACAAGGACACGGCAGTAAAGGATGATGTGGCCGAAGCCCCCGGTTCCGCTGTGCGCAGACCCCAGGTGTGTGATCGGGAGCAGTTAAATTTCATCATTACCCTTTCTCCGATGGTGTTTTTTATAGTCTTTTTTACTACTGGCACTAAAGGTTCTGGACTCATCCCGGTGGAGTGGAGGACATCAGTCGTCGGGCTGACTGCTCCGTGATATAAAAAAATGACAAGGCCCGGCTTAATCTTTCTGATAACTGTGTTCTGCGCCCCCATCCATCTCCACCAAGGGGTTTGGGCGAAGCTGGAAGACAAGAGCATCCCAGCATTTAAGAATGAAAAATTAAGTGCCCTTTTTAAGCACAGCGTGGAGCTCCCTGGCTTGGTGCTATTCTGGAGGTGGGGGATAGTGGGGGTGGGGGCAGTGAAAGCAAGTCAAGCTGCGTCTCCTTTAGGTCCTGAGGCAGGGGAGGTGAACAGTGTGCCCCACACAGTGTTGTGGGTGTGTCAGGGTGAGCATATTTGGAAATGTGGTGAGTCTGTGTGCTCATCTGGGTGGCCTCCTTCCATAATGTTTCTGAGTCCCTGTCCACATGGCTGTGCTTTTGTATGTGAGTGCCTGTACTGGGTAGTGTGGATCTAGCATGACAGAGTGTAAATAGCCCTGCATTTCAAGTTGAGGCCTGGGTTCGAATCCCAGCTCTGCTTTAATTAGCTATGTAGCCTTTTTGGAAAGTCACTTTCTCTCTCTGGGCCTCTTTTTATATTTGTGAAATCGGTGAGTTGGGACCACATGAAGCCAAAGTCCTCAAATTGAGGGCTCACTAGCCAGATGATCCTGGGCATATCATATTCTTTGCCTCAGTTTCCCTATCTGTCCTTTAAGATCCTTGTTCTAGGTGACTTCCAAAGCTATTTTGGCTTCCTGTGGGATGTGAAGACCTACAGCTGAGGAGTCAGTCAGGATTTGCAGCCCACCACTCCAGCCCTGACCCCATGCCAGCTCAGTATGGCTCAGACTCCTCTGATCGCTGGACCTTGGAAAGCAGCCACCTGTTTCCTTTTCAAGAAAGGGCAAGATGCAGGGCTAGCTTTGGGAACAGGATACAGAGGGCAAGAACACAGGGTTTAGCGCCTTCAGACCTGGCCTTCAGTGCCAATTTCACTTCCAGTTCTGTCTGTGATCGTTCTGTAAAATGGAAACAATAAACCTCTCCCGCTGAGTTGGTGAGAGAACCAAATAAGCTGTTGCAGGTAAAGTGCTTAACATGGACCTAATACACATTAAGTGCTCAATAAATGTTGGTTGTGACCCAGTGTCCCTGCAGGCTGCCCACATCCCAACCCTCTGCCTTTTATAACCACATAGCCCCCAAAGCAGAATTTGCCTGTCTGCCACCACCCACCACCTAATCCCATCTCCTCCTTATTGAAATCCAACCAGGGAGGGAGGCATGGGGACAAATGGCCACCTAGCTTTCCAAGCAAGATGCAAAAGAGAGAGGGAGGGGCAACTGAGCTGAGAGGCCTGGCTACCAAAGGACCTGGTTTGTCCCGGAAGGGTTCAACATTTGTTGCTAATGAGAGAGAAAGGGATGAAAAAAAGAAACCTGCCAAAAGCTCCTACCTGGGCCCAGGCAGATGCAGCCCCCACACAATCCCTTTATCACCAGACTGCGGGGAACAAGACGACAGGCTGATTAGGGCCTTGGTTATCTGGGGCAGGTGGTGTTTATCTGGGAAGTTTCTGCAGGCCAGGTCCCCATGCATTGGTGTGCATGTTATCTGGGCCACCGAAGGGGAGCGGCTGGAGTCCTGGGACCTCCCCACACACCCTACCCAGGGCGATGGGGTGGGGAAGCTTCAGGAAGACAATGAGAGGACAATAGAATCTCTTGTGTGATTGGGAGAATTTGTGGGCCTAACAACTTGGAAAAGCAGGGTGAGAATGGTTGTACAATGTGAAGAACATAATCAATGTCACTGAATTGTACACGTAGAAATTGTTGAATTTGTGTGTGTTCTGTTGTATATATTCTCAACAATAACAAAATTAAAATAAATGATATATATATATACACAAGAGGAATGACCAAGACCCCCTTGAACCCCAGGCCTCCCTACCCTAGTGTGTTCAGGGCCAAGTAAACTTGCCCCAGAGATTTGATGTCACCCCCAAGATAACGCCTGCTCCAGCTGGAGCCCTGGCCAGGCATAGAGAGTGATTGCATTCATCCCAATACACAATCCACCCTGGGGGGAGGAGTATCATCCCATTCTACAGTCACTGAGGTCTGGACAGGTTATATCACATGCCCAAAAGTGTCTAGCCAGGAAATGGCAGAATCAGGATTTGAACTCTGAACTCTGGTTGGCTTGATTCCGAGACCCTGGCCTGGGACAAATCCTGTGGCCAAGGCAGAGTGGAACTCAATGCCTTGCAAGGGAGTGACACATTACACCCTTCGAGACTGTTTGTGTCCATTCACTCCACTGATCTCACTCCAGCCTGGGAGGTAGGGAAGCTGAGCCTTGTTATTTTTATATTAAAAAAAATTTATTGTGGCAAAACATATATGATATAAATTTGACACTTCAGCCATTTTGAGTGTATGATTCAATGACATTAATTATATTCACAATGTTGTACAACTATCACCACTATGCCCAAAACTTTCATCACCCCAAACCCCAAACTCAGTACCCATTAAGCAAAAACTCTCCCTTTGCCCCTCCTCCCAGCCCCTGGGAACCACTAATAAACTTTTATCTCGATGTGTTTTCATATTCTACGTATTTCATTTAAGTGAGATCATACAATATTTGTCCTTTTGTGTCTGACTTATTTCACTTCGCATAATGTTTTCAAGGTTCATCCATATCAAAACATTATATCAAAACTTCATTTCTCTTTGTGGCTGAAGAATATTCCATGGTAAGAATATACATACCCATTTTGTTTATCCATTCATCTGCCGGTAGACAGTTGGGTTGTTTCCACCTTTTGGCAACTGTGAATAATGCTGCAGTGAACATTGGTATAGGGAAGTTGAGCTTTATCCACAGCACCCTCCCCCCCCACACACACACACTTTATAGGGGAGAAAACATATCCAGAAAGATACAACCCCTTGGCCAAAGTCACCCAAGTTAGAGTACAACTGAGACTTTGACCCAGTCCCCTGGCTCCCAGACTGCAGTAGCCCTGACCCTCTCCACCCTCACAGCCCCAACAAGGAGGGCTTTCCCTCTCTTCTGACCTGCTGAGGCAATTACCATCTGTACCACTCATGTGGCCCTTAATCATTTACTGCCCTTGCAAACAGCCCTTGGCCAAAAGCAATAAAGTTCTGGCTTGGACAGACCAGACTCTTGTTGCTGCTATTTGTGCATGTGACCTACCTCCCCTGCTGTCTGGAAGGGCCTGGAAGGCAAGAACCAGGTGGCTGTATAGTTTTGTGTTTTTTCTACTTGGCTAACATGCTGAGGATGGTCTGAAAATGTTTGGTGAGTGAATGCATGAACTTGGACCTGATGCATTGGGCAAGGAGAAGCCACAGGGGACAGGGATAGCAGGAGGAGTTGGCACCTCACACTCTGTAGGACCAAAGTTAAACTCAAGGTCTGCTCCATCCCCAAAAGTTAAACTTGCTCATCCCTAGGTGCCACTTCTTCCAGGAAGGCTCCCCTCACTGGGTTAGGTGCCACTTTTCCATATAAGCTTGTGCATGTGTCCATTAAACCAAACCAAACTCACTGCCGTCGAGTTGGATCTGACTCATAGCAACCCCTCCTTGGGTTTCTGAGGCAGGAGCTCTGGTAGCATAGTGCCTAAGGCACTTGACTGCTAACCAGAAGGCTGGCGGTTCAAACCCAGCAGCCACTCCTTGGAAGGAAGATGGGGCAATCTACTTCCGTAGTGATAACTGCCTCAGAAACCCAAGGAGGGGTCGCGATGAGTCGGGTCCGACTCAACGGCACATAACAACAACAACAACATCACTACAGAAGTAGATTGCCCAATCTTCCTTCTGAGGAGTGGCTGGTGGGTTTGAACCACCAGCCTTCGGGTTAGCAGTCAAATGCCTTAGGCACTACATGTCTATTACAGCCTTTAAAACATGGGTTGGGTCCGTTTGTCTGTCTCTTGGATTAGCCTCTGAGATCCCGCTGCCTAAGCCCAGTTCTCAGTGAATGTTTGGGAAGGAACAAGAATTTGACAACCCAGGAATCTCCTCCTGGATTCCTGCATCCCCTCAAAGAGAGTTGGCTCCAGGAGGACTCCCTGGGTTATTCTTAAACATGATCTTCCCCACCTATTCCTGGGACCTGTTGCTACCTTGTCCACTCCAACCACCCTCCTACTGCCACATTGCAAACCCCTCCCCAGATATAAAGAGTGGGAGACAAGGCTCAGGGTCCAGCAGAGTCAGAGTGAGGATGCCTGGTGTCAAGTCATGGAGGCCCTCCTGGAAGAGACCTGGGGCTCCAGGGCTGGCTGAGCACTGACTAGGCCTCGCCTCCTTCCCACCCATCCCCCTCCTGAGCTCCACAAGCCCCTCCCCCCACTGCCTTTCTTGGCAGCTGCCCGCACCCATGCCCGCCCTCTCCTCCCTGACCACTGGGCTCTGGCGGAGGGCGTGAGACTGTGCATCCCGTGTGTGTATCCAGCTGTTGCGTGCCACAGCTGGCTGCTTCAGCCTCAGCAGAGCCAGGAGGGCAGGCTCTGCCCCCAGCCAGATAACACCAAGAGCGGAAGAGGGTGAACAGAACATGGGGATATGGCTGTGGACAGGTTGTATCTGTTCAGTCCCAGCCCCAGACTGACAGTGTCCAGTGCTTTCCTTTGTGAACTTCCTGAGCCCTGACCTTCCCAGCTGCCTTCACACAAGGTGGTGAGAGGTGGTGCCATTCCACCTCTGGACCCTCTGTTTTCCCGTCTGCAGGATGGAACAGGCTGCTTCAGGAAGCCCCTTGCCTTGGGCTGTTTGTACTTCACTGAGCAGCACCAGGGAGTGGTGGGAAAGGCTCCAGGTGGACAGGAGGTGGGAGGACTGTCGGGAGGAGGCTACAGGAAGAGTCTAGAGGAGGCTGGGGAGGAAGGCACAGAGCACCTGGCTCAGGCTGGGGCTGCCCAGACCCTGAGAACAGCACTGTCCTGGATGAACCAGAGGAGCAGAGGGCCTCAGAGGGTGGATGTCCACACTGGCAGGCAGGGCCTCAAGCATAAGCCTTTATTGAATGCCTACCATGTGCCAGGGAAGAGACACATTTCTATCCCTGCCAGCAAAGTCTGACATAACAATAATAGAAACTGCCATTGTAAAGAGTGATAGAGTGGCCCAGGTACATTGGACATCTATATACATGTGCCGTGGAGTCCCTGGTGGCACAAATAGTTAAGTGCTTGACTACTAACTGAGAGATTGGCAACCGGAACCTATGCAGAGGCACCTCAGAAGAAAAATGGGGCACTCTTCTTCTGAAGGGAGCTCTGGTAGCGTAGTACCTAAGGCACTTGACTACCAACCAGAAGGATGGCGGTTCAAACCCACCAGCCACTCCTCGGAAGGAAGGTTGGGCAATCTACTTCCATAGTGATATCACCTTGGAAACCCAAGGAGGGGTCGCTGTGAGTCGGGTCTGACTCCACGGAACAATAATAACAACAACTTCTTCTGAAAGGTCACAGCCTTGAATACGCTGTGGAGTGCAGTTCTTAGTCTGACACTCGGGGTCACCGTCACCGTGAGTCGGAGTCGACTTCTCAGCAGCAGGTCTGGGTTATGTGTGCTGTGCCTGTTTTCTGCACTTCTCAGGTGTTAACTCATTTTTAACCCTTACCACACCTCTCTGTGATAGGTACTACTGCCATCATTCCCGTTTCATAGACGGGGAAAGTGAGGTACACAGAGGTGGAGCCGCTTACTCAAGAGCACACAGTTGAATTCACTGCAGGTGGGGTGGGTTGAGTGGGGACACTGCACTCAAACTGGGCCTCTGGTACCAACCCCTACGCCACCCTGCTTCCTCCCAAGACGCAGGGCAAGAGGCAGCTCAGGGGAGCTGTCTTCTCAGAGAGAAGGTTATTTGACAGGGGTGAGGGGCCGCTGGCAGCAGGAAAAGCATACGCCACGGTGTGCTGGAGCGAAGGGCACGGAACGTCTGAGGACTGAGAGGGCTTTCCACTGCCAGATCAGAAGGGACGAAGCCGGCCAGGGAGGCCGAGAGCAGATCCCATGGCATTTGGGTTTTATTTGGAGCCACTGGAAGGTTTTGAGCAGCATGAGGGACAGACCTGCACCCACCTCTGAGGAGGCTCCTGTGGCTGCAATGAGGATGAATGGAAGAAGATGTGGGTCCACGAGGAGGCTGGGAAAATGCCCCTTGAGAAGGGGTGAGGGCCTGGCTTGGAGGGACACAGGGATACTCAAGATAGAGAATGGGTAGGACTTGGGGTGATTTCCTCCCAGCCACAGACTTCCTCTTCTGGGGGTGGCCTGAGCTGGCATCTACTCTACCTGAGCACAAGCATGGCACTGCCATTGTTGGTGGTGACCTTGGCTGGAAGTGCAGTGGGGATTTGCTGCTATGAATCAGGGGAGCTCTGATCAGGGTGTGTGCCTGGGACAGAGTTCCCTGAAGGCTAGGAGGGAAGTAATGAGGTAATTTTATTAAAGATAGCGATTACAGATGCTAACAGCTCTGGTGGCGTAGTGCCTAAGGTATTTGACTGTAACCAGAAGGCTTGTGGTTCAAACCCACCAGCCGCTCCTCAGAAGGAAGACTGGGCAATCTACTTCCATAGTGATACCGCCTTGGAAACCCAAAGAGGGGTCGCTTAAGTTGGATTCAACTCAACGGCAGTGAGTTCGGATTTTTGGTTTACTATGTGCCCTGTTAAGTAGGCACTGTTTGCACTCCTGTTTCACAGCTGAAGAAACCGAGGGTCAGAAAGTTCAAGTGGCTTGCCCAACATCTCATGTCCACGTCGATGTCGGTCTGGTAGCATTCTCAGCCTCTGTGGCCCAATGTTCCTTATCTAATCCTGTTTCCCCCCTGAGAGTGAGCTGCCAGATTCTCGTAAGATATGGTGTGAGTGCACATTCATACACACACACACACACATTTTCCATGCTTCTGGTGACCTTGACTTTGCTTGCTTCAACAACTGAGCCCTCCTGGAGAAAACTTTCACCCCGACCATCATGAACTTCACTCTGATGATCATGAATGTGAGGATGTGCCACAGGTTACAGGAGTCAGTATACACATGGCCTTAGAGTCAGATTCACCTGGGATTGCTTTCATTCTCCTGGGCAAGCTGCTTAGGCACCAGCTTATGACTAACCTCTATTGACTATTCACCATGTGGTACTTGCTATTTCAAGTGCTTTACAGATTTATCTTGTTTAATCCTCATAGTGACCCGCTAAGGTATCTTCTATCATTAGTCCCTTTACAGAGGAGCAAAAGAAAGCACAGAGTGGTTTAGTCACTTGCCCAAGGCCATACAAGCTGGGAAGTGGTAGAGTCAAGATTTGAACTCAGACTGTTTGGCTCCTGAGTCCACAGTCTCAGCCTCTATACTGTTACAAAAAAATAACAATAAGAATACAGGTACCGAGGGCTTGCTATGCTCCAGGAGTCAGGCTAATCATTTCACCTGGATTATCAGGTAAACCATCTAGTGCAAGCTCCTCTTTCCCAGGTGAGGAAAAGACTGAGGGAAGGGGCCAGACCTTCCTGGTGACTGCCAGCTCCCCATGTTGCACACTTCCTACCACCATGTGGGGAAGTCTTAAAGCCCAGCTTTGTCGTGAGGAGGGGTCTATCTCTACCCTGCCCCAGGCATCCTGTGCTGTGGACAGACACAACCCATCTGTCCCAAGGCCCCTGCAGCCTGGCCTAACTCAACCCAACACCTCCCCTCCCATGCCCCAGTCTCTGCTGGTGCCATCTGCCTGGTGGCAAGGTGCCCACCCCCAGGGAGTGGGTGCCAGGGGCCAAAAGGGGAGCAGTTGGGAGGCTGGGTTGACCCATGAACAGTGGTCCAGCCCCTGGGCTCTGTCTGGGAGCTGCAGTGGGGTCACGGCAACTCCCAACCCCTGAAAGACACTTTGCCAGGCTCCACTAGCCTGCCAGCCAGCCTCAGAACACCAGGACCCAGCTCGGACTTTTACCCATTGGGAAGTCTCATCTCTGGGGACTCATCCCCTGCTCCACAACTCATTTCAGTGAAGGGACATGGGGCACAAAGTCTTCTCAAACACCTTAACCCTGAACACTTAGCTTGTCACACTGCCACTGCCTAACAATGAAAGCTCATGCTTCTGTAGCTCGTACTAGGTGCCAGGCTCTGTTCTAATCCCTTTACTTTGATTAACTCATGTAATCATCACACCACCTGATGGGGTAGGTGCAATTTTTATCCCCATTTTGCAGACAGGAAAACTGAGGCATAATATCATTAAATAACATGCAAGTTCATACAGCTGGGAAGTGGCAGAGCTGGAATTAGAACCCAAGCAGCCTGAAGTCTTGATTTTGAACTTCCTAGGCCCCAGACATTGTTCTGAGTGTTAGCTTGTTTTAACTTCACAACATCATACCCATTTTACAGATGAGGAAACTAGGGGCACAAAGAGATTTCCTAACTTGCCTAAGAATAGGAAGTGGTGGGACATGAATCTAGTAAGTTTGGTTGATTACAAGGATCCCAAGGCTCATGGGTGAAAGTAAAGGGCTCAGTAAGAAAAAAAGAGGTGGGCTCATTCCTGCCCTTTGCAGTCCTGTGGCCAACTTCTGCATCTTCTCTTCTACTCTGCTTGTCCTCCCCTCCTTTCTCCTCTCTCCCTCTCTCCCATCATCCCATCTTCAGTGGTCACAGCCAGGGGGACAAGGGCTAAGGAGGAGAGAGCATCTGTGAGCCGAGCGGGCGGGCAGGCAGGCAGGCAGGCGGGCGCAGGCAGAGCCTGCACATGCTCGAGACGTCTCTTCTGTGGCCAATTAAACAAATTGCAGCAAAACAGCATTTTATTAGTATTTGCCCATAGCAGTCTGGGGCTGCAATAAATTTCCTCCTGGCTGTAGTGCTGGAGAGGCAGGCGGAGGTGTGCGTGCCTCTGTGTGTGAGTGTGTGTGTGTGTACGGGGGGAAGAGAGCCGTGCCACTGGTAGGGTGTGGGGAGTAGGGTATGGGAGAGAGAGCTGGCATGTTAAGCAGTAGATGGTAGAGGAGAAACATCAGGAATGGCCCTGGGGGCTATTGGGTATCAGAGTGGCTGTCTTCCCAAACAACCGCTCCGCTTCATCATAAACACTGTGAGTTATGAGGCAGTGCTGTAAGCTGCACACCAGCAGCCATACCAAGGAAGCTGCCTGTCTGGGTTAGGCTGGGGGTGGGCAGGTGTGGGCGGGCATGGGAGCCCAGGGCCTGGCAGCTCCACCTGCCCTGGGTCCAGACCTTACCATGGGATACCTGGGTCATTGAAGTGGCCTTGTAGCTAGTCCCTCTTCCTCCAAGCTCTGTTTATTCATTCATTCAAGTATTTAGTGTCAGCTGTTTGCCAGGTCCTAGAGTAAACTGTCTATAAAGCATGTCATTCTCCTTTTCCAAAAAAATGTAATGATTCCCTGCTGCTTTCAAGCTCAACCCCAAGCTTCTGAGCCTGGTGTTTAAGGCCCTTCACAAGCAGGCTTCTGGTTCCCTTCCAGAATCTTCTGTAGCCAATCCCCTCTGTTTTAATAATAATAATAATAATAATAGTTAGGTTGTTGTTAGGTGTTACTGAGTCAGTTCCAATTCATAGTGACCCTGTGTACAACAGAATGAAACACTGCCTGGTCCCGAGCCATCCTCACAATCCTTGCTGTGCTTGAGCCCGTCGTTGTAGCCATGGTGTCAGTTCATCCCTTTGAGGGTCTTCCCCTTTTTCGCTGACTCTCTACCAAGCATGACATCCTTCTCCAGGGACTGGTGCCTTCCAACATGACCAAAGTAGGTGAGACAAAGTCTGGCCATTCTCACTTTTAAGAGAGCATTCTGGCTGCATTTCTTCTAGGACAGATTTGTTAATTCTTCCGGCAGTCCATGATATTTTCAGTATGCTTTGTCAATATCGCAATTCAAAGACATCAACTCTTCTTTGGTCTTCCTTATTCATTGTCCATATGCATATGAGGTCTTCCTTATTCACTGTCCACATACATATGAGGCGATTTGAAAATACCATGGCTTGAGTTACCAAAAAAAAAAAAAAAAACCAAACCATACTCACTGCCATTGAGTCGGTTCTGACTCATAGTGACCCCCATTGGGTTTGTAAGATGGTAAATCTTTACAGGAGTAAATTGCTCCATCTTCCTTCTGCAGAGTGGCTGGTGGGTTTGAACCTCCAACCTCTTTGTCTTCAAGGTAACATCTTTGCTCTTCAACATTTTAAAGAGGTCTTTTGTAGCAGATTTTCCCAGTGCAATATGGTGTCTGGTTTCTTGATTGCTGCTTTGAAAAGTGTTGATTGGGACCCAAGTAAAGTGAAATCTTTGACAACTTCAGTCTTTTCTCTATTTATCATGATGTTGCTTTTTGGTCTGGTTGTAAGGATTTTTGTTGTTCTTTATGTTGAGATGGAATCCATACTAAAGGCTGTAGTTTTTGCTCTTCATCAGTAAGTGCTTCAAGTCCTCTTCACTTTCAGCAAGCAAGATTATTTCATCTGCTATCACGATTGTTAATGAGTCTTCCTCCAATCCTGATCACACGTTATTCTTCATATAGTCCAGCCTGTGAAATTATTTGCTCAGCATGCAGATTGAATAAGTTTGGTGAAAGGATACAACCCTGATGCACACCTTTCCTGATTTTAGATCCTGCAGTATCCCCTTGTTCTATTTGAATAACAGCCTCTTGGTCTATGTACAGGTTCCTCATGAGCACAATTAAGTATTCTGGAATTCCCATTCTTTTCAGTGTTATCCATAATTTGCTATGATCCACATAGTTGAATATCTTTGCATAGTCAATAAAACACAAATAAATATCTTGCTGGTATTCTTTGCTTTCAGCCAAGGTCCATCTGACACTAGCAGTGATATCCCTCATTCCATGTCCTCTTCTGAATCCAGCCTGAACTTTTGGAAGTTCCCTGTCAATGTACTGCTGCAATCGTTTTTGAATTATCTTCAGCAAAATTTTACTTACTATTATTATTAATAATAATAGCAGCCAATATTTATTGAACATTCACAATGTGCCAGGCACTGGTCTGACTGATTTACATGTATTAACTCATGTTATCTCCATCACAACTCTCTGAAGTAGGCACTATTGTATCAGTTAGCATGGGCTACATTATTCTGTGGTAATAAACAACTCCCAAATTTTAGTAACTTGAAACAACCAAGGTTGATGTGTTGCTAAAGCCACATGTTCAATGTGCATTTTTTGGGACTTTACTCATTGAAAAGACTCAAGGGCTCAGACTGATAGAGCAGTCGCATCTCAAACATTGTTGGTCACTGGATAGTGCCAGAAAGAAAAAAAGGGAGTCCTGGAGGCACTCAGACTGACCACTAGATGCCCAGGCCTGGAAATGGTACTTCTGCTTCACAACTCACTGGCCTGGACTGTTCACATAGCTCTACCTAACCACAAGGGCACCAGAAAATGCACCTCTACCTGTGCCTGGTGAGCCTGGAAGGGGAGCTAGCCAACAATAGTTGGCAAATCGCACTGATGACTACCACAACTATTAACAGCACCCTTTAACAAATGAGGAAACAGAGGCACAGAGAGATTAAGCAAACTATGCAAAGAAACACAGCTAGAAAGTGGTGGAGCTGGAATTCAAACATAGACATTCTGGCTCCATACCTGCGTAGTAGCTTTACAATTTCACTCTTCATCCTTGCATGTTTTGCTCATGCTTTGCCTCTGCTAAGAATGACCTCCCACCACTTCTCTACCTGGTAAACTCCTACTCAGCCATCAAGACCTTGCTCAAATACACCCTATTCTCTCTGGTTCCAGGCACACAGAACTTCCCATCTCTAGGTCTACACAGCCCTCCCCTATGGAACTGTGGCACAGTCTTAGAGCAGTGCCCTGTTCTGTGCCCTTCTCAAGGGAAGGACCTGCTTAATCCTTGATGTCTATCCTTAATCTATCCTTGATGTCTCTCACTGGAACTGAACTGGGATGGGGCTGCTTGGCAGGGGTGGTAGGCATTAAGGCCTTTCTGGGGTGTAGTAAGAATTCACCCCCATCTCATTCTGGAAGTCTCTTGGCCTAGACCCTGTCTCCCTTGAGACCCCAGACTAAAGATCCTGATGGGGTATGAGGTTGAAGGAAGACAGGAAGCAGCGGAGCCCTGGGGCTTCTCTGGGAAAGGAGCAGCAGCCCCCAGGGACTTCCTAGGGGTGTGGAGGGGGTCTCTGGGGATGGGAGCCCAGTCTGGGAGCTGCTTGTGGTCCTACCTCCTGGCTTTGGACCCAGCCATTAGGCTGTTCCAGTTGAGAGCTCTCAGCCACAAAAGTTGTTTTCCCACCCTGCAAAACTACATTCCCTCCCCTCCTTACCTACTTCCAGGCCCAGAGAGACTAACTCAGATCAAATTGGGCTCCCTTCCCCTTCCCACAGTATCAGAGGCTGATGTCAAGGGATACCCTGTCCAACCCCTCCCCTATTCCTAGGACAGTTTCCATGGGTAGAAGAGAAACAAAGGGGGTGGGAGGTGAGGGGTGTGTGTATGTGTATTCAGTCCAAGGCCCCAGTTACTGTTGGGCCACCAGAGATTTCTAGGGTTCAGGCCACGCTGCCCCCCGCCCCCGGAAAGAGCTAGCTATGCTGTACCCCTCCTCTTACTTCTCCCCTCCCCGGCGCTCAAAATTCCTTTCTCTCCAAGAGAATGTCCTTACTCTTTTATAGCCAGGAGGCATGTTTTCTTCCTGTAGGTGCCCTTTTTCTCCTTTGGCACAGAGTAGAGATTCAATGAATATTTGCTGAGTGTGTGGATGAATGAAAACATTCCATTCAAAAGTGAAAATAAAACACTATCCTTTCCACGCATGGTAGAGAAACAGAGCCTGAGTGTTCCCACCTTCATTTTGTCATTAAAAGGATCATTAGTGTGCTAATCCTGAACCCTTCCACCCAAATCTTAATTTCTAAAGCCCTGATGACACCCAAATCCTGCTGGCTCCCCATGAGCAAAGCTACAGGCCTTCTGCTCTCAACAAGATTGTAATAAAGTCCCAGGAAATATGCCTCCGGTTGGCCAACCAGGGAACATTTATCAAGCACCTACTATGTACAGGGCATGGTGCCTGGAGGTCCAGAGACAAGGAGACTTAGTTATGTCACTGTTGCTGGAAGAGGAACTGAGCCAGGTGGGCTCCAGCAGGGACAGGTGGAAAGGGCATTAAAAAGAAGGGGGCAGACAAGGAGCCATCTTATATTTTTTTTCTCTATATTCTCATATTTAAGTGTTTTCTGGGGAGCATAAATTGCTTTGGTAATTTTTCAAACAATATTGAATTTTTTACAGAATGGACATGACATCCATTTGCAGGAGGCTTGGGAGAAGTGCGGTAGAGCTCCCCTACCCCAGACCTAGTTTTAGTAGTCTTTGGAGATGTGGGGCCATCAACTCTCAGATAGCAAGACAGGGAGGCCAGGTTTGAAGCCTTGGATGATGTGGAGTGGTGCACAGGTAACGGGCCTGGGCCACTGGGCTGGAAGAGCAGGGCTCAAAGGCCCTGTCTTAGCCTGGCTTGGCCATAGGATATGAGGGGAGCCAGCTAGGGCTGGGTTGAAAGAATGAGACTGACAGCCCCATCACCCAGGGAATCAAGTCAAATGAGTCTAGGGCAGGGTCAGGCACTGACAAATGTGAGGCAAGGTGTCAGCACAGCCTAGGCTCCCTGTTGTTCTATCTCTGTAGCAAGGCTTGGGGTGACAGTAGGGCTGGGTGAGACCTCTGTGACTGGCTAGGGAGAAACATACATAAATATATATATAAATATTATGTATCCAAACATACATAAATATATATCTATAAATATTATATATCCAAAAACCAAAAAACCAAACTCACTGCCATCAAGTCAGTTCTGACTCATAGCAATCCCTCCTTGGGTTTCCAAGGCAGTATCACTACAGAAGTAGATTGCCCAATCTTCCTTCCGAGGAGTGACTGGT
Source organism: Orycteropus afer afer (assembly GCF_000298275.1). NCBI lineage: Eukaryota > Metazoa > Chordata > Mammalia > Tubulidentata > Orycteropodidae > Orycteropus > Orycteropus afer. The sequence continues at coordinate 4,687,524 of NW_006921783.1, read as the reverse complement.
GGGTTTGAACCGCCAGCCTTCTGGTTAATAGTCAAATGCCTTAGGCACTACACCACCAGAGCTCTTATCGTACCTCATCCCTTTATGTTTACAAAGCACTTTCACATTAAGACTATTTGTCACCAATGAGATATTGTTATGCCCATTTTGCAGATTAATATCATGAGGCTGGAGAGGTGAAATAATTTACCAGAGATCACACTAGTTATAAGGCAAGTCTTTACCTAAGTCTTCTGATTTCAAAGTGTATCTTTTTTTATGATGCCAATTTGTCTAAATGTTTTGAATCATGAGACAGATAAAGAAACAGCCTGATACAACTTCCAAGACCCTCTCTCAAAAAACAGCTGTGGGGAGAGAACAAAGACCCCCACCAACTTGGTGGTCCTACTACAGACCCCAGTGCTCCCAAGCTTTCTTTTAGACAAACTCACAGCCCCTTAAATGAGAATGACATTTTGGGCCCTACATTTCGGCTTCTTTTGAGCCTTGAGGATGTACAATCCTGAGAGAAGGCAAGGCTGATAAGACTCCAAGTTGAGGAAGCTGAAACTCAGAGAGGTCAAGCAACTGACCCAAAGTTACACAGCAAGTTAATGTCTGAGCCGGGGCTAGAACTTGAGTGTATAACTCGGAGGTTTTCCTCTCTGGGTCCTCTCTGCATTGCCATTCATTTTCCTGCCTCTTTCATATCTCTCCCCCAGGGGCTGGAGATGGAAGCTTCTGGGCATCAAACTGTTGCTCCTTTTCCAAGACAGCTGGCCACTTTTTTTGTTTGTTTGTTTGTTTTTGTTGAGAATTCCCAACCCTCTCCCCAGAGAGAAACTCAAGAATCTGGCACAGGTCTCTACCACACCCCTACTACACCCCCAAGTTGCCAGATTCTTGTTAGGAGTTTGGGCTGGGCAAGTACTACCCATTGGGGCTCCCCATCCTCACTGCTCTCTCCCCATTGTCGTTTGAATAACCAGTGGTTCTAGGGCCCATTAGTGGACACCTCCCCATGCTGGGGGGGTGCAGTGCCTCTGCAGCAGCACTGCAGGGCGGAGGGTGGGAGTGACTGACAGTAGCAGGCCCCAGTGGTGGACGATGAAGATAACTGCTCGTGACAGATGAAGACGCGGCCCAGGCAAAAGCTACATCCTATTTGGCTTTTAATTTGGAGGCCCCGAGAGTGAATTCTGAAGCTCCTGCTCTCTTCCTTACGTGCAAAGTGGATCTGACTTTCAGGAAATGATCTGAAGTGAAACCACATTACTTATCAGCATCTCTCTCAGATTCATAGCCTTCACGCTCCTACCCCCATCCCTGAAGGGACCAGGGCTTTCCCTTGCAGGCCCTCCCGAATGCCTCTATCGACTGGTGGGCAGCTAGCATGGCCAGAGCCTTGGTGGTGGGTAGGTGGAGGTGGATGCTCAGCTACAAGCTGGAAATTCAGAAACTACAATCAACAATTTCATCTAAACCAGGGATCCGAGGGAAGATGACAAATCTGTCTGCCCACAACCTGCTTCTCTCAGGTCAGGAGCTAAGAATGATTGTTTTTTTAATGGTTGAAAAAAAATCAGATGAAGAAATTTTGTGGCACATGAAAATTATATAAAATTCAAATTTCAGTGTCTCTAAATAAAGTATTTTTGGAACACATTCATTTATCTATTGACTATTGTTCTTTCTGAGCTACGACAGCAGAATTGAGTAGGTGCAACAGAGACAACATATGTCCCTTCAAAGCTAAAATATTTACCATCTGATGGCCTTTTGCGGAGCTCTGGTAGCATAGTGGCTAAAGCACTTGACTGCTAACCAGAGGGCTGGTGGTTCAAACCTACCAGCCACTCCTCAGAAGGAAGGTTGGGCAATCTACTTCCGTAGTGATACTGCCTCGGAAACCCAAGGAGAGGTGGCTGTGAGTCGGGGCCAACTCGACGGCGCGTAACAACAACAACAATGATGGCCTTTTACATAAAAGTTTGCCAACCTCAGATATACACTCTCATTTCTCCAATTGAAAGCATTTTAAGATCATTTTGGGGCAAGAGGACAGGGAAGGGGTGGTCCTGAACCTCCCGCCACATACCAAGCAAGTGAAGAAACAGCTGCTAACTCAACCCCCATCAGGGAGGGGTACTAACCGCAATAGTCAACGCCCATGTATTATGTTTATCGAACCCCAACTGTAATCAGTCCTGTGATAGGCAGTAGAGATAGAAAGATGACTAAGACCTGTATCCATTGGCTCCCTCCTGCACACAGATGCTGACAGCCTCCAATGCAGGGTTAAGCACCAGGCACAGGGATGAGTGCACCTGGCCCTGCACCTGAGCCCTCACAGTCTGGGGTAGGAGGTCCAGACAAAGAGGTAAACAGAAAATCACCATGTCCTATACTAGGTGTGACCAGTGGAGATATGCCCTGGGTGGGGGGAGGAGGCTAAGGAGACAGAAGGAATGGGTGCCTAGGCTAGCCTGGGGTTTAGGAACAACTTCCTGAGACGCCCCCCTCTGGAGAAGTAGTATGTCACCCCTGCTGTACTTGAGAATCACCTTGAGGGCTCTGAGAACACTTCCAATACCTGAGCCCCCAGAGATTCTAACTTGATGGTCTGACGTGGGTCCTGGGTATTGTCATGTTTTTAAAGTGTCCTGGTAATTAGATGTTTAACCAGGGCTGTGATCTCTCTAAAGGGTGAATAGGAATGGCTGGACGAAGTGGACAGAAGGTGGTCCAGGGACAAAGGTCGGTATTCTCTGAGTGGATGTGTGAGCAGCCCAGGCCTGCAGGCAGCTCAGATCTCCCCACAGAAGCCCCCACCCCTGCCAACCTCCACACAGATTGTCTTCCACTCACCTCCCCACAGAGGGCCCCCAACTGCCTCAGGTCCTCAGGCAGCCTTTCTCCCCACTGTTTCCCCCCCAGAGGAAGTACCCCTCCCCACCCTGATAACTGCCCTAGCTCATCAGGAAAAGCACTGATCTGATCAGACTCATTCATAAACTAAGCCAATTCCTGGGGTCAGTGAGAAGAATGTCCCTGGGAATTAAGATAAGGAAGGAAATGATGATCTACACATCATTAGGTCAAACATCCCCTTCCCATTGCTCTCCACCCCAAGGGCTCTGCAATGACTAGACCCAGGTGGGAACAAGCTTTAAGCCTCAGTTTCTCCTTCTCTAGCACCCCCACCAAAATACAGTAATGTGGCCTGGAGGAGAGAGAATGGGGTTCAGGCCCCAGCTGAGGCCTCGCTCTTCCTGCACCCCCAGGTCTCTGGGTCCCCCAGGTGCTGACTGCTAGAACTCTCCTGACGGCAAGGCCCTATCTTTGATCACTCAGGTAATGGCCTGGCTGGCTCTTGGTGGAGGCAGGGAATAGAGTTAGCACCCACGCTCCGGGAGCCCTGACAGCCCGTTTAACAAGGTGTCCAACATCCCATTTCCTCTGCACTTCCTCTCGCCTTAATCCTTTTATGCGAAACTCACTCAGGAGCAAGCCCTGTGAAATTGAGGCCTCTCTGTACACACAGCCTGGCCTGCTCCCACTCCTCCCGAAGTGCGCCCCTCCCATCCCAGATGCCTGGGAAAAAAACATGGCTGGGCATGAGGAGGGGCCCTGGGTGCCTCAGAAGGTCACCCCCAGACTCTGGAGGGTGGGGAGTAAAAGGGGCACCTCAGAAATGGCTTAGCTTCTCTGGCCACGCCGGGGCTTCTGGGGCTGTGGCTCAGGCCTGACATCCAGAGCATCATCTGGTCACCCTACGCTCCCTCCTCCCTGAGTCCCTCTGGGGTGGGGACCTCAGACCTGGAGTCAGAGTTTGAAGGGAGGTGGTAGCTCCTGGTGGTTCTAAGGAGACCTCTGACCCCAAGCCCTCCTCTCCTGACCCTACCCCACAGAAGAAAAACAAATCATTAACATTTCAGCATTATCATCCTTTGGGAAGTGAGGATCCAGCCCCATCCCAGCCAGGGCAAGAGATAAGGCCCAGGTTATCTTGGCTGATGGCTGATGATGGGGAATATAAAATGCTAATACTGAAGAAGAGGCGATTGGAAAAAGGCAAGCGGCCCAGTTCTCCACCTCTTCTGGCTCGGCTTCCTGTCACTCTTCCTACCGTGCACTCCTTGCTGGATTCCATTCACTTGCCAGATGACGCTAGGCAAACACTTCAGAGTCCTCTCAGGAAAATGGGGACAAGTACTCCTTTATTACAAATGTGGGGAAAGGACCTGGCATAGTGCTAACAGTCCACGCCAGTGCTCCTCTCTTTCCTTCCTGATAGTTTCCCATTCTCCACCTCCCTCCCTCCCAGACCAGCTCCCACCAACCCACTCCTTCCCTCCCAGGCCCTCTGGTAGAGATGGGAGCCTTGAGGGGGGTTTCAGGGCAGGTCCCTTGTCCTTTTGTTCATTCCATCTGCCTTTGCTGTGGATGTGGGACAGACAGATGTCACACCTGGACAACTGGTCATGATGGGAAAAGGTAGCTTTGGCTTTGGGGGTATGGGGCAAGGATTCCCTCACCTACAGGCTCTCCCCATTTCTTTTCCTCAATGGGACACAGCTCCTGCAGCTTGGCCAGAGCACAGCTTTCCCAGAGAAGCCTGTCTCCCTCCACCTCTGACCTCAGTGCCTCATGTAGGTGGTTTTGTGGCTGTGTCCTTGGCATACTGAGGACGTTCAGGTTTGGTGAATCCCCATGGACAGAGCTGGATTACACACTGGGCAAACCCCATCCACGCCGAGAGCACCAGCAAAATGCGAATGCCTGAGTATGGTTTTGGAAATAATTTAATATTCTAAAGAAAACATAAAAGTTATACAGGAGGATCAGAAATTTGTTGGGCTTCCTTCCATCTATTTAGGAGACCTGGTAGCCCAGTGGTTAAAGCATTTGGCTGCTAAACAAAAGCTTGCTAATTCAAACTCACCAGCTGCTCTGAGGGAGAAAGATATAGGAGTCTGCTTCTGTAAAGATTTGCAGCCTTGGAAACCCTCTGGGGCAGTTCTACTCTGCCCTGTAGGGTTGCCATGAGTCACAGTTGACTGGACGGCAGTGGGTTTGGTTTGGGTGGTGCAATGGTTAAGTGCTTGGTTGCTAACTGACAGGTTGGCAGTTCAGACCTACCCAGGAGCTTTGCAGAAGAAAGACCTGGTAATCTACTTCTATAAAGATTACAGCCAAGAAAACCCTATGGGACTATTCTACTGTGTAACATGGGGTCAGTATGAACTACAATGAACTCAGTAGCACTCAACAATGCCTTGTTATTGCTGAGTTTTTATTTATTTATCTTTAAGTTACATTCAAGGAGAGGTCTAAACTTCTTAATGTGGGCCTGACGCCTACCTTGTTATATGTTGTACTGAGACATAGACCTCTCCCTTGCCCCAACCTGGACAAGGTTTGGATTTTAGTCAGCACAGGACTGTGGGACCTTGGGCAGACCACATCCTCCCCAGACCTCATTTGGAGGGGGGATCCTAGTTGGGGACTGTCTAAGGTCCAACAGCTCTAAGGCACTCCTTCTCTGGGACAGCCTCCAAGTCCTCCCCTCTTCAGGACTCATACCTGCCTACTACAACCTTAGCCCTGGAAGAGCCTTAAGGGTCACAGAAAATGACCCCATCATTTCCTAAATGTTTAGGAAGGGGGAAACAGAGGTGCAGAGAGCTTCCAGGTTTGTGCAAAGAAGACACATGGCATGGACGGGTGACTCTGCCAATCCAAGCCTGCCCACCTATCTCTCAGCCCCACAGCCACCTTGAGATATGGAGGAGTGCCTGGCCTGTCGCTGGAAAGCAACAAACCAGGACAGAGAAAGATGATGAGGAATTCTCAGGAATTGAAAAAAATGTAGAGACAGACAAGCCAAGATAGGGGCTGTGAGATGCGAGGGGACAGAGGGAAGAGGGAGAGAAGGCTCAGAGACCGAGAAACAGAAAGAGGAGAAGATGGAGGGGCCCCTAAGGAATTCTGATCTTTAAAGCTGACTGATAAAAAGCTTGTTCCAAAGACAAATTCTTTCAAACCAACAGCTCCAATGAGACTTTCCGTCATTCTCCCTATCACAGCCTGGCCCCTTCTCTCCAGGAAGAAGATGAAAGAATATCTTCATCTTCTCCGCCTCCTGGCCTCCCTCCCTCCCTCCCATCTTCCCTCCCTTCTCTTTCTCCTCTCCTAGCACCTACCCTACCCTAACCTCTGAGCCTCCTAGAGCTGGGAGGCTCTACCCTGACTCTCATCCTGCACCCCCTCACCTCTGCCTCTCCATTTCCCTCTCCCTCCTCCTAATTTCCCTTTTCACTGGATCAAAAGAACCTCCAGGACCAATTCTCTTTCCTTCTCCTCTCCCCTCCTGGTTTTTCCCTCTCTGCTCTGTCATTACATCCCTGGGTGGCTCAAACAGTTTGCACTACAGTACTACTAACTGAAAGGTTGGCGGTTCAGACCCACTCAGTGCCATTGCAGAAGAAAGTCCTGGCAATCTGTTTCTATAAAGATCACAGCCAGGAAAACCCTATGGAGCAGTTCTATTTTGTAACACAAGGGGTTGCCATGAGTGGGATCACCTTGACAGCAATGGGCTTGGTTTTCTGGTATGGCACTGTCATTACTTCTTGACATTGCCCCTGCCCCCTACCATGGTGCATGTGTGACGGCCCCAGGCTTTCTTCCCTGGATTTCTGAAACAATTACATCAGCCAAACCTTCCTGGCTGGGGAAGAGAGGCCAAGAGGGCCCCCTATTTTTACTTCTTCTTTCTCAATCTTCACTGTCAGGTTACTCAGAAGGTCTGGAAACCAAGCCTGGTCCCTGCCTTGGCCTGACCGCCTAAGCCAGATCTGTCCTGGGGAAAGAATTCTCTCCCTACCCTGCCTCCTTCTTACCAGTTATGGCTGAGGCTTCCTCCCACTAAATTTCCACCACACTCTTCCTGCCCCCAGTATTAGGTCTGCCAGTGGCAGGGGATATACCCACATTTGGGAAACATGCCTCAGATGGGTTCTATCCACCTCAGTCTCTAAGAGCATCTGTCCGCCCCTTTTTGCTCTCATCCCAAGGTCTGTCCCTTGTCAAAATCTCTGCTCTCTTCAATATCTCCCCTTCTTCCTCTGGAAGAACTCATTCATCAAGGCCCTGCTGAACTGTCACCTTCTCTGGGAAGCCCTCCCCAACTCTCCCTTTCTGAGGCCCTTCCAAGCTCCCTTTGCACGTACTAATGGGCACCACTGAAACTATCAACAACATCATTTCATTCAACAGACACTTGGTGAGCACCTGCTGTGTGCCAGGTGTTGGTTTGGTTACACAGAGATTCATTTATTCAACAAATATTTATTGAGCACCTATAATATACCAGACTATAATGATGAACCAAATGGACACAATCCTTCGTCTTCTGGGGCTTATAGTCAAGTAGGAGATAAAGACATATAAGAGTTACTATATGGGATGGTAGCTCTGGTAGCTTAGTGCCTAAGGCATTTGACTGCTAACCAGAAGGCTGGCGGTTCAAACCCACCAGCCAATCCTCGGAAGGAAGATGGGGCAATCTACTTCCATAGTGATACTGCCTCGGAAACCCAAGGAGGGGTCGCTATGAGTTAGGTACGACTTGACAACACATAACAATAACAACATATGATAGTAAGTGGTGTGGTGCAAGGAAGTGAAGGGTACTCTGGGGTCCTGAGTGGGCACCTACCCCAGCCTGGAGGTTCAGGAAGGCTTCCAGGAAGAGGGGTGAGGGAGATTTATTCCTGAAAAGAAGAGGGGAGGGGGACCCTGGGCAGAGGACCCTGGAAGCATGAGAGAGCATGGTGAACATGGGGACCACAAGGAGGCAGGTAAGATTCTTTGGTAAAAGTGGTGGATGGTAGAGCTGAGGGACCATACCTCAATCACAATCTTCCTCCAGGGCCTGGCCCTATGTCTACAATTCACAGTCAAAGCCAGTAAATTTCTTGATGTTAAATGAAGAGAGCTCAGCTAATAGACACTTTTTAGGTGCTTACCATGTGCAGGACACTGGGCCTTGGGATAGAACATAAGGTTTACAAGCATCATACTAATAATGATCACTAATATGTAGTAAACTAGGCATTGGTAGTTCAGTGGTAGAATTCTCTCCTTCCTTGTGGGAGATCCAAGTTCGAGTCCTAGTCTATTCACCTCATGCACAGCTACTATCTGTCTGTCACAGAGGCTTGGGTGTTGCTAAATGCTGAATACATTTCAGTGGAGCTTCTAGACCAAGACCGACTAGGAGGAAAGGCCTGTTGATCTGCTTGTGAAAATCAGGCATTGAAAACCCTATGGATCACAATGGTCTGGTCTGAAACCAATGGTGGGAATGGTACAGGGCCAGCCGGTGTTTTATTCCATTGTGTGTGGGGTTGTCATGAGTCAAGGGCCAACTTGATGGCAGCCAACAACAACCACAACAGTAACATGTATTAAGTTGCTCACCCACTGTGTGCTAGGCACTGTGCCAAGTGCATTACTCCTTTATTCCTCACAGCAACCCTGTGTGGAATGATTGTGATGATTTCCACAGCCCAGATGGATGTACTAAGGTTCAGAGAGGTAAAGTGAGTTCCCCAAGGTCACACGGGAGCCAACATTTGAATACAGGCTTAACTGCGACGTAGTTGCTTCTCCTCAGACAAAGAATAGATTACCTTCCAAACTTGCAGACCACCATCTTGCAAAACCCTGATGCCCTAGCCTTCTGAACTGCCACCTTTCCTCCCTGGGAGCTAGCCTTCATAAGAAACCCATCCTCTTCTTCCCTCCTCTTTTCCGTTAGCCTTGATACTTCAGTTCCTCCCTGGTCTGTCCCCTCCCTTCAAAGAGAGAAAAAATGGGGAGAATGGGTCTTAAAGATACATGTATCCATCACTATTATTATTTACATCCTAATGTACGTCTGTGGCTCGGCTCCAATGGGGGAAATGTAAATCAGGTGGACACGCTCCCGAAAGCCCTAAAGAGCTAGGCTCCCCCAAATTAGAATAGAAAATGCTCTTTTAAAATGCACCTTTAATATGTAAAAGCCTGCCGAACTGGGCTTTAAATAAACCAAACTTGAACCAGATGCCAAATAGAGTAGATGAAGGACAGGTGCACAGAGGGACCTGGGCTCGGGAATGAGGCCTAAACAGCTATTTATATTAATGCAAAGAAAGTTCAACATTCTTCCCCTTGATATATGCTGCAGTGGGAGGTGGTTTTTGTCCCACCAGCGAGAATAAAATGCACTGCTCATGATGGGCAGGGTCACATGTATGAGATAAAAAGCTCTAAGTGTAATATATGTCTCCACCGCATATTCTCTGCAGGCTTTGCGATAGGTCGGCAGATGACAACAAGAAAACATTGACTCAAGGTTAGACGCTGTTCACCAGGCTCCCAATGTCAGTTCGCTGTCCTGAGGGACTGCAGCTGTCTCAAAATGGGCCCGGAAGAGCCACAGACTGGGCTTCTGGGGTGCTCTCCTGGTCTCCAGCCTGCCTTTGTGTTGGGCAGACAGATGGGCCCAGGCTGGAGCTGGGAGTCTCAGGCCTGCTGGCCTGAGTGTGCCGGCTAGAGGTGTATCTTGGTTTCCTAGGGCTGCTGTAACAGAAACACCACAAGTGGGTTTCTTAGAACAAGTGTTCTAAAGAACACAAGTTTATTTTGTCTTGGTTCAGGAAGCTAGAAGTCCAAATTCAGGGCACCAGCTCTAGGGTAAAACTCTCTGTCTGTTGGTTTTAGGAGGAGATCCTTCTCTCAGTTTCTGTAACCCTAGCATTCCTTGGCTCCTTGGTGATCTTCACATGGCATCTGTCTTCCCGTTTGTGTCTCCTTTCGTGTCTAATCTGTTCTTTTTAGATCTCAGAAGTGATTAGGTTTAGGGCATACTCATTGCTGATATGAGGTTCATTAACATAACAAAGAAAACTCTATTCCCAGACAGGATTATATCCACAGATACAGGTTAGGATTCCAACATGTATTTTGAATGACGCAATTCAATTCATACCAAGAGGGAATGTGTGTCCTCCCACTGGGGACCCCTCTGACTGCCTATAGACTCCTTGTAGACTCACAGCAACCTCAGTAGTTTATAAAGCAGGCATCTATGAGTGTGGGAGGAGGTGTGCCTTAGCTATTTCACAGGCGTGTTACATAAATTCCTCTTTATGTAGAAGTCAGAATTTGTTTATTCATTCATTTATTAATTCATGCAGCTATTCATGAACATTCATTCATTCAACAGAGCGTTATTGAGAAACTTCTGTTGGACCATAGTGGAGGCAGTAGAATTTGAGGTTCTGAAGGATATAAAATGAGGAGAGTAATAGCACTTGTTCAAAGAGGTCAGCTATGTACGATGTTTATTTAGCCCAGTGCAGGGCACGTGGTAAGTATTCAATAAATGGTGGCCTAATTGTAGTTATTAGTGTTAGGCAATGTGTTGGTTGGGGAGGGAAGAGGACCAAATGATGACTGAGATGCTGCTGGTTGCTTCATCAGGACCTTATAGTCTATGGGTGAAGTCAATGCTTTCAAGGTATTCCCAATCTCATGAGGAAGATGGACCCACATACAAGTTGTTACAGTGCTTCCCATTATTATGTGCAAAAGGAGCTCAGAAAGGGTTCAGAAGGGGAGAATCAGAGAGGGCTTCCCAGAGGAATTGGGGCCTTGCAGAATAAGTAGAGGTGGTTTAAATGGTAAGTTATGATGAAGTATGCACAAAGTGCTATGAGGAGCACATGTCACAATTAGCATAGGAAGGCTTAAAAGAACAGGTAATATTTCACCTGGGACTTTAAAAATCAGTATAATCTCCTCAAGAGGAGATGTGAGTGGAACAGCATTTTAGCCCAAGGGAACAATTGGTACAAAGAGATGGCCTGTGACAGGGCTAGATGCAATAAGAAAAAGGGGAGAAACTCAGTGTTTCTGGGACCTGAAATGTAGAATAGGCTTGGGAGCATCAGAGAATATGGTTAGAGAAGGCCTTGCAGGCTAAGATGAAGAGTTAGATTTTTATTCTGTTGAGTATGGAGAGCTCACAAATTGAAGAACTGTTTTCTCCAATTAACCTAAAGGCAATTAATCCTCACACTGGCTCAGTTAATGGCCTGGTCTGGGTTAGAAAGATGAGCTGGACCATCCAGACCCTCTGTGGTGGATTAGTCAGGACCAGCTAGGTTATACTGCAGTAACAAACCTCATAAAAATCTCAATGGCTTAACACAACAAAAATCTGGGTTTTTTGTTTTTTTTGTTCATGCAAATTCTGCTCTGAGCCTGGGCAACTCTCCAGGGCAGCTTGCCTCCATGCAGTGACTGAGAATTCTAGGTCAGCTCCACTGTAACACCTCCATACCAGCATGTGCTTCCATGGTTGCCGGGTAAGAAGCCATGGGGACTTGTATGTTGACCCTCAAATTCTCCTACCCAGAAGTGACACACCATTTCTACTCACATTTCATTTCCAAAACAAGTCACACAGTCATACCTAACCTTAGCGGGACAGAGAAGTGCAATCATCCTGTGTGCCCAGAAGGCCAACAGAACTAAAAACACTATCGGAAACTAATAATGTAACGTCCATCACACTCGGAAGTATAGAGTGGAAGAGTTACATATCAGTGAAAGGAGAAACTGAGATGAGATTGAGAAATAAGGAGAGGAGTCACAGAGATCATGGTGGCTGTGACTGCTGAAGGGATGAGGAAGCAGGAGCTATCAGAATGGAGTTTGAATGTAGGTCTGACCAAATTATGTTTGAAAAATGTAGTCATAAGCCTGGAGGATTGGTGTCCCCACCAGTCCATTAGAATCAACAATATAACTTCAGACTGGATTTGGCTGACTGAAGACCAACAGCCAACATAAACCCCCTCCTCCTTTATTGGGAGAGAAGGGAGGGTGTTATCAGAAAATGCTAACATTGTGTTCCTTCTCTCAAACCATACATTGTCAGGGACCTGCTACTCTCTTTATAGAGTGTTCTTTATAGAGTCCTGTAGCCATTAAGAAATCTGTGTGCTCAGCAAAGAGGCTGACCACCCAGCTAGAGGTTCTTGTAAAAGTCTTCTAATCTCTTTGGGCCTCAGTTTCCTCATCCATAAATGAGGGGCTTGCACTAGATGACCTTGGAATCCCTTCCCAGAATGAATATACCACTGTTCTATGAGGACATTTCATTCTACCTATCTTACAGTTATTGGGTTCTTTCTCATTTTCTTTCTTACATGACCATGTGCTCCTTAAGGAGAGATAGTCTCTCTCTCTCTCTATGGAAAATGGTATTTTCTTCTTCCAATCAGAAAATGCATTGTGAGCTTCTACTCCCTTTCTCTCTCTCCAAAGAGAGAGAAAACGCTCTGATCTCACAGTGCATAAGGCATTTGGCTACTAACCAGAAGGTTGGCAGTTCAAACCCACTAGCCACTCTGTAGGAAGAAGATGAGACAAGCTACTTCCATAAAGATTTAGAGCCATGGAAACCAAATGGGGGTCACTATGAGTTGGAATTGACTTGATGGCAGTAGGAATTGGGATATATATATATATATATATATACACATATACACATATATACATTACATATTTGTATTTCCCCCAGGCCCCTAGTAGATATTCAGTTAATGTTTGTGGAATAGGGGACTAAATGACTCAAAGAATGAAATGGTCCTAGACCATTTCAAGGGTGCCAGTTCAGTTACCCTCGTTTGGGGACCAAATGTTCTTTTCTCAGCAGACCTTTCTGTATGATGCTTCTTCTGTCTCTAGAAAGTGGCTCAGCCAGGATCATCAGCTAGGGAAGCATTATTAAGTTCTGGAGATGGCACTGCATGGGAACTCCAAACACTCAAGATCATGGCCTGATTCTATATGGACTGTACATTTGTAAAACCTTAATCTATGTTAAGCCAGATTCCGAAGAGGATGTGGAATGAGAAATGTCATTGCTGATGTCAGCTGGATCTCGGCCAAAAGCAGAGAATACCAGAAACTGGTTAAACTGTGTTTTATTGACTATGCAAAGACATTTGACTGTATGGATCATAACAAATTCTAGATCACATTGTGAAGAACAGGAATTCTGGAATACTTAATTATGCTCATGTGGAATCTGTACATAGACAAAAAGGCAGTTGTTTGAACAGAACAAGGGGATATTGCATGGTTGAAAATCAGGAAAGATGTGTGTCAGGGCTGTATCTTTTTACCATATTTATCCAATCTGTATGTTGAGCAAATAATCCAAGAAGCTGGACTATATGAAGAAGAACGTGGTGTCAGGATTGGAAGAAGACTCATTAACCTGTGATATGCAGATGACACAACCTTGCTTGCTGAAAGTGAAGAGAACTTGAAGCACTTACTGATGAAGATCAAAGACTACAGCCTTCAGTATGGATTACATCTCAATATAAAGAAAACAAAAAATCCTCACAACTGGACCAATAAGCAACTTCATTATAAATGGAGAAAACATTGAAGTTGTCAAGGATTTCATTTCACTTGGATCCACAATCAATGCCCATGGAAGTAGGAGTCAAGCAATTAAATAGTTTGCATTGGGCAAATCTGCTGCAAAAGACCTCTTTAAAATGTTAGAGAAAGCAAAGATGTCACTTTGAGGACTAAGGTGCACCTGCACTTGACTCAAGCCATGACATTTTCAATTGCTCATATCCATGTGAAAGCTGGACAATGACTAAGGAAGACCAAAGAAGAATTGATGTCTTTTTAGATGGTGCCCAGCTACCACTTTCATCCACTTAGAAGGGAATCTATGTAGGAGACCCTTGACAGGAGGGAGAACAATGTGGAACAAAACTCAAAATCATCTGGAAGAAAAAAAAATGGTGGTGGTGGGGGGGGGACAAGGTTTATTGGTCTGATAGAACCTGGTGGAACCACTGAGACTATGGCCCCTAGCTGCCCTTCAGGTCTGGAATTGAACCCACACCTGTGGCTTCCAGCCAAACAAAAGACAGGCATAGGAGGTAAACATTTACCTGGTAGATAGACTCCTTTGAGAGAACAAGCATGGAAGAAAGAAGGCTGTGTCTGCACAGGGAGATAGCTCAGGGGGCAGGAGTGTATGGAGGGATGGACACTGGGAAGAGGTAACTATAGGGAGGAAGTGGGAGGGGAGCTGTTGCATTGTGGTAAACTGTGGTCAATGACATGAGACAAAGTATATGTGAACTGCTGTATGGAAAGTGAATTTGCTCTGTAAATCTTCACCCAAATCACAATTAAATAAATAAATAAATAAATAAGAAGAATTGATGTCTTTGAATTATGGTGTTGATGAAGAATATTAAATATGCTATGGACTACCAGAAGAACAAACAAGTCTGTCCTGGAAGAAGTACAGCTAGAATGCTCCTTAGAAGTGAAGGTGGCCAGACTCTGTCTCATGTACTTTGGACATATAATCAGGAGAGACCAGTCCTTGGAGAAAGACATTTTGCCTCAGTGTATAGTAGAGGGTCAGGAAAAAAGAAGAAGAACTTCAATGAGATAGATTGACACAGTGGCTGCTACAGCTACAATAGGGTCAAACATAGCAATGATGGTGAGGAAAGTGCAGGACTGGGCAGGCAACTTCATAGGCAAGTGCAGCAAACCAGGAGGAAGAACTGGGCTCAGAGGACAGAGTGGGCACAGTAAGGGGTCAGATATGCCACTAGGCATGGCTGATTTGCTTCCTTCCTTCTTCTGACAGTCATCTTTCAAGCACCTACTTTGTACTCAATGTTGGTTCACTGATGTATCTCCAGTGCTTAGAACAGGACACACATCAGTACTCAAAAAATATTAGTGGAATGAATGAATCACAAATAAAGTGATATGATCATAATCTGAACTCAGTCCTTATCTCAGATTTCTGTGTTCTGATTATAAACATCATTTCTTTAAGCAAAGGTGGAGGCTGCTGAAGCCCCCACTTTTACCAGGAGCAGCTGGCTTCTATTATGGAGATAGTAGGAGTGACTTAGGTTGGCTACTGAGCAAGCAGGTATTTCTGTTCTGGCTTGGTATGAGCCTCAGTTTCTTTATTGTAATATCACACCCAGTTCTAAAATTTGAGAGGTCTAAGCTTTCACAGAAACCTTGTGATTTCCAGGAGTGGGAATGGGATGCTGACAGTGCAGAGGAAGAGGAAGAGGAAGAGGAAGAAGGGGACCTTCAAGTCCTTCTCTACCCAGAATTCCACCAAACCTTGGAAAAGGGCTTGATTGTGCCAATGGGTGAGGGGTTGCCACTCCAGGCACCATCTGCTTCCAGTAGATCTTGATTCATAAGTTAGAAATTTCTGGTTGGTGAAAAAGGAAGGCTTGGGTGGAAAGGCCTCAGCCTTATAAACCCAGTCCTGAAAACGGTGGCAGCAGACTTGAAGGGCAACAATTGGAGGGGAGCCTGGGTGGTACAGGGATGGGGGCCAGGGCTTCCTGACTCCCTTGGATCCAAGGGGGCCCTGGATGAAAAGCCACAGATCCTTTCAAGGGGCTTTTTGCCAGTAAGACAAACACTATAGCCCTTAGCTTTACTGCTCATTTTCTCTTCATTCATAGGAAGAAGGGTGGTGGGAGTGGGGTTATAAACCCTTACCTTTTATTCCTTCAAATACCTCTAGATTGCTTGGGGCTTTGACTCCCAAGAAATATAACTGACACCACAAATCATGGGGTGACAGGTTAGGTTAGGTGGCCTCTGAGGTCCTTTACAAATGGATGGGCCTCCAGCAATAAGCGCTGGATCCTGGTGGGGGAGGAGGTGGTCCTGGGTGCCCAGCTCACTCCTGAGGGGTCATGGGAAATGCAGGGAGGAATCATGGGTACAGCAGAGAGGGATCATGGGAAGGGCATGGCATTGTGGTCCCAGGAGCTGGGGGTGGGCATGGAAAAGGAAAAGCAGGGTTAAAAGGGAAGATGGAAGGGGACGAGAGATAAGAAAACAGTGGAGGTGAAAGGGAAGGAAGGAGAGAAGCAAAAGAGATGGAAGTAAACAAGTCAAAGGAGAAGAGGAAAAAAGAATGAGAAAGAGGATGTAGAAGGAAGAGAGGAGGGAGGATGAAAGGATAAATAATAGTGAAGGTCGATGAAAAAAGTAAAATAAAAAAGAAGAAGAAGAAAGAATGATAGGTGGGCAGAAAGCAAAGTGGGAGGAGGAAGAAGAGAAGGGAAGGAAGAAGAAAGCAGAGTCAGGGAAGGAATTGAAGAAAGAAGTTAAGGAGGAGAATAGGAAGAAAGGGGAAAATGGAAGAAGGAAGAAAAGTACAAGGAAGGAGGAGACGCAGTGGAAGTGGGAAAGAGAAGAGAGGAGAAAGGAGGAGAAGGCGGGAGCCCACCAAGCCAGTGAGGAGCCCAGACGCCTGGTGCTTCCTGGCCCTGGGAGCTGGAACGCAGGGCGCCTGGCTGCCACCAGGGGAGCCCTGGCAGGCGGCCCTCCCGTGCCATAAAGGAGAGCACAGTAGGCCGCTATGAAGATCTATTGGGCCCCGCAGTGCCATTGTCTTCAGAAGGAATTAAAAACAAATTGCTGAGGGCCAGCACATAATTTAAAGACTCACGGCAATTTTATGACTTGCTAATGTTCCTAATTACATGCCCGTGAAAGGCTTAATTAATTGGGGGATGTAGCAAAAAGTGGAGCCTATGTTTGTTATCATGGTTCCACTGCATTGATTTTAGTGCCTATGGAGAATTTAGGGCCTCTTTATTTGCACAAAGAAAATGCAAGTCTCTCGAAAAAATGCACATTAAGATCAACCCCTCGCTGCTATCTAATATACTTTCCTCTACTTAACCAAAGCGCTTGTAATCATATTTTGTAAATGTTGGTGCCGTTAATTGCATTGTGAGGGAAAATAGGTTCCGCTCGGCTGGTTGTGGAGAATTTTATAAAGTTCATTCCTGGCGCCCCATTCCAGGGGACTCTTCCCAGGAAACTTGTGGAGAAGTTGGGACGCCCGGCCTGGGAAGTTGGTGTGGCTGTTTTGCATTTCCCTGTGCCCGACTGTGGCTCCAGTCCTTGCTTAGACTGCCACTACTCCTTGCTGCCCAAGTCCTGACAGAGGGCAGAGGATAGCTGAGCCCCCGTGGGACTGGGAGTGAGGGCAGGCGGCATGGAGAAAAGTCACATGGGAGACAGTCCTCTCAGCCTCCTCCCACTTCACCTCCTCTCGTCTCAAGAGCCCAGGAACTGAAGACTTAGTTCTGTTGTGTGGGTCCAGCCACTCCTCACCTGTGAGACCTTGTATATATAAGGCAATGAACTTCACTGAGTCTGAGTTTCTTCATCTGTGAAATGGGATAATGACTGCATTCCTGCTGATCATATAAGATTTCTGTGATGGTCAAACAAGAGGATGGAAGTGAAAGATGCCTGGCTCTAAGGCTTGTGGTTATTTTCACAAGCCTCTGTCTCCACTCTTTCTTCCCCAGGGCACCACAGGGCAGCTCTCCTTCCAGTTGAAGGCTCCGTGTGAGAGAGGTACAACCACCCTATAATCTGCCTTTCTCTAAGGGGAGGTATAGAAGGTTCAGCTGATGGAGTAGGGACTGGGAGGTAGACAGCAGGAGCAGCTTATGTCACCTCCTGTGAGAAATCATTTGACACTGCTCCCTTCCTGAGAACAACCCCTGGGCTCCCGAGGACCCTGGGCTTCCTTTGGAACTTTCCTGTAGACTGTCATCTGTTTGGGAGCTCTGGTGGTGTACAGCCTAAGGCATTTGACTACTAACCAGCAGGCTGGCAGTTGAAATCCACTAGCCCTTCCTTGGAAAGAAGGTTAGACAATCTACTTCCATAGGGATGGTGGTGGTGGTGGTGGTTGTTTGCCGTCGAGTCCGCCCCGACTCATAGCGACCTCTCCTTGGGTTTCCGAGGCAGTATCACTACGGAAGTAGTATTGCCCAACCTTCCTTCCGAGGAGTGTCCATAGGGATAGTGCCTCGGAAACCCAAGGAGGGGTCACTATGAGTCACATCCTACTCCACTGCAGTGAGTGAGTTTGGTTTGGTTTTGGTCGTCTGTTTACAAACGCCTCCAGGCCTCTCAGCTCTCTATCCTTAGTGCTTACATGGTACCTGGCACATAGGAGACATAGCATTTTATTGAATGAATGAAGTCATTAATTTGGGCAATGGGGCTGGATCAGAATGGACTACTCTTGTCGCCAGGGCTGAACACTCTCATCAACAGCCTCTTCCCATCCCACGCTCTATCTCACACACGTACTCCCTAGGAATCCCTCTGGGCAAGATGGGTCTTCTGAAAATAATTAGACTTGGAATCTTAGGCCTTAATATGGACCCTGTCAGCATGCTTTCTCTTGTAATCCTTTCCCAACTTAGTGACCAGTGTGATAGTTTATAAATGAAAATCAGATCATATCAAGTTCCTGCTCAAAGACCTAAAAGCTTCCCATTGCACTTGCAATAAAAGTCTGATGTTATGGATTGAATTATGTCCCCCCAAAATATGTGTTGTAAATCCTAACCTCTGTGCCTGTGGTTATCATCCCATTTAGAAATGAGTTGTCTTTGTAATGTCAATGAGGCAAGATTAGTGTAGGGTGTATCTGAGCCAATCTATTTTGAGCTATAAAAAGAATGAAACAAGTAAGGAAGCAAGCAGAGATGGGGGAAGAGATGCCAAGCCACATGAAGACGGTCCCGGAGCAGAAGTTCAAAGAGACAAGGACTTCTTTCAGAGCCAACAGAGCTGACAGAGAAAGAAAGCATTCCTTAGAGTTGGCACCCTGAATTCAGACTTCTAAATTTCTGTTTGTTGAAGCCACCCTCTGTGATGTTTCTGTTATAGCAGCACTTGACTTATCATCATGGCCTCCAGGCCCCAGTGCCATGAGCCCATCATCAGGCCCCTTCCTATGTCTCTGTCATCCCGTGTCACACTCCCTTATGGTCATCACAGCCAGGATACTGATTTTTCTTTTTTCTGTTCCTCAGCAGGCCAAGTTCAGTCCTGCCTTGGGGCTTTTGCACTTGCTGCTCCCTCTGCCTGGCATGTTCTCCTCCATTATCTTTGCATGATTGGTTCCTCCTCTTCATTTAAGTCTTGTCGTAAGTGTCTTTTCCTCAAAAAGCTCTTCCGCATCACCCAGTCTAACGTCACCTTCATTGTTGTTGTTGTTATGTGCCGTCGAGTCAGACTGACTCATAGCGACCCCTCCTTGGGTTTCTGAGGCAGTTATCACTATGGAAGTAGATTGCCCCATCTTCCTTCCGAGGAGTGACTGGTGGGTTTGAACCACCAGCCTTCTGGTTAGCAGTCAAGTGCTTTAGGCACTACGCTACCACAGCTCCCTTCATTAGTCACACTTAATTCCCTCTTTTATTTCTTTAAACATATTAAATATATACATTTTTAATACACATTTTGATAACTCCATGATATGAAATTGGCAGGGACCCAAATCTAGTGTTGATTGCTTTGGCCAACTCTCACTCATAGTAGCTTATTTCCTTGTATGATGTGTAGCTTTGGTACATGGGATCATGGTTGAAGAGACTTTATTTATGAGGATCCTGAAAGGTTTGGGTTAGAGGTATATCCCTCCAGAGAGGATTTGTGTTTACATAATTTTACAAATCAACTAGTTGATAAATTGGTGAATTAACAAACATGGACCTAAGATTGATACCAACTAGGCTAATTTTTGTTTATTTGTAGCCTTGGGTTTTCTTGCTGCACATAGGTGGTGTACATTAGCGCCCCTAACCGTATGAAGTCAGGAGCTCTGGTAGCATAGTGCCTAAGGCATTTGACTGCTAACCAGAAGGCTGGCAGTTCAAACCCACCAACTACTCCTTGGAAGGAAGGTTGGACAATCTACTTCCGTAGTGATATCACCTCAGAAACCCAAGGAGGGGCCGTTATGAGTCGGGTTTGACTCCATGGCACATAACAACAACAACAACAACAACACTTGTATGAAGGTAGGCCTGTGATTATGGAATTCTCAGAAGAAGATTTTTAATTTTCACTCAGAATCCAGGTGAAGACAAGAACAGCCACATTTATCTGTTGATTTCCTTTGCTTAGATAATCCCCCCCCCGTCACACTTTCACTGAGAGTGTAGCTTTTAAGGGTGTTGACTTTGTCTGTTTGTATAGGGGGACAAGTATCTCAATCCACATTTTACCGTATGTCCCTATTAAACTTAAAAACTCACTATCATCAAGTCTATCCCAACTCGTAGCAACCCCCATTGGGTTTCTGAGGTTATAAATCTTTACAGAAGTAGATTGCCCCATCTTCCTTCTGTGGAGTGGCTGGTGGGTTTGAGCCGCTGACCTTCTGGTCTATGCCACCAGAGCTCCTTCTGTCTCTATTAAAGCCTTTAAAATTCAAAGTTTCATATTGCCAAAATTCATGGCAGAAGCTTTAGCCTTGTCTCATCATTCTGGTTTCCAGGTTCTTCTTTGGTTTTGACCCCTGAAGATTTCCCATACTTTTTTGCAAGCTTAGCTGTACCTGTACTAGGATGTTTATTTTATTTTACTAAGCATTTCTAAGTGTTTGCTATCCAAAGTTTTTTCAGGATGTTCAGTCCATCATATTGTAAGAAACAGGTATTCTCAACCACATTACTTACTTTTATTGTCTTCCTAGAACTTGTTATTCCTTAAAATGATCATTATCATTTGTTTATGTGTTTATGACTGCTTTCTCTAACTGGAATAGGAGCTCCATGAGAGCAGGAATCATGGATTTAACTGTGTTCTCTCCCAAAATATGTGTTGGAATTCTAACTCCTATACCTGTGACTGTAATACCATTTGAAAACAGGGTTTTCTTTGTTATGTTAATTAGATCCTGCCAAAGTAGGGTGGTGTCTTTGTTCTCTAGTGCTGCTATAACAGAAATACTGCAAGTGGAAAGCTTTAACAAACAGAAATTTATTCTCTTACAAAGTCCCATTCTGATTGGAGGGTTCAAATCCGAGTTCAGATTGCCAGCTGTAGGGCAGACTTTCTCTGTGTCTCTTATTCCTAGGCTACTGGTTCAAGTCCAGGAATGGGAGATGATGATGGGCCAAATGCAGGATGGGCCAAAATGAGCAAAAAGCCAGAGACCTTTCCCACAGCTTTACCATACATACTTGAAGCAGGCTATACCCCAAAGACAATTCCCCTTCAACTGATTAACTGCTCACAGCAAATTCCACCATGGAGGGGAATTACTCATCATAGCTTCCAAGCCACTCAGAGTCATGGCCCAGGCAAGTAGACACACAACCTGAACTACCGCAGATGGGTTCTACATCTAATTGCTTCTGAGTTATAAAAAGAGCAGATTAGACACAAACTCGTTCACAAGCTGGGGGAGAGAGAAGTTATATGATAATCACCTATAAGCCAAGGAACCAAGGAACACCTGCAACTACCAACAAAGAAGGAATCACACAGCTAAGACTCTGATGTCATCTTTTAGCCTCTAGAACCATGAGAAAATAAATTTCTGTCCTTTCAAGTCACCCACATGTGCTGGATGACTAAGACACTTGCCTTGCTCTCTGCTGTCCTCAGCACCTAGAGCAGGGCTTTGGCTCAGACAAGGTGCTTGAGAAGTATTCCTTGAATGACTGAATAAATTAGAGGGTTTGGATTTAAACCCCAGCGTAGCAACTTGGGGAAATTATTTACCTTCTCTGAACTCAATTTCCCCATTCATTTAACGGGAGTAGTAATTTTTACTTTATAGATGTCTTGTGATGATTAAATGAAATGATACATGTCAAGCTCACTTGACACAATGCTGGATGCTCAATAATTGGTAATTTTGATGACTGATGGCTTCCGGGTCCCATGTTGCCCTGACTCTCCCACGTCCCATGAGACTACAGCCCCCTTGACTCTGTCAATTGGAAATCATGGTCTCACTTCCCGTCGCTATACAGAAATTGACACCTCAGATGTGCCCTATTAATTTTGTTGACAATTTTCACAAAATTTAAGTAGACCTGCTACATCATGGAATCCTGGAATTCTGGGGCTTGAGGGGCCTGAGAGGTCATCTCTGCCAGGTGTGGGTGTCACAGTCAACAGGAGCTTTTCCAGATGCCTGCATTCCCTTATCTTATGGAGACAGACTCTGGTCACCTTGAGTGGAGGTGAAGAGAATGGGTACAGTTCCAATAGCTCTGCCTGGTTGACTAATCCACCAGCCTCATACAGCATATGAGGAAATAGAGGCTCAGAGGGAGAGTAACTTGTGCAAGGTCATGCAGGGAGTAGTGAAAGAGTTGGGATTTGACCTGAGGTCTCCTGAGTCCTGGTCTTAGGGCTTATTACTAGTGTGCCTCCCTACAGTCTCCCCACCATCCCAGGCGGAAGCCTTTTATTGTTTTGTTTTGTTGTTTCCTAAATAGAAGGGAGCCACATGATAAGAAAATGAATGACTTGAGGAACCTGTGGTCAGGAATGCCATTGACCTGGAGAGAAGGAGGCTGGGACCAGACCTAAGAGGCATGAGAAACTTCTTCTCCTCTCCATATCTATCATCTCTTAAATTATCCTTCACCATTCAGAGTCTTCTACCTCCATTTTTATTTTTTAGATTGTGTTTTTTATTATGAAATATTTCTTGCACAGAGACAAATACAAACAATAATAGAATGCACTCCTGTGTAATCTTTTACCCAGCTTGTTAAATCTTAACATTTTGCTATATTTGGTCCAGGTATATATTCAGGTATATACACAAATATAAATAAAATGTTATAGATACAATGGAAGCTCCCTGTGTGTTCCTCCCCAGTAACATTCTCCTCCCTCCCTTCCCAGGGACACCCTCTAGAATTTAGGGTTTAGTCTCTCCCTTCAAGTTTTAACTACAGATTATAAATACACAAGCAATATATTGTATTTATCTACTTCTAAATTTGATATAAGTGGCATCCTATATGTAGACTTGTGCACCTTGTGTCTTTTGTTCTGAATGTTTTTGATTTATCCTTGGTGTTACATGTAGCTCTGTGGCATATTCACAGAATGATGGGATATGCCTCAATTTATCCTTCAATCGTTGATAGGCTGCACTAAGTATCCTGGAACAGATCTTCTTGTGCACACATGCAAAGGTTTCTCTGGGGCTTATAACTAGGAATGGAATTGCTGGATGACAGGTCTATCAGTTATCCATTGTTGCATCATAAACCACCTCAGAACTTAGTGCCTTAAAACAGCATCCCTTATTTGTTCACAATTCTGTTCTATAATGTCTGAGTTCTTAACTGGAGTGGTTTGAATAGCTGGGGACTGGCTAGAACAGCCCAGCTGGGTCATATCTGTGGGATCTTGGTTTGGTTGTCAGAGAGGATCCTTAGTTGTCCTCCACATAGCCTCTCCATGTGGCTAGCTTGAGCTTCCTCATATCATGGTGGTCAGGGATCCAAGAAGGAATGTTCCAGAGGACAAATCCCATTGTGCAAGTGTTTATTAAGCCTTTGCTTGCCTTGATAATAACCCCTTGCCCAAAGCAAGCCACATGGCTAGAACAATTGTGAGAGGGGACTATTTGAGGGTGTGGATGATACTGGGAAATGTGGTTCATTTGGGACCACCAATATAACAGTTAACCACAACAGGGTATGAACATCATTCACTTCACAAGATATTGCCAAATTGCTCTCCAAAGAGATAGTAATGATTTATAACCTCCCAACAGTTTCCAGATTGTTTGACATCCACACTAACATATAAATATTGCCAGACTTCAAATTTTTGCCAACCTAGTCATTTGAAAAGGAGCTCTGGTGGTGCAGTGGTTAAAACATTTGGCTGCTAACCAAAATGTTGGTAGTTCAGACCCACGGACTCACCAGCTGCTCCATGGGAGAAGATGAGGTAGTCTGCTTTCATAAAGATTTACAGCCTTGGAAACACTATGGGGCAATTCTACTCTGTCCTATAGGGTTACTATGAGTTGGAATTGACTTGATGGCAGTGGATTTAATCACTTGAAAAAAATGTCACACTGTTAGATTAATTGCATTGTCTTGATTACTAGTGGGATTGTCAACTTTTCCTATGTTTCATGACTATTTGGATTTCCTCTCCTTTGACTTGCCTATTCCTTTTTTTTTTTTTTAAACAACCCCCCCTTTCTTTTAGTGAAGGTCTATTTCTTTGGCATATCAATTTATAATTGCTTATGTATTTTCTGGATCCTCAGTTCTTAGATGTCTAATGTGGCTGTGGAGAGTATGTTTCCTCACTCTCAACCCCCTGGAATGAAATGTTGTTATTGAGGACCCTGGGGAAAAGCTGAGGTGGGAAGTTTGGGACTCTGGGGTTCTTCGGTCTGTGACTCTAAGGACCCCTCAGCATCCGTCCTACTCTTTAGGTATTTCTGCCAGCGTTAGGATACAGATGGGGAGACCCAATAGGGAGACCTCATTACTGTTCAGTTCTTACAGGGCCCTTAGCAGTTTGACTTTATTCCTTGTTTTATCCCTTCCCCTCCCAAGACCTCTAGAAGACAGGAACACAATGGTCCCCATAGGAAAACTGGACAATGGTGAAAGAGGGTGACATGGTGTAAGAGGTGTGACATGGTGTAAGGGGACAATGGCAATAGATATGACAAGGATAAAGAGAACTGGGAAAACTATGTCCTACTGAGCCTATAGGCATCCTGTGTACTGGGCATTGAGCCTGAACCCTGCATTTCCTGCCTTGTACCTTTGCTTATGCTGTTCCCAATGCCTGGCATGGTTCTCCTCGAAGACCTTACCTATAGACCTCCAAGATCCACCTCAAGTGCTTCGTCCATGGAACTCTCCCTCAGACGGCCCTCCCACCCATACAGGATGTAATCCATCCATCTTCCATAGAATTTCCTTGTACCATTTGTCACTTTTTACAGACCCAGATTTGAATTCCAGATAAGATGAGAGTCCTCAACAGACAGACTTAGCAGTTTAGGTTGCCCCTAAAATAAACACAAAACCCAACCCAAAAGTTCAGCTTTGGTGAACTTAACCAGAATTTTAAAAGGAGAAAATCTATAAAGAAGTGATGTTAATTTAGTATACAGCTCTGAGCCGTCCAATACAACAGCCACTAGACACAGTATATGGCTGCTGGCTACCACACTGGGCAATGCAAATTTAGAATATTTCCATCATTGTAGAAAATTCTACTGAACAGTGTTGACTTTTATAAGTTCTGTGTTTTAGAGCTTAATGTTATTATTTATTTATTTATTTATTGAAATGCCTGTGCTGGGAAAGAAACCAAAATCTCTTCATTGTTCAGGTTTCCAAAGTATATTGTGCTAATCCCAGTTCAATCACTAATTTGTTGTGACCTTGAGAAAGTCACATCCTCTCTCTGAGTCTCAGCTTGCTTATTTGTAAAATAAGGGCACTGAAGTAGAAGGCCTTTCCATCTCTGACCCAGTCTCATCTCCCCTTGGGGAACAGTTATTTGTGGCCTGGCAGGAAGGAAAAAAAAAAAAAAGAAGGGGTGGGGAGGTAAGGGGAAGAGGAGGTAGAGGAGGAAGAACTCATTCATGGCTCCTGTATTCTTGTCTTTGATCAGATTGTCTGGAGTGAGATGAGGGGCCAGGAGATGGATAGTAGGAGGAAAAGGGTCAAGTGAGAGGTTGAGAGAAAGCAGGTATTGGGGCAGCTGGGGATGGAGGACACCCAGCCTCTCTTCACCTGCGAAGGAGTGAATGTTGAATGTGAGTCCCTGCCCCAGGGCTGGTCCTGCTCACCATTCCATCTTTCTGAAGGGAAGTTCTGTGGTGAGACTAGGTATTCCTGCTCACCCACCACCACTACCAGAAATACAAAGGTGAAACTAGGGCTGGTGTGCCTGGAGGAGAAGGAAAATTGGGCATCCTGGTAGAACCCCCGATGGGTGTCCATCCTGCCTGTGAAGGTGGGGGCAAGAGGAAGGGGGACTTCTGAAAATGAGTGCAATCTGAAATAAGAAAGGGGCGGTGTTCTAGTTACCTAGTGCCACTTTGACAAGAATATACCACAAATGGGATGGCTTGAATAAACAGGAGTTTATTCTCTTACAGTTTGGAGGCTTTAAGTCCAAGTTCAAAGTGCCAGGCTCTAGGGGCTGGGTGAAAGCCTCTCACTCAACCTTGGGCTTCAGCTCTGCCTCCTACTCCCAGCCCAGTGGAGCTAGAGGCTTTTCTTCACTCAGACAGCAGCTGGTTGCTGAGACTTGACAAGCCCAAGGCTGCCAAGTAAAAAGGCACAGTCCCAATGTCACCAAACCACATGGCAGGCCATTAATTCAAGTCCATTAAAGGTCCCAAGGTCAGCAGAACATGGCAGGCTGCTGAACAACAACACAGCTACATGCAGGGTTTAAGCGTGCCATAAGCTAGAGTCCATTCCCAAAGCTGTTTCTTATATACAGGAAGCAGACCACATCCCTAAAGCAGCTACTCGGCTGCTCTAATCCACTCCATCATGGAGTTATTACCAATCTTACCACGGGGAATAACTACATCCAGCTGCTCAGCCACTCAGCCAGGCTTAGCCAAGTTGACACAAACTTAACTACCACAGGCACCCTCTTCTGAGATGTTGGCTTTGACAGAAGTACCTAACTGGGTTGGTGACTGGGAATTGGAAGTTCCCTTCTACCTTTGGGCTGGGGTAGGACTTTTCAATGGGGAGACAGCCTTGGTTTTAGAATCCAATCCTGACTCTTTGGAAAAGTTATTTAACCTCAGAACCGCCATCTCCTCATTGGTAAAATGGAGCCCAACATATAGTAATAACTATAAGGAAGAAACGAGAGCCCCATGTGTATGAGGGCATCTGGCCCACAGGAGATGCCTGATACATATTTGGGAGTTTATGTGTTTTGGAGTCCTCTGATCTGAGCTGGTATCCCAGCAGGAGACCCTACGTGCCCCTCACAGTCAGTCGCCCCCAATCCAGGGCTCAAGACTACATGGTGCGGAGAGGGCTAGGACCCTTTGATCTTGTAGCTCGGAAGCCACAGCGATAGGGATGGAGGGCTGGGTCAGGGAGGCCATGGAGAGGGCCCTGGCAGCTGGGCCTGCTTGGCACAGATCCAGGAGTCCTGGTTTCAAAGGCAAGCTTCAAAGCAGAGTTGTGTTAATGTGGCTTCTTTTGTACCTGCTCAAGGAAGGAAAACCACTCCCCCCTTCTGCCCCAGGATGGCAGGTCAGATCCCAGGAGATACTCCCTGCCCCCACTTCATGCCCGGATACAGTTAGTTTGATCTCTCCATCAAAGCGGTGATTAAGGAGCTGATTAGGGTAGGCTGTGCCCAGATCATCTGTGGCCCAGGACTGTGCCAGTGTGAGGTGGGGAATCCCCAGTGACGGGGGTTGGGGGTGGTAAATAGTGGTAGCTGGTACTGGAGGTTGACACAAGGAAGGAATGGGGAATAAGAAGGAAGGAGGCCAGGGATCACAGCTTTTACAGCAGCGGTGAGCTGCAGTGCAGCGAAGAGCGGGCAGGGGAGGTGTGAGAATCTGGAAAAGTGACTGTGGTCACGGAGGAGGCCGAGGAGGCCGAGAGGGACTTCCTCTCACCTCCCCCTCTCCTCCAGCCCTCAGAGAAGCCCTCTTATCTGTCACCAGTCCCGAGAGGGCCCTCCCCTCCTCTTCCTCCACTAGCTAGGATCACATCTTGACTGGCACAGAAGAGGGGCCCTGCCCAGCTCCCCTACCCCAGGTGGCTGGCCATCTCAGCATCTCTGTGACCCCAGTACAGCTTAGTGCTGGCATCTTGGTGACTCTCCAGGTGCCCCAGCTGGGGCCCAGTAGGGCAGAGGGGTGAAAGGAAGGTGAGCATCCCAGCCCCTCCCACAGTGGGGGCTGGAGGCACTCCAGTGGAACAGGGCTGGGGCAGGAGGTGGCTGGAAGATGAATGACATGCTTATTCTTCTGTCAAGTCACCCACCTCTTGGCCTGAGATCCTGGGGCCTCATCCTGTGGAGAAACTCTGTCCCTGATAAAAAGCCTCCCATAGCCAGTCTCCCTGTC
Organism: Orycteropus afer afer; assembly: GCF_000298275.1. Lineage (NCBI taxonomy): Eukaryota > Metazoa > Chordata > Mammalia > Tubulidentata > Orycteropodidae > Orycteropus > Orycteropus afer. The sequence continues at coordinate 4,659,485 of NW_006921783.1, read as the reverse complement.
TCCACCCTCCCGGTAGAAGTTTCAAAGTTTCTCGGGCCTTGGATGACCAGGGCTCTCTGGGGATTGATTTGTGGATCTTAGATTTCTAAGTGGAGCATCCCATGCCCCTCTCAGGGAACTGCCAAGTGTGAATCCATTCATTCATTCATTTATGCAGCAACATTTTATTGAGCACCTACTATGTGTCAGGCATCCTCACAACAACTCTGTAATTGAGGCATTATTATTCTTATTTTTGGAGTCCTTGGTTGGTACAAATGGTTAAAGTCCTCAGCTGCTAACTGAAATGTTGGCAGTTTGAGTCCATCCAGAAGCGCTGTGGAAAAAGGACCTGGCAATCTACTTGGGAAAAACCAGACATTGAACACTTATGGAGCACAGTTCTACTCTGACACACATGAAGTTGTCATGAGTTGGGGTCCATTCAACAGGTGACGAAATTGAGAGCCAGGGAAGTTCGGTAACTTATCCAGGGTCACACAGCTGCTGAGGGGCAGAACTCTTTGTACCAGGCTTTGGTACTCCTGGGCCCCCTACTCCCTGGCTCCATTAGTGGGTGAAGGAAGAGGGCTCTCCTAGACAGGCAAAGATTAGCACTTTTTCCTTGTTCTGCACCTACCCCTGAGGTTGGTAGACCTGTTACTGCACAGAGCCATTATGTTGCTTAGGTATGTTTTCATCTTGGCTCTGCTGTGGAACCCTGAGTAAGCCCTTCTCTTGGGATGCAGTAATGTTACTATTATCTGGGCACAATTCCTCATCAGTGAAGTGGGGTGGATGGACTGCTGTTGTTGTTATGTGCCGTCGAGTTGTCTCCAACTCATAGCAACTTCACGTACAGCAGAATGAAACAGGCCCGGTCCTGTGCCAGCCCCCCACGATCCTGCTATACCTGAGCTCATCACTGCAGCCACTGTGTCAATCGATCTCCTTGAGGGCCTTCCCCTTTTTCGTTGTCCCTCTCCTTTGCCAAGCATGAGATCCTTCTCCAGGGAATGGTCCCTTCTTACAACATGACCAAAGTAGGTGAGACGAAGTTTGGCCATTCTCGCTTCCAAGGAGCATTCTGGCTTCACTTTTCCAGGACAGTTTTGTTAATTCTTTTAGCAGTCCATGGCACTTGCAGCATGCTTCACCAACACCACAACTCAAAAGCTCGACTCTTCTTCGGTTTTCTTTATTCATTGTCCAGCTCTCACATGCACATGAGGCGATTGAAAATACCATGGCTTGTGTCAAGCGCACCTTATTCTTCAAGGAAACATCTTTGCTCTTCAGCACTTGAAAGAGGTCCTTTGCAGCAGATTTACCCAGTGCTATATGACGTCTGATATCTTGACTGCTGCTTCCATTGGTGTTGATTGTAGAACCAAGTAATAGGAAATCTTTGACAACTTCGGTCTTTTCTCCATTTATCGTAATGCTGCTTATTGGTCCCATTGTGAAGATTTTTGTTTTCTTTATATCGAGGTGTAATCCATACTGCAGATTGTAGTCTTCAATCTTCATGAGTAAGTATTTCAAGTCACCCTCATTTTCAGTGAGCAAAGTTCTGTCATCTGCATAACGTAGTTTGTTAATGAGTCTTCCTCCAATCTTGTTGCCATGTTCTTCTTCATATAGTCCAGCTTCTCGGATTATTTGTTCAGCATACAAATTGAATAAGTATAGTGAAAGGATACAACCCTGACACACTCCCTTCTTGATTTTAAACCATGTAGTATCCCCTTGTTGTATTTGAATGACAGCCTCCTGATCCATGCACAAGGTCCTCATGAACACAATTAAGTGTTCTGGAATTCTCATTCTTCTCAATGTTATCCACAATTTGTTACGATCCACACAATTGAATGCCTTTGCATAGTCAATAAAACATAAGTAAACATCTTTCTGGTATTCTTTGCTTTGAGCCACGATCTGTCTGACACAGCAATGATATCCCTCATTCCATATCCTCTTCTGAATTCAGCTTGCATTTCTGGAAGTTCTCTGTTAATATACTGTGGGAACTGTTTTTGAATTATCTTCAGTAAGATTTTACTTGCTTGCAGTATTAATGATATTGTTTGCTAATTTTCACATTCTGTGGGATCATGTTTCTTTGGAAGAGGTAAAAATATGGATCTCTTCATCATTCTTATAGAGAAACTCTGTCCCTGAAAAAAAGCCTCCCACAGCCTAGTCTCCCTGCCTCCACCCTCCCGGTAGAAGTTTCAAAGTTTCTCGGGCCTTGGATGACCAGGGCTCTCTGGGGATTGATGTGTGAATCAGATTTCTAAGTGGAGCATCCCATGCCCCTCTCAGGGAACTGCCAAGTGTGAATCCATTTATTCATTCATTTATGCAGCAACATTTTATTGAGCACCTACTATGTGTCAGGCATCCTCACAACAACTCTGTAATTTAGGTATTATTATTCTTATTTTTGGAGTCTTTGGTTGGTGCAAATGGTTAACGCCCTCAGCTGCTAACTGAAATGTCAGTTGGCCAGGTAGCTGTCTTCCAAATCTCCGAGTGAGTCCCTCCAGTGTGGCATCCGTTTGTTGAAACATCTCAGTGGGTATCCCATCAGTTCCTGGAGCCTTGTTTTTCACCACTTCCCTCAGGGAAGCTTCCACTTCTTCCTTCAGTACCATTGGTTCTTGATCATATGCCACCTCCTGAAATGGATGGACATCAACCAATTTTTTTTAGAAAACCAGTGGTGACTCTGTGTATTCCTTCCATCTTCTTTTGATGCTTCCTGCATTATTCAATGTATTGCCCATAGAGTCTTTCAATATTGCAACTCGAGGCTTAAATTTCTTTAGTTCTTTCAGCTTGAGAAGTGCAGAGTATGTCCTTCCCTTTAGGTTTTCTAACTCCAGGTCTCTGCACATTTCATTATAGTAATTGGTTTCGTCTGCTCGAGCTGCTCTTTGAAATCTTCTGTTCAACTCTTTTATATTGTCATTTCTTCCATTTGCTTTAGCTACTCTCCATTCAAGGGCAAGTTTCAGAGTCTCTTCTGACATCCATTTTGGTCTTTTCTTCCTTTCCTGTCTTTTTAATGACCTTTTGCTTTCTTCATGGATGATGTTCTTGATGTCATCCCACAACTCCTCTGGTTTTTGGTCATTGGTGTTCTGTGCATCAAATCTAGTCTTTAAATGCTCTCTAAATTCAGGAGGGATATAATCAAAGTCATATTTTGGCTCTTGTGGACTTGTTTTAATTGTCTTCAACTTCAACTTGAACTTGCATATGAGCAGTTGATGGTCTGTTCCACAATCAGCTCCTGGCCTTGTTTTGGCTGAAGATATTGAGCTTCTCTATCGCCTTTTGCCACAGATGTAGTCAATCTGATTCCTGTGTACTCCATCTCGCAAAGTCCACGTGTATAGCCACTGTTTGTGTTGTTGAAAAAAGGTATTTGCAATGAATAAGTCATTGGTCTTGCAAAATTCTATCATGTTATCTCCAGCGTTATTTCTATCTCCAAGGCCAAATTTTCCAACTAGTAAGGTGATTCTTCTTTGTTTCCAACTTTTTCATTCCAGTCACCAGTGATAATCAGCACATCTTGAATGCATGTTTGGTCAATTTCAGACTGCAGAAGTTGGTAAAAATCTTCAGTTTCCTCATCTTTGGCTTTGGTGGTTGGTGTGTAAATTTGAATAATAGTAGTATCAACTGGCTTTCCTTGTAGGCGTATGGATATAATTCTATCACTGACAGCATTGTTCTTCAGGACATATCATCTTGAAACATCCTTTGTGATGATGAGTGCTACATCATTCCTCTTCAATTTGTCATTCCCGGCATAGTAGAACATATGGTTGTCTGATTCAAAATGCCCCAAACCAGTCCATTTCAGCTCACTAATGCCTAGGATATCAATCTTTATACATTCCATTTCATTTCTGACAACTTCCAATTTTCCTAGATTCACACTTCGTACATTCCATGTTGTGATTATCAATGGATGTTTGCAGCTGTTTCTTCTCATATTGAGTCATGCCACTTCAGCAAATGGAGGCCCTCAAAGCTCTACTTTATCCATATCATTAAGGTAGGCTCTACTCTGATGAGGCAGCTCTTTTCCAGTCATATTTTGAGTGCCTTCCAATCTGAGGGGGTCATCTTCTGGCATTGTATTAGACAATGTCTCAGGGTTATTCATAAAATTTTCCAGTAATATATCAGACAGTGTTCCATTACTATTCATAAGGTTTTCACTGGCCAATTCTTTGAGAAGTGGGTGACCTCTTCCTGCTTCTGAGTCTGTTTCAGTTAGAAAGCTCCACCAAAACCAGTCCACCATGGGCATCCCTGCTGGCACAGCCTCCAGCCTCATAGCAATATGCAAGCCACCACAGTACGACAAACCACAGACAAGTTCATCTCCCTTAGCTGTTCCAACTGCTCACTTCCTGGGCTATTCCCTACCTGTTCCTGCTGGCCCTGTCTGCCACTGCTCCCTACTGCCTTGGGGGCTCTCCCCTGCCCTCCTTACCTGTTCCAGCCACCAGCCCTGCCTAACCGAAAGGACTGGCTTAGTGGTTATTTTGATCCTGGCTGAACATCAGTAATATTTTAAAAATTCTGATGTCTCCTCACCTCTTCCCCCTCTCCATCCCAAGAAATTCAGACTTAATTGGCCTGGGCTGGATCACAGGCATCAGTATGTTTTTTTAAGCTCCCTGGGTGATTTAAAAGGAGATCCGGTAGCATAGTGATTAAGGCATTTGGTTGCTAACCAGAAAGTGGTGGTTCAAACCCACCAGCTGCTCTGCAGAAGGAAGATGGGACAATCAACTTCCATAAAGATTTATAGCCTTGGAAACCCAATGGGGGTCGCTAAGGAATCAGAATTCACTCAATGGCAGTGAGTTTGGTTTTTTTTTTTTTTAGGTGATTTAAGGGTGCAGTCAAGGATGATAACTCCTTGGACTTGTGAGGCTAAGGGTGAGCTCAGCTCCTTTCTCCAGGCTCGGGACCATGGGCACAACCCCATCACCGATATAGCTGTCCATAACCTCCGAGCCTATGTTCTCAGGGTGGTTATACTGCAAAGAAACACTGAGGAGCTGTCTCTTTAAGGAGATGGTGTACTGGAAGCCAGCAGAGGGCCAGACCTTGGGAGATTGTCAGAGGGATTGGCCTGTGGGCCAGGTGGCCTGGAGAAGGCTGGGGAGGAGCAGGAGCCTCAGCAGGAGCCTGGGGAGGCAAACTTCCAAGGGAGACAGGGAGGACAAAAACTCCTTCAGGCCTGGGATAAGAGCAGAGGGGCTGAGGCCCTCCTTTTTCTGGAGGTCTCCTGGGTCTGACCCTTTGGGGCCAGCTCTGGGGGTACAGTCCTGGGAGCAGTCAGGGACAAGACACAAGAACCAATAACTGCAATGCCTCTAGGGAAGGTGAACCCAGTGCCCTTGGCCACCTGCCCTGCCATGCCTGCACAGAGTGTTCTTACACTCGGTCCCCACCGTGGGAGGGGAGGGAATCAGAAAGATCTGCTGACAGAGACAAATGTCCCCACCCCCATTCTCTCTGGCTGTGGTTGGCAGGTGCCTCAAGCAGTTCAGGCTAGGGAGGGCCTCTTCCCTCCCTCCTTTCCTCTGTGCCCTCAGCCACACATCGTCAAATCTCTACTCTCCCAGAGTGTGTGTCAGCTGCTTAGAACTTGGGGGCCCAGGGCACAGGGAAGAAGAGGCTCCCAAGTCCTGGGCCTGTCCTTTCTCTATTCAGATTTCAGCTAGAGCAGGGCTTCTCAAACTGAGATGGGCAGACACAAGTCATTAAAATGCAAATTTTGATTCAGTAGGTAGGGCCTAACATTCTGCATTCCTAACAAATTCCCGGGGGATGGGGGATGTTAACGCTGCTGGACCTCAGACCACACTTGGAGCACAAGGAGCTAGAACATCCCCACGGCTGTTCTCAGAGCCCAGCCCTCTAATGGGCTGCCAGGCAGCTGGCACCCACCAGGGCAGGGCCAGACTGGGCCAGAGTAGGCAGACAGCCACCAGCCCCTGGTGGCCCCCAATGAACAAGTGGTCCTCATCAGTCTGGCACAGGGCACCATTGATGATGGATCAGTGCCCAGACGGGGAAACATAAAATCTCATTTCAAGCCCCAGTGACGGTTTGGTTCAGCTTTCCTAGCTTTTTAGGAACTTAATTCCATGCATTTTTCTTAAACGCAAGGCTACAAGGCATCTGTTTAAAATTATTTCTTTCCCCCTCTACCTTAGAGCAGAGAATAGGCAAGGGAGGTGAATGTATTTCCTTCACTTTTTCAGGGTTCTTGTTCTCTTTGTCTCTGCTGTGTCTGTCCTGATGTCTGTCCATGTTGGCATCACTTGTCCCTGTTCCTGTTCTTTTCTTGAAATAGTGCAGTGCTTTGCATCTATACAGACCTGAGCTCCCATCTTTCTTCTACCACAGTTGATTAGCTCTGTGACTTTGGGCATGGCTCTTAATTTCTCCAAGCCTCAATTTCTTCATCTATAAAATGGGTTCATTAACATGTGTGTCACAGAGCAGTTGTGGATGTTTTTATATGAGACCATAAACATTAAAGCATTTTGTAAAGTGAAAAGAGTTGGCCAATTATTATAGAGCAGCAGTTAAGAGCCCAGATATAGTAGCCTGTGTCTGGAATAGAGTCCCAGCTTCACCAGTTGTTAGCTGTGTGGCCTTGGGTGAGTTACCTAACATCTCTGAGCCTCAGTTTCCCCATTTTTAAGAAGAAAGTAATAATAGCATAGTGGCTAAGGCACTTGACTGCAAAACCAGAAGGCTGGAGGTTCAAACCCACCAGCCACTCCTTGGAAGGAAGATGGGGCAATCTACTTCCGTAGTGATACTGCCTCGGAAACCCAAGGAGGGGTCGCTATGAGTCGGGTCCGACTCGATGGCACACAACAACAACAACAACAAGCCGGATAGGGTTATGATGAGGACTAAACAAAATGATGTATGCAGACTGCTCAGCCCTGGAGTCTGACATAGAGTGGAACATACATCACACAAGCACATATACGGACACATACACACACATTTCCTTCTGAGTTTTCTCTCTAACAATGCATCATGAACATGACCCTGTATTACATATTGTTGATGTTGCATAATATATGGAAACTGGTGGACTAAAATCCCCTTATTGTTGGTCATTTAGGGTTCCCTGGGTGGTGCATGTGGTTAATGCACTTGGCTGCTAACCAAGAGGTTGGTGGTTCCAGTCCATCCAGAGGCACCTCAGAAGACAGGCTGGTGATCTTCTGGAAAAGTAAGCCATTGAGAAGTCTACAGAGCACAGTTCTTCTCTGACACACATGGGGTTGTCATGAGTCAGAATAGAGTTGACAGCCATTGGGGGGAGGGGCCATGATGGTTGCTGGGCTGAGAATCTAGGGAAAGGTTTTCAAAGAAGAGAAGGAGGGTCCAAGAACCATTTCCTTTCCTTCTTTGTTAGCTACCCAGATGAAAGACTACCTCTCTGGCCCAGGAACCCTGCACTTGCACTTGAGGCTTTAACCAACTGGTTTCTTCACTGATAGTATACCCTGCCGGTCAAGGAACATAGAATCCTTCCCTCCTTGGAAGTTTTTGTTAACCCCTGGTGCTGCAGTGCAGGACGTATGTCTGGTATGTGCATGTGTGCACGCACACACCTGCTATGATTTTCCCAGTGCTATTAGAACAGAACAAATGACCCAACAGAAACCCTCCTTGGGATTCAGAGATCGACAAGCCAGCAAGAAGCCAAGGCCTTCTTGATGCTGAGAAAGATGTATAGGTATGGATGAGAGACGGGGGTGCCCAGGGGCTGCAGGGCAACCCTTTCACATTCCATTTGTGCTGAAGTGGGACCTCCAAAGGAGGAGGTGGTCTCTGGGGCAATAGGATGAGCCTCAGTTGAGCAAAGAAAATGTGTTCCTTTTCCATTGTCTTAGGAAGTTCTGCCACTTACTTGCGTTGGGACCTGGGAAGATTCTTCACTCCTCTAAGCCTCAGTTTTCCCATCAGCTGAAGGAGGATCAAAAGAGCATCTACTTCCTGAGATGGTATCTGGAGGACAGCATGTGCCCCTTAGTGAGAGTTCAAAACATGTACCAGTACCAGTGGCCGCTGAGTAGTTTCTGACCCACGGTGAACCTACGTGTATTAGAGTAGACTGTGCTCCACAGGGTTTTTGTGGCTGATTTTCCAGAAGTAGATCGCCAACCAGGCTTTTCTTCTGAGGTCCACTGAGTGGACTTGAACCCCCAACCTTTCAGTTAGTAGCCGAGCATGTTAACATTTGCACCACCCAGGGACTCCTCAAATAACAGAGCAGCTGCTATGATAACTTTCCTGTCTCCCAGTCCTAGTCCATCTGTCTCCTCTCTCTGCTTCCCATACCTCTTTCTCAGCATCTCACCAACCCTCTCTTACAGCCTTCCCCTCCAGTAAACTCAAGCTTTCCTGAGGGAGATTATAATGAGAAGCAGGGCTTACTCTGAAATTGTGTAAGAGCCAGTGCAAGCCCTAAGCCCTGGTGTGCGAAGGCTCACCCCTACCAGAGCAGTGTGTCTAGAGGCCGTGGCAGAGTGGGGTGGGAGTGGGGTGATAGCAATGAAATACATCCTGGTGATGCAGGTCCTAGGAATTAGAGATTCCCCAGCTTCAAGAATACAGTCTTTGTTGTCGGTAGTGTTGTTTTGCAAAAGGCCATTCCAAGCAGCCTTCCATATCCCCAGAAGACCCAACAAGAGTCAGTGGATTAAATTAAAGCAGCCGAGCTTTGAGTGGGATATGAGGAAGGCTCTCTTGATACCTGGGATAAGATGCAGGGGAGGTGAGGGAAGAAAGTTGTGCTGGCCTGTCCCAGGAAGGGAGGCCGGGTAACCACTGCCTGCAATGGATTAGGGCTTAGAACTGGTGCAGGTGTGCAAGGAATGTTGGTCAAATGCATAAACTGGAGGCAACATGTTGGGTTAGCTTATTTTTCCTGTTCTAGAATAAAATCATTTAACTGTGGTTTAATATCTGAATCTCCCCTACGCCTAAAGAAAAGATCATCTATATGGACTTGAATGTGGCATTTAGCAAAGGGCCTAGCTGACAGGGGCCCCACCCTCACTGTGAAGTTTCCTAAAGGCACGTCTGGCTAAGAGACTAAGTTCAAGGTGTGAAGCCCAACTGTCGATACAGTCACTCTCTGCAATCAGGCAGAATTAATTGTGTGAACACCATTGATCAAACTACTTAATACTTACAGGGACTGAGAAGGAGCTGAAATGTAATTTCATTACCAACCTGCTCACCCCTAATGAAACTCCTAATAACTCTCTAATTCTTCTTTCAGATAAGGACTGATAGGTGGAAATGGGGGCAGTGTAAGGGGGAGGGACATGTGAACTTATTTTCTCTTCTTTGCTAGACTCCTGAGATAGAGCCAAGTTAAACACCTACTCCCAGGGGCTTCTTGTGAACTCAAGTTACTTTAAGGCTGTGGTCAACCCTGAGATCATGTCTGGGATGGCGTGGGGGTGGGTTGAAGGGGAAGTTGGGCATGAACCAAACCAAGCACACTGCCATGGAATCAATTCTGACTCATAGTGACCCTGTAAGATAGAGTAGAACTGCCCCATAGGATTTCCAAGGCTGGAGCTCTGGTAGCATAGTGGCTAAAGCACTTGACTGCTAACCAGAAGGCTGGCGGTTCAAACCCACCAGCCACTCGTCGGAAGGAAGGTTGGGCAATCCTACTTCCGTAGTGATACTGCCTCGGAAACCCAAGGAGGGGTCGCTATGAGTCGGGGCCGACTCGATGGCACATAACAACAACAACAACAACAAATCTTTACAGGAGCAGACTGCCTCTTCTTTCTCCTGTAGAGTGGCTAGTGGGTTTGAACTACCCAACTTTTGGTTAGCAACTGAATGCCTGAAACACTGTACCACCAGAGCTCCTTACATTGGGCATAGATGATCCTAAACTGCAAGTGAGGTGAACCAAAAATCAATTCTCATTTGACCTTGGAGTCATTATTCAGTGATTCAAGGGCAGCTGATATCTTTTGGTTTGAAAACAAAATGTGTGTGTATTCCTGGGCACACAAAAAGGGATAAGGATGATGGGGTATGAGCAGAACTAGTCATAGGGTAGACTGTCATAGGCTAATGATTGCATGGGTAGGGTCACAAGGTGGGTGCTCACCTGACACAGCAGGTAGTCTGAGTCCTGGCTCAGGCCTTGCATGGACGGAGGGAAATTTCCTTTCAGGGACCTGCATACTCACAGACAGACACAAGTACACAAGTACACATAAGGATATGTACACACATACACGCACAGATGAATATAAATTCCATGAGGACAGGGACACTCTGTCATGCTTGCTGTTTGTTCTGAGCTCCATAGAGCGTTTAAAACGTAACAGGCACTCAATAGCTATCGGGAAAATATGCACAAATAGCATGGCGTATACACAAGTGCACACACCATCCCCACTCTTTGCTCTCTGGGAGAGCAGTCTTAGTTGCCATTTTTCCCTGGCATAGTGGACACTTGGGAATGTCTGTGGAAAGAACAGCTGGAGGCAGCACTTCTCCAGCAAAGCCCATCTGCTCACATGGTTGGACTATCCCTTATTTCAAAGTCCTGCCCAAGACTCCCCTCTTCCAGGAGGGTCCTTGCTGCTTTGCCGTGTTCTCAGGGATGGCCTACTCAGCTGCCTGATATTTATTTACACTAGTTGTTGTGGGTGTCTTTCACATGTACCTCCCTCATCAGACTCTCATCCTCCCAGACCACCAACCCCTCTGGTCCACATTAGGAACTTCTTGAGAAGAGGGACCCTTTCTCTTATCAAATAAGGAGCTCCTGAAGACCAATGATTGCATCGCCATTCCCCTATTAGACTAGGGGCTAGGACTCAGCCTCATCCATTAATCTGGGAGTTCCAAAGAGAACAAGGCTTCCTCATTAGATTATACACACACACACACACACACACACAAACCAAAGTCAAACTCACTGCCTTCGAGTCAACTCTGACTTGTACTGACCCCTCTTTGGGTTTCCAAGGCAGTATCTCTATAGAAGTAGATTGCCCAGTCTTCCTTCCAAGGAGTGGCTGGTGGGTTTGAACCACCAGCCTTCTGGTTAGCAGTCAAATGCCTTAGGTATTATGCCACCGGAGCTCCCATATATACACATGTACCTGGTGGCATCAGAAGGAAGGTTGGGTGACCTACTTCCGTAGTGATACCGCCCCGGAAACCCAAGGAGGAGCCGATATGAGTCGGGTCTGACTGCAGGGCACATAACAACAACAACAAACCTGGTGGCACAGTGCTTAAGTAATTTGACTACTAGGCAGAAGGAGGTTGGAGGTTGGTGATTCAAACCTACCAGCCGCTCCCTGGAAGGAAGATGAGGCAATCTACTTCCGTAAAGATTTACAGTCTCAGAAACCCAATGGGGGTTGCTGTGAGTCAGAATTGGCTTGATGACAGTGAATTTGGTGTGTGTGTGTGTGTGATTTTAACCATTTTAAGTGTACTATTCAGTGACATTAATTGCATTCACAATGTTGTGCAACCCTCACCGCTGTCTAGTCTCAGGACCGTCTTGTAAGAGGTGCCCCCTCCATTTGTTTGGGTAAGATGACACCTCCTTCTTGTTTAGCTGTCTGTCCAGTTCCCTCAAATCCCCCAGTGCTTGGGAGATGCCAGTGAGCCTGCCCGGTGCCCAGTTTCCAGGGCTGAGCTCATGGGGCAGGTATGTAGGTAGATGAGAAGGAAAGAGCATGAACGGCTGGGCCTGGCAGGGTGTGCGTGTGTACATGTGTATACGTGTGTGCACATATTTTATTTGGAGGTGGGTCCTGCCCTCCTAGATTTAGTCAGTTTGGGCAGTACAATCCAGGCTTCCATGGTCTCAGTCCCACCAAGCTCTTCCCAGGGTGCCCCCCCCAGCCCACCTCAGATCCCAGAATTGTGGGCCCTTTCTGGGGCAGGTATAGGTGAGGCTGCCTCCCATCTTTACCCCCAAACCTTCAGCCTTCTTTCCTACCCAGCTCCCTTTACCTGCCTTCTGAGACCTGAGAGGCAGGGAAGGGAGGGGGAGGGCAAGCGCAGGGTGAGAGGTGGAGGCAATGAGGGTAGTTATTTACAAAGCCCATGCCCTCGGGACCCTTGTCCTGGACAACAATTACAGCCCCTTAATTAACTAGACTGCCGCTGTCTAGTACTGGTTAATGAATATAAATCAGATAGTTTATAGTTAGTGAGCGGGGACCGGGCTGGCAAGGGCCGGAATTCCAATGTAGAATGCCTGAGGATAGGAACATGCCCTCCACAGTGAGGACCAGAGCACCTATGGGGGCAGCACCAGTGGGGAGGGGTCAGCCTCCCGTACCCACCTTGAACTTGAGCTTTGGGTGCACATACAGGATTATGTGCAGTTCATGCACAGGGGAAACACCCTGCACAGGGTATCCCCTGTATGCACCGTGTTGTACTCTCCCATATTATATAACACATCTGTACTCATGCCTTCTCTCAGACGTGTGGACACACCGAAGAAACACCATAACTTTGCCATCGACTCAATTCTGCTCATGGTGACCTCATTTGTGACAGAGTAGAGCAGTGCTCCACAGCTTTTTTTGTTTTTCTACCATCCCCGGCCATAATAAACTCTCCTTCCTTTCTGTCCCTGTGACTACCCCCTCCCTGTGCCCTTTTTAACTATGCCTTCCTCTCTGTCCAGCTTTCCCTCTTTGTGAATGCTGACCCTCTGGTGCCTCATGGCTGATTGCTCTAAGGGGTGTATTTTCCTAGAGTAGGTGGGTGCATCTCCCTGGGGTAGGTGTTCTGCAATGTAGATCTTTCTACTGTTGGACTGAGAGCCAGTCCATGGGAGTGAGTCCATTTCTAGGCCCAAAGGATAACCTGGGGCCATAGTCTTGGGGTTCCACCAGGCTCTATCTGATTAGTAATTCTGGTCATTTTTGTGTTTTTGAATTTTGTTCCACATTTTTCCTCCCTCTCTATCCAGGATCTCCAGTTTTGAACCCTTTCCGAGCAGTTGGCATTGGTAGCCAGGTACCATCTAGTTCTTCTGGTCTCAGAGTCATGAAGGCTGAGGTCCTGATGGTCCATCTTATCCTTGGACTAATTGTTTCCAGATGTCTTTGATTTTCTTCACTCTTCTTTGATTCAGATGAGAGGAGACTAACAGTTGCATCTTAGATGGCCGCTCAAAAGCTTTTAATTAAAACCCCAGCCACTACTCATCAAAGTAGGTTGTAGAACAAGACTTTTTTTTTTTAATTTATTTTTCCCCCAAATTGCATTTTATTGAAATATAATTTATGTACAGTGAAATACACAAAACTAAAATGACATGGTTCAATGCTTTTTTTTTTGCAATGTTGCCTCCCCTCCCCTCCCACCCATGGTAACCAACAAAGAAAGTTTCTTTCCATATATCCTCTTGACTTTTTACAATAACAGACTAATACAGTATTTGTCCTTCTGTGATTGACTTATTTCACTCAGCATAATGTCCTCCAAGTTCATCCACGTTATGTGGTGTTTCACAGATTCTACATTATTCTTTGTTGTTGTTGTTTGCCGTCGAGTCGGCCCCGACTCATAGCGACCCCTCCTTGGGTTTCTGAGGCAGTATCACTACAGAAGTAGGATTGCCCAACCTTCCTTCCGAGGAGTGGCTGGTGGGTTTGAACTGCCAGCCTTCTGGTTAGCAGTCAAGTGCCTTAGCCACTATGCTACCAGAGCTCCCACATTATTCTTTAGTGTTGTATAAGTATTCCATTGTGTGTATGTTTCATAGTTTGGTTATCCATTCTTCTGTTGATGGGCACCTAGGTTGTTTCCATCTTTTTGCTATTGTAAATAGTGCTGCGATGAATATGGATATGCATATATCTGTTCTTGTCCTGGCTCTCACTTCTTTAGGATATATACCTAGTAATGGGATTGCTGGGTCAAATGATATTTCTAATTACAGCTTTTTAAGGAATCACCATAGTGTTTTCCACAGTGGTTGTATCATTTTACAGACCAGCAGTGTGTGAGAGTCCCAATCTCTCCACATTGTCACTAGCATTTGTTATTTTCTGTCTTGTTGAACTTTGCCATTAGTGCTGGCATGAGATGGTATCTCATTGCTGTTTTTTTTTTTTTTTTAATTGTGATTTGCATGAAAATTTACAGAGTAAATTCACTTTCCATACAGCAGTGTGGAACAAGATTTTTATGTACTATGTTGTGCCAATTGAGCATGATGTCCCCTGAGATTATGGTCTCAAGTCAGCAGGCCCAGTGATTCTTTCTCTCAAGGTGTTTGGTTGTCTCTGAGAGGTTACTCCAACTCTGTCTTCTGTTGCTTCTGTATGTGGCTAATTTTGTAGGACAAGTGCATATGTAAGATTATCTTCAGCCAAATCTATCCTTGGTCTAGGTATCCTTGGTCTAGGTATTCCTGTTCACTGACTCCCACCTGATCTTCTCACCTGTCTATGCATTTATCCATAGCCTGGTGTTTGGTGTTAGAGCTAATGCAGCATTGCGCATATACGAGTATCTGCCTCCGTTGTCTATATCTTACATGCTAATTTCAGTGTCCTTCCTTTCCCCAATGTCATCATGTTGGTCACAGACTCTTTCCATACTGTCTTTCCCCTCACCCAAATCAGCATGTGACCCCCAACTAGTCCGAAATTTTCCCTTCCCTTCCCTCCTATAGCTTTTTCAATGGCTGATTTTTCAGATGTAGATCACCAGGCCTTCCTTCCAAGGTGTTTCTTGGTGGACTTGCACTTCTGGCCTTTGGGTTAGCAGCTGAGCACCGTAACTGTTTGCACCACCCAGATTCTGGGGCCGACCCAGGCATAAGATGCTTACCCAATACCCCTTCTCTAGGCTGACAGAGCTGCTGGGCTCAACAGGGGCTGTGGTGAGAGTGGCTGCAGCTGTGGAAGCCTGACTCTGAGTGTGGAGGCTTCCAGAATGTGTGCAGGGATTTTACCCAAGGCCTTCCTGGCTGCAAGGGAGGTGAATTGACATGGTCCTAGCCCAGGGACAGGTTCATGGACTAGTGATTTGTGCATAAAGCCCAGCACTTAGAAGAGCCCAGTACTTTTGGTTAAATGTTCTGCCAGTCCCAGTGCCTAAGGCATTTTGACTGCTAACCAGAAGGTTGATGGTTCAAACCCACCATCCTTCTGTGGTTCCTTCTGTTGAAGGAAGACTGCGCAATCCACTTCTGTGAAGAACTACTTCCTTGAAAATCCAAAGGGGATCACTATGAGTCAGAATTGACTCGATGGCAGTGAGTATGGTTTTTGTGTTTTTTGGTCCCAGTGTGGCATTTGGCTGCTAATCGAAAGGTTACCTGTTCAAACCCACCCAGCAGCACCTTGGAAGAAATGCATGGTGATCTGTTTCCATAAAGATTATAGCCAAGAAAACCATATGGAACAGTTCTACTCTCTAACACATGGGGGGTTGCTATGACTTGGCATCAACTCAACAGCAATGGGTTTGGTTTAGTTTGGTCATTGTCTTGAAAGTTTTAATAATTTTTTAATTTCTTAAAATAGATTTTATTGAAATATAATTTGTGTACATGAAATACACAAAACTTAACGTGACATGGGTCGATGCTTTTTTTTTTTTTTTTTGCAGTGTTCCCTCCCCTCTCCTCCCACTCCTGATAATCAACAAAAAAGGTTCCCTTCCATATATAAACCTTGAAAGTTTTAATAATTTTTAACAAGGGGCTGTGCATTTTTATTTTACACCAGGCACAGCAAATTATGTAGTCCGTTCTGCCCTAGCCTTTGGGGTAGGTTCAGTAGGACAAGGCTGTGTGCAAAGTGCAGAGACTGGAGACCCGGTTTTAGGTGGTCCTTGAACAGGGCTCTAACAAAAGGAGTCACATGTGGAAAGTGCATTTTACTAAGGGCTGGGGCTCTGTCCTGCTAGCTTTGTCACCTGGGCCAGTCACCCCACTTCTCAGGATCCCTGGTTTAGGCTTCTAAGGAGATGACCTCTCAACTTTCTTCTTTTGGCCACTCGTCTCTGGGGAAAAGTCCAAATCTCCTTGAAATCTTGGTTAGCACAGTTCACACACACACACACACACACACATTTAACTGAGCCAAAGCCTCAACCTAGAACTGTTATTGCCTCTGGAGAGAAGAGTGAGGGTGTCCCATACCCAGGCAAGTCTGAACAAGCTGCTTCTGATACCCAAAGGACGGCCAACACCTTTCCTGGGCTTGTTTATTTTCCTGCTGGATGTGTGTGTGTATGTGTGTGTGTGGCGGGGCACCAGCTGCTGAGGGGGACTAGTGTTTATGACTTGTGGAGGGCCAGATAAAGTAATAGGCCAGGATGACTTTATGACACTCCTGCTTTTGGCCTGCTGGCTCAGGCTGGGAGGGGCCACAATTATTCCCTCCTCCTGGGCCCCCTGCCGGGAAAGCGGTAGGGAGGAGGGTGAGGAACTGCGGGTTCTCCAGACAAAGGAAAATGATCCTATGATGGTGTTGCAAGTGGCAGCAGGCAGGCAGGGCTTGGACCTGAGATCGCAGCAGGGATGCGGGCGGGTGGGGGCATCGGGGGGTACAAGGGCAAGTCTGTGAAGGTGGCCCCAAAACCACGGGACAGAAGGGCTCACCACCTTGACCCCTGCCCCAGCTGCACGTTGAGTTCTAGTTCTTCCCCTGGTCCTCTGGGATGCCTCTCCTGGGAACTACAGGCCCGGGGTGGGGGGCAGCTTTTGGCACCCCAGCAGGTGTAGAAGTATCCCCAGCCCCTACCCTTGTCTGACAGCCCAGGAGAGGGGCAGTCGCTGATCCAGGCACCTCTTTTCCATGAGGGAGGGGGTGCTCAGCCTGAACCTCACACCTGGGGTGGGTGGGGGGGTAGGTCTTTCTCTAACTCACAGTCCTAGCTAAGCTACTGTGAATACACACATTTAACAGATGGAACTGTTGAATGGAAAACTAATTTACTCTGTAAACTTTCACCCAAATCACAATTTAAAAAAGAAAAGAAAAAACATAACAACAACAACAAAACACAGATGCAAAAGTAATAAATAAATAAATAAAGCCACAAGGCGCTCCACCGACCTAGAGGTGAAAGGTCTGGTGACTCCTCCCTAATTCTCCACTGGGGTCCTGCTAAGGCAGCCAGACCCCTAGCACCTCAATCCTTCCCCCACATACACATCACACATACCCTAAAGGTGGAGAGGAACTGTGTGCTGGTGTCAGATTGCAGATAGAAGAAGCGGGTTCATCCTGGGGCCTCCAATGCTTAGACAAGTGTTCCACAAACAATGTGTCCTGATAAACTCTTTTATGAACCAGGAGCATCTGCTGATCCACATAGCTCCAGTAAGGGAGACAGGAATGCTGTCAGGAACTGAATTTACTAAGATTGAAGTCAGAGAATGGCTTGGAAGGGCCTTGCCCTGTGAAGCCAATTCCAATCTTGACTCCTAGCAGAGAGCACCCATGAGATGGTCAAAGGATGTCATATCTTAAGAAACCCAGCTCCCAGACTTGGGGCGGCTGGGAAGAGGTTTGTTTGTTTTAAATGGAAATCTGGCCAGGTTCCCCCCACCTCTCCCACGAAGAGCTTCAGTCCTCCACTTGGTGAACGTAGCATAAAATGAGCCCGTCAAACATGGGAATCTACCCACAGATGCCTAGGAAGAAAGGCTTGGCAATTTACTTCTGAAAAATCATGGCTATTGTAAACCGTACAGAGCATAACTCTACTCTCAAACACATGGGATCCCCATGAACCAGAACCAATTCACCAGCAAGTAGTTCGCTTTTGCTTTAAGTCACTCTTGGGTGCCAAGGGCTCTGTGGTCTTAATCAGGGAAGACTTCTCAGGGGAGACAAAGCTGAGGGAGGCTTTGAGCAGGGCAAGGACGAGCCTGGGCAGAGATGGCAGACTGCCCCAGTGGCCAGTCACTGGGCAGCATGTGCTGCACAGTCACTCAGCGTGAGATAAAATTAGCACTTGAAATCTTGGGAGACTGGCTATCCCTAAGGGATCAGCTGACATCACCTCATCAGACAGGAAGATGGATGGCCTGGGTTGGGCCTTAGGCTCATCCTTGGCTCAGAACTGGCAGAACTTGTGCCCTGGGCAGGCATAGGCCTGGTGCCTGCCTGCACTGTCCTCCCTGCCTGAGGGGGAGGGGAGAAGGCTCCTTTGGTTCACAACTCTCCATTCCCTCTCAGAACCTTCTCTGAGCTCACCTCCTCCCTGAGGCATCCCCAGAGGAAGCACTGTTGTTGGCCTCCAGGTTTGTGTCTGTGAGCTCCACAAGTCAAAATTTCAACCTGTGGGTAGGAGGATGGGTCCCCAACTTCACCTCAGGGACCTGAAGCTCTCTGGGAAGATACAACAAACACAACATACTGCTGTTGAGTTGGATCCAACTCATAGCGACCCCTCCTTGGGTTTCTGAGGTGGTATGACTATGGAAGTAGATTGCCCAACCTTCCTTCCGAGGAGTGGCCGGCGGGTTTGAACCGTCAGCCTTCTGGTTAGCAGTCCAATGCCTTAGGCACTACACCTATATTTGAGTGTTGTCTCTGAATTCTCAGGATGACTTCCCAGGACATCCTGAGATGTTTTACTGCCTGGTAAAACCACCTCTTGCAACACCGTTGGTCAATGGCTGTGGAGGGCAGCATCAAGATTGGAAGGAGAGAAAGATGGCGGGTGTGGGGTGGAAAGCGTCCTGTGCTGGGGTTTTCTCAGGCCTCCTTAGCCAACCCCTTCCCCCTGGAAAGAGCAGGAAAAACATGGATCTAAAAGCAGAGAGACTGAGTTTGACTCTCCAGCTCAGCCACTGTGTGACACTGAGAAAGCCCTTAATCTCTGTGGCCCTCGGCTTGCTCCTCTGTACTAAGCCTCCCTCTATTGGGAGACAGAGAGGCTTGGAGGTGCAGTGGTTAGGAACTCAGGTGTTCGCCCAAAGGTTGGCGGTTCAAACCGACCCAGCAGCTCTTTGGAAGAAAGACCTGGCAATCTGCTCCCGTAAAGAATCAAAAGAAACAAAACTCACTGCCATTGAGTCAATTCTGAGTCATAGCAACCCCCACTGGGTTTCCGAGGCTGTAAACCTTTAGGGAAATAGATCAAAGTGCCTAGTGGGTTTGAACCGCTAACCTTCTAGTTTGCAGCCAGATGCCTTATCCACTAGGCCACCAGAGCTCCTTTCCATAAAGATTACAACCTAGAAAACCTTGTGGGGCAGCTCTGCTCTGTCGGAGGGGTCAACATGAGTTGAAAATCGACTCGACAGCACCTAACGGCAGAGGTAAGCAAGGTGAAAAGCCTGGCACACAGGCTTATTATTATTATTATAATGAATATTATTTTTAACCACCGCGTGAAGTACACTGATAGGCGACCAGGAGGAGGAATGGTCCTCTGCAGCCTCATGAAGGCCCAGACTCAGATTTCTTTCCCCATTCTCCGCCAGCCCAGCCCACGCTGGGGAATGAGTATTTGGAGAGAAGCAAGGGAAGAGGGAAAGGTTGACTGCTTTTTTTCCCCCCTCCCTTCTTTCAGCGTGGGTGACACTGGCAAGAAGCGAGCAGCTGACCCGGGTTTGAATTTAGAGTGTTCATTAATACGATATTATGCCATATGCTCCCGCACACTGTCTCCCTCTAACGCAGCCGCCAATTTGCTGAGCAGCCCTAATTAGTAATGGTATAATGAGAGTATTCAGGGGGTAATGTGGTGGGGTGGGGGAGGAGCCCTGGTGGTGCAGTAGTTAAGCGCTTGGCTGCCGAGAGGACTGAGGTGCAAACCCACCAGCTGCTCCGCGGGAGAAAGATGTGGCAGTCTGCTTCTGGAAAGACTGACAGCCTTGGAAACCCTGTGGGACAGTTTTACTCTGTCCTACAGAGTTGCTGTGAGTTGAAATGGACTCTGTGGAAAAGAGTATGTGGCCGGTAGGGACAGGAAGGATGAGATAGCTTCTCATCAGTTGGAGAAGGACAGGGTCTGGGTGCAGAGGACTGGGGCTGAGGGTCAGGGGGACATGGGAAGGGGTCATTTTGGCCCAGGGCTGCCTGAATCCCAGAAGGCAAAGCCCCCCCCCCCCCCCGCACATCTGTTCCTCAGGGAGCAGAGGCTCAAGGTTGTGGAGTGAGGTGGGCCGCAAGGGGGCAGACAGGTAGAGTGAGAAGACAGAGAACCCTGGTGAAGGAGAAGGTGTGGGTGGTCCTTTGTTTTCTAACCCAAGGTGGATGATAGAGCAACAGTGGTGTTGCATCTGTGTGCATTTTGAACACTACATTTCTTGAGTCCAGACTCTCTGCTGACCCCTATGTCCTGCCTTAACTTTTTGAAGCCTCAGAATCACTTTGGAGATGGTGTGACCAATATCCTTTTTCAGATGGGAAAAATGAGGCTTAGGAAAGTTCAAAGGTCACTCAGCTGGTGAAGGAACAGAGATTGGCAGCCAAGGCAGTCGGACTCCAAGGGTGGAGGTGTTCAGCTTGACCCTGACAATGGGGATGCCATGGTCATGGGTGAGCGGGGAGAGCATAAGAGAGGGTTATGGGCAGGGATAGGAGTGGCCAAATTGCTCATATTCCTTTTTCTTCCGTACTTCTGCGTGTTTTATCCGTCCCCTCCTTCCTTTCCAATTTCCAGTTTCCCAGGCTCAGTCCCTAGGGTGAGACAATTCACAAGATTCTCAGTTGAGAAGCCACTTCCTATGAGAATCAGGACATACTCCACACCTTTGGCCATTGTCATGCCAGTTACACCCTCAGTGTGGGCAATGTGAACCTCTGAGTTCACAGCCAAGTTTGCCCCTAACCAGAGGCGAATCTCAAGGAGCCACTGGAGCCCCAAGGAGCATGGGAGATCTGTGGCCCAGCTTCAGGGCTGCACTACCTCCTCTGAGCCTCCCAATGCCAAGGGGTTCACCAGAGGCAGGGGGATGGCCTATGGAACCTGCATCTGTGAGACCCCACTGCCAGTGCTCTCCTCTCCAGCCCCCTCCTTCCCAGGCACGGCTGGGCAGCGCTCCCTCCCTGGGTGATCGCAGCTCTCCCGCAAACCCACGCTCAGGAGATGAAATATTCATCACGTACATATTGGCTCCTCCAGCGGCTTTTAGGGAAAGCAAATGAGACTGACTCTGGGAAGGAAATGAGTGTGAGGCGTGGGGGGTGGAGGGCACCGGTGAGGACAAGGGTGGGGAGGGGCCTCCCAGCTTCAGCCTTTCTTGGATTCAGCTTCTAGGAGCAGGCTGCACCTCTTATTTTTGGTGGTCTCAGTCTTCCTGGTGCCCTCCAGTGTTCCCCCCAATACCTCCACCTCCCCACCAACCCTAGAGGCTCCACCTCTTCTCTTCAAAGATGAGAGTTTAGTTTCACCCTCAAACACATGCAGGCAGAGCCAGGAGACATGGATCCATTCAGTCAACAGCCACTCTGAGCCAGACACTCTTCCAGGCACTGAGTCTATAGGGGTGAGCAAGGCAGTAAGGTTCTCTGTTCTCATGAAGGACATAGACAATAAATTGATGTAAAGTCCACTTCAGGTGGTGTATGAGCCCAACAAAATAGCTATGTTAGCTTGAGTGGACAAGGAAGGCCTCTCTGAGAAGGTAACATTGGAGCTGATGGTAAGGGAACACTTTCCAGGCAAAGGAACAGGTGCAAAGGCCCAGTGGTAGGAATAAGCTTCAAATGTTCAAGGAACAGCAAGAAGGCCAGAATGGGTCTGACTCGGGGAGAGTAAGCTTGAAGAAGCTGACCTGATTGGCCGTAGAGGACTTGAGTTTATTCTAAAAGCAAAGAGAAGCCATTGGAGCAACGGGAAGAACAGTGAATTTAGTGAGGACCAAGGTATGAGGTCTGAGTAGGTCACCAAACCTTCTAGTCTCACCTTCCTCATCTGTGAAATGGGCACAAGAAAGCTCAGCTCACAGGGCTCCTGTGAGGGTTAAATCAGAACATTTATGTGAAAGTGAGTTGTTCTACGATGTAAATAGTAGAACTTCCCTTCCTCCCATTCCTGGGTGAACCCCTAAAGGTCAGCCTGCACAATACTGAGCTGTAGAACTGGAATGGAACAGACTTTAGAGACTTGTCATTCAGCAAGTATTTATTGAGCAACTACTTCATGCTTGGCACTATGCTTGGTGCCAAGATACAGCTGTGAAGACTCAGTGTATGGGCTAGAGAGGGTTTGACCAGCCCATTTCATAGACTATACGGTAAGGGCAAGGCCATGCAATGTTGAATAAGAATGAGAACCTAAGTCCCCTTATTTAGAGTTCTCTCCTGGATTCTGACCCCCAACTCTAGCTAACAGCTTTTCCCACACCAAGGTCCATTGGGAGGGAAGGTGGGCCTGCTTGGAGTGAAGAGAAATTCTGAGTGGATCAGGAAGCTTTCTGGAGTTGTGGTGGGTCTTTAAGGATAAATGAATGGGATTGGGTGCAAGGAATGGGGCTGGCAGAAAGGACAGCATGAACAAAGGCTTGGGGACGGAATGCACGGGGCACGTGTCCTCTGGAAAGCAAGGAGAGGATCAGGGAGTGATGGGCCTGGAGGGGTATGTTGAATGCCATTTTCCCATGCAGTGGGGAGCCACAGAAGCTATTTGCAATGGGAATGGCATTCTCAAGACTACTCCTTAGAAAGCTCTGGCCACTCTATGTAGGCTGCATTGGAGGGGAAATGGAGGCAGGGAGATCTGTGAGAGGCTATTGCGGCGGCCCAGGTAAGTGTTAATGGAGGACTCCACTCTAGCAGTGGCAGTGGCAAGAAGAGAAAGGAACAATTTGAGAGGCATTGCAGAGGAGGAAGCCACAGGAACCGGCCCCTGATCGGGTGTGGAGAGCAGGAGGGAGGGAGGGCGGAGACAAAGAGCTCTCAGAAGATGGGAGATTTAGCTGTTCTTTATTGATTCCACGAACATTTCCTGAGCACCTGCAGAGGGTCAGGCCCTGTGCCATTCAGGCAGGAAATTGAGCAAAATTGTGCGAAACTCGAAGGCTTGTGATTTGTGCTCTTGTTGGGGTGGGGAATGGGGAAGTGGGGGCTAAGGGATCACCTGGCTGATTTTGTGCCCCTCTTAGAACCTTGATTTTGCTCTCTGTAAAATGGAGGCATTTCAAAGGACAGCTGTCTTTGAAACATCCCCCAGGGCCAGAGGAACCTGGCTAGGAGCTTTAGCAAGCTGCTATTTCTCAATGGACAGAGTCCTGGAGGCTCAAGCTGAAATGAGGTGTCGGTGCAGAGGAGTGAGGAGGGGTGCAGGACAGTCTTATAGGCTGGGGAGGCAGACCTACATAGCAAAGCAAGGAGCCCTGCTGGGGGTTGGGATTATGTCCTCCTGGGATGGTGGGGATGGTCTAAGCATCTCCTACTTCCCACCTGGGAAACGGACCCAGAAAAGGGTCACTTTAGAAGCTAGGAATGTGGCAATGTTTCCTTCAACAGCAGCAGCTGTTTCCCTGAGTCCTTCCTCTGTAAGTAGATTTACATGCATTAGGTCTGTTAACCCTCATACAGTCTCTAGGAACAGGTACTGGTAGTGTCCCCATTTTCTAGATGAGGACGCCGAGAGCCAGATTGCTGAGACCAGTTAGAAAAAGGACAAAGGCAGAATTGGAACTCAGACTCTCCATTCCCACTTAACCTCCAGCACTTAACCTTTTCTGAGACTTCTTCCTCTGATAACCTTTACCCAGGAGCTGGAGCCCACCTGCCCTCAGGGCCTCTGTACAAATGGCTGCCTCACACCATCAAGCGGTAGCCTCACTTTCCTGCTACAGTGTGGGGCAGGAGAACCCAGGGCACCTGGGTGGGAGTGGAACATTTGAAGAGAACGGTGAAGAACAGGTAAAATTTGAGCTTGCCAAGATGAGGGAGGGAAGGACATTTCAAAAGTGACTTTGTGTGACCAGGGCAAAAGTGTGGTGGCCCCTCCAGTGTGTGCTGGAGCTGGGGGGGGGGGTTGCTGAACGCAGGGACCTCCTTTCTCCCCATCCTGTCACCAGTTTTCCAGGAAGTTTGGAGTCTGCCCCTTCCCTCCCCCACCCACTAGGGTGAAGGTTTGTGGGGAATGTTCTCCCGCAGAACTCGGCACGAAATAAATTCCATTCTTACTCTGCAAATGACACTGCACATAAATATTCAGTAAATTAGCAGCACGCTTTTATAGATTTATCAGTCATTGCAGGCACAAAATGACAGGCAATGTTGTAGCTGAAATATTAATGCTGACAAATTAATGATTTCTGAGTAAATGATGTCATTTTTGCACCGTTTCATTAAAATTTACTCACTTCTGCTTCATTTCTGGGCCTAAAAAAAATTAAAATCATTTCTTTCTCTTTCTTCTTTCTTTTCAGAGTGGGATCGGTTCCCAAACCTGAGAGGGACATAAATTTTCCCCAGCAGCACCCCGGAAACAGAGGTAGGGAGCCTCGCAGGGCTAGCGTCCCGCTGCCCCTTGCAGACCCTGGAGAGGTGCTGGGGCACGACCCCCCTAGGTCCCAGAGGCGGTAGCCGAAGGTTAGTGTAGCTGGAACATAGCGAATGAGGATGGAGATTGTAGGGGAAAGTGGTGAGGCAGTTTGGGGATGGGGTGTGTTGTCGTGAGGGGCCCAAAGGGGCAGAAGGAGTGAGAGCAAGTCATCATCCTTCCCTGTTTGGAAGCCCTGAGGACCCCATCGCCCTTATCCTACATGGCCTTCGCTCTTGCAAGAAATTTGGGGAAGAATTAATTCCTGCAACTTCTGTACTGGGTAAAGGGAAAATAATGATTGTGTAAATATGCCCAGCGGCCAACCCCTCCGGAATGAACCGAGTTGCGTTGGCATCCTGGTCCTACCACCTACACGGTGTGCCCTTGGGCCAGTTATCGTAGCCACTGGGAGCCTCAGTTTCCCCTCCTCTAACTCATATCTCAGGGGTCTTGGGAAGATGAAATGGGATGACGCCCTGCAAAGGCACAGGCTCCCAGTCGTCCCCTGTGCGGGACGCGCTCCCAGACCACCCAGCCGCTGGCGCCTGCAGCCCCCAGGCAGGCGAGGAGCGTGCGGGGAGGAACGGCGAGGCGGCTGCACGCCAGGGCGGCCCAGGGAGACCTAAGCTGGCCTTGAGCGGGTGGGGGCCCAGGAGCCAGCGGGTTCCCGAGCCCCGCACCACCCCGCCTCGGTCTGGTTAATGTGGCCCGATGCAAACCACCTCGCTTGCCCCCGCGGGCGGCGGGAATGGAGGGCGGCGAGGCAGAGCGAGGCAAGGCGGACACAAAGGAGAGGCGCGGGAGGTGAGCGCGCGGGCGGGCGCCTGAGCCCGGCCGAGCCGTATCGGGCAATCTCCGGGCTAATTCGTGTCAGGGCCGGGCTCCTATCTCATGCCCAGCTCCCCGGCCGCTGATAAAATTGAAGTGGAAATGAAGTTGGATGCACAGGAGGATCCGCACGACGATGGGGCTGAGGCATTGGGGGGTGGTGCTCGGAGCCGGGCAGCTGAGCCCTCGGCGGCCGCCCTTGGTGCTGCCCTTGGCCAGGCGGAAGGAGGTGGTGGCAGTGAGGAAAAGAAGCCCCCGCTAAGTCCCCTAACCAGTGGTTACCCACCCTTTACTCGCCCTGCTTACTATTTTTTTATTATTATTATTAGTTAGTGGGGTGGGGATGGGGTGAGGAGGGATGGGGTGAGCGTTGGGCTGTAATAAAGCACAGGTTTATCAAGCGCTTATTTTGTGTCAGGCTTAGTGCCAGGTGAGTAAAGTGAGTTACTGTCTTATTTAACTACTGCCACCTCCAAACCCCGTATGGGGTGGACAGAGTAATTGTGCCCATTTTTACGGATGCAGATACTGAGGCGCTCCCAGAGTCGCAACTAACCTAAGGACAGCTAACACGTGGCTGTGACTCCAGCTGGAGCTCTTAGCCTCTCTGCACTCGCCGCGCCACTCCAGCAGTGGATCGGGGCTAGGCGCTGGCAGCTGTGTGCGTTTGTCATGAACCAGGCCTTCCAGTCTTGTCTCGCCTGAGCTCAGAATCTCCCTGAGAGGTTGACGTTACCATCTCCAGGTTCCCAACCTGGGCCTGAGAAGCTGGAATCCAGCTTGGCATCTGGGTATCAGAGGATGTAGGGTGCTACCTCTCTGAGTTGTCTGACTCCCAAACTCCAAATTCTTTCAGGATGAAGTGTGTGCTGTACCCTACTTTTTTTGAGTGGTGTGGGGTTAGAATGGGAGCCTAGAGTTGACGATTAGCCCTTGTAATGTGATTCAGTTACTGTCCATTTCTCTTCATTTCTGTTTTATTATCTATAAATTGCCCTCCCACACACACACCCACACACCTGGCTCCCATCACCTGCCTGCTCCCACTACTTTGACTGCAGCCACACTAGCTGCCACCTTTCCCCTTTCAATGCCTCCAATGGCCTTCAGCTCCTTTCTGCCCCAAGGCCTTCACACATTCTCCTTTCCTCTGCCTCGAAGGTTCTTTTAACCAACTTTCTCATTCTTCCCATTTCATGATCTTAATGGCATGGAGTTGATATACCAAAATGTATACACTTCTTTTTTTTCAATTGGACATGGAACAGTAACCTAACTTGAACACCTATTAGTTCACAAGGGAAGTCTTAAAACATTGCAGAGAAATACTATTACACAGAACTTGTTCTCAGCTCACACACAATCAAATTAAACATCAGCTGCAGAAAGAGAGCTAGCAAAGCTCCTCATGTTTTGAAATTAAAAACCTCACTTCTACATAAGCCAAGGGTTAAAGAGGAAATCAACAAAAATATTAAGTATTTAGAATTGAATGATAATGCACCAAGTATCAAAATGTGTAGGGTGCAGTTAAAGCAGGACTTACGGGAAATTTACAGGCTTCAGTGCATGTACCACCTTCATTTTTGCTATTTACCAAATATTTCCAGCTCTTTGCTTTCTGTGCAAATCCAGAATAGGCACCCTTTGTTATTCTTTTCCTTCAAAGCACTTGTCACATATTTCTGAGCATATTTCTTAGCATCTGCCTACCCACTACACCCCCCAGGTAGACTATATGCTCTGTAAGAGCAGGAGTTATGGCTATTTTCCTCACCATTGTGTTCCCAGCATCTAACACAGGGCTTGGCACACAATAGGCTCTCAGTATATAATTTATGAAGGAATAAATATATTAATTTATGAATAAAATCACACATTACCTCCCCTCTTCCAAAATGTATTTGGCATAGCCTATAATACGGAATCTCTGGGTGATTCAAAATAGTTAACAACCTTAGTTGCTAACAGAAATGTTGGAGGTTCAAGTCTACCCAGAGGCAACTCAGAAGAAGGCCTGTCAATCTACTTCCAAAATATCAGCCCTTGAAAACCCTGCAGAGCACAGATCTGCTCAGACACACATGGGGTCACCACACGTTAGAACTGACTTGACAGCAATTAGCCTGGTTTATAATAAATACAGATAGCATAGCATGTCAGTTAAAAGTACACTTTGACAGAGAGATGAGAAACCTGAGAGAGGAAGAAGGAGAGGCAATAATTAAGTGTGTTAAGGGAGCAATACTAGGGATACTGGTGTTCAGATAACCTCCCAGGGGTCAGGCTTGGGGAAAGCTGAGAAGGTGAGCAGGAGGAAGATGATGATGATCTGGGTGAGGAGTCTGACTGAAGAAGCCAGGTGGATAACCTTGCAGACACTAGAGGAAGGATGCCTGAGGTGGGTCCTTGAGAGTAGAGAACAGGGCTTTCACACCAACTAGGAGCTCTGGTAGCATAGTGGCTAAGGCACTTGACTGCTAACCAGAAAGCTGGCGGTTCAAACCCACCAGCCACTCCTCGGAAGGAAGATGGGGCAATCTACTTCCATAGCTATACTGCCTCAGAAACCCAAGGAGGGCTCACTATGAGTCAGGTCTGACTCGATGGCACATAACAACAACAGGTGGGTGATGGGGAGAAGAGGGAGACGAGAGGCAGAACATTTGCTCATCCCCCAAGTCCTGTGGGCGCTGTAAGTAAGGGCTACAGAGCTGGCACTAGAAGTGGCCGTGGCTGCAGTGGACCTGAGTTTCTGGTACTGAGGTCTGATGCCCTGTGAAACAGCTGGATGGATCCCTTCTGTGGTTAGCAAAGAATGAGAGTCCAGTTCCATAGAACATCCAACTAGGTTTTGTCTTGGTTCTGCTGATCACCTAGTTTAACTTTCTGGTTCTCAATTTCTATTTTCACAGTAGCTCCTTCTCAAGAAAATCTGATACTATTCTTTCTTGCTGCTTGGAACAGCTTTGTTGAACTGTTTTTTATGGCTCTTTGTAAGTGCATCGTGGAGGAGTTATTTTTTAAGAAAGGTGTACATGAAGAAACTCTATCTGGAGCCAGAAAACTAATCTTTTGAGTCCTGGCTCTGTTGCTTACATAGTTGTGTGACCTTGGGCAGGTTGCTTCTCCTCTCTGAACCTCAGTCTCCGACTGTAAAAATGGACATAAGAATAGTATCTGTCTCATAGGGTAAATAGCATAGATATAGGTAAATAGCAATAAAGGTGTGTGTGTGTGTGTGTGTGTGTGTGGATCTATAAACTATGACATCTTATATAAGCATCATATTTGTATTGTTATTCCACGTCTCCCTTCACCTCTAGTCCCTCCCTATGTCTCTCTCTCATGATCCTTTGCAGGTCCCACTGTTCCCTCAAGGAGCATTCCTCCCCTACCCCATGCCAAATCTAAATTAATTTCTCCCAATTCTGTCATCCGGCTGCACCATGTGGACCTCTGCGGACCCCTTTCACTATCTACCTTGCATAGGAATGACTAGTGCTTGGTCTTCACTTTCCTGAACTGAGAATCCCTGAAGAAAATTACCTTGACTTTCCTTTCTGGATCTCTAAGGTCCAGAACAGTCCCGACACATGGCAGGAGCTCAAACAATGTCTATAGAATTAGATGCTTTTGACTCTCTGTTAATTTATGAAACTAGTATTTTCCAGGATAAATATTTTGGTTTTGTAAATTATAGAAACAAAATAATGTTAAATATAATTTTGAGAAGAGAAAAAGATTTCTCAGGCTGCCACCAGTAGAAGTCAATAATTATTCTCATTTTTGCTTATTCTTTTCCAGTCTTTGTTTTTATGCCTGAATAGTTTACATTGCTGCAACTATCACATGTGTTTAGTATTCAGTTTTTTCATTTCACATTATCTCAAACATTTGTACTTTCTACATTTTCATAATGATATTTTTAATGGCATAGAGTAGATGTACTAAAATTTATACATATTTTCAATCACACATGGAACAGTTACCAAAATTGAACATATATTAGATCACAGAGGAAATTTCAAAACATTCTAGAGAATCAACATTATACAGAACATGTTTTCACACTGCAATGTGAGAAAATTAGAAGTTAACTGCAGCGAGAGAGCTAGCGAAACCACCTATCTTTTGAAATTGAAAACCGAACTTCTAAATAATACATGATTAAAGAATAAATAAATGGGAATTAAGTATTTATAATTAAATGATAGTGAAAGGGCTAACAATTCTTAAATCACTATATGTTTATGCTGGAACTGATGGTGGATGGTGGGAGCCAGGTTTCTTACTGTTGGAGTGGGAGGTTACAGATAAGCAAAGGATTGAGGCTTGAATGATCCATGTGGTTAATGTATTAGAGTTGGAAACATCACTATGAACTCATGTTTAGCTAAATATAGATACAGATGGTTATATATAGAAGCATTTACAGATATGTGGACATACATGAGTTCATATATATACATATATGTCCTTGCTCTGCCAGCTGAGAGAGCCTAGAAGCAAAGATACCTCAGTAGCAACAACCACACATAGTGCCCAGGTCTTGGTTTCTAATACCATTCTTCAGTTAGAGAAACCAGGGCTCCTTGGAGAAATGACTGGCTCTAGGACCAGGGCAGGAAATAGACAAGGTGAGCCTGGAATACCTTATAATGCTAAAAAGTAAGGAAGTGCTCAAAACAAAAACTACTCAGAATGATATGGGTATGTATGTCTAAAAGACACAGAAGCCAACCAGAAGAGCTTCCAGTGGCCAAAGCTGGAGCAATCTGAGCAACAAATAAATAATGTAGAATGAGATTAAAATCCAAAGCAAATAAATATACATGAGTCCATACTGATATAAATAAATGATTGAATAAGTAAATTAATGGGGGTGGGTGGGGAAAGACAAGTCTCATGCAGAATATTTCTAAATTAACGTAGTATGAACTTAGCATAGTTCATACAGTCGAAGAGTACAGTATGGAAAAAAAAAAACAAAAAAAAACCAAACTCACTGCCATCCAGTCAATTCCAACTCATAGCGACCCCCATTGGGTTTGCAAGGCTGTAAGTTTTTATGGAAATAGATTGCTCCATTGTCCTTCTGCAGAGTGGTTGGTGGGTTTGAACTGCTGACCAAAGGCAACCAAAAGCCTTCTCCACTAAGTAACCAGAGCTCCTTTTCCACTGTAAAGTTACTTCTTTTCACTCCCTTTCTGTTCTTGTGGCATAGTGGGAAAGACATTTATTTGGCTGCTAACCAGAAGGTCAGTGGTTCAAATCCACCAGCCACCCTGCAGAAGGTTGATGGGGGCAATCTACTTCCATAGATTTACAGCCTCAGAAACTCAATAGGGGTTGCTATGAGTTGGAATCACCCAGATGGGGGGTGCGTTTGGTTTGGTTTTGGTAGCCTACCACAGCCAGGTGCTCAAGGTTAACATCACTAGTGATACATTTTATACTGTGTACCTTTGGTGTGATGTGATGAGAATGGCATTTTGCTTCCATAGTCTTCCTCCCCAGAATTCATCATTCTATAGTCTAATCATGAGAAAAACATCATACAAATCCCAGTTAGGGGCATTCTACAAAATACCTGACCAGTATTCCTTAAAACTGTCCAGGTCATCAAAAAACAAGGAAAATCTGAGAAAATGTCATAGCTAGGAGGAGCCTGGGAGCTCTGGTAGCATAATGCCTAAGGTACTTGACTGCTAACCAGAAAGCTGGCGGTTCAAACCCACCAACCACTCCTCGGAAGGAAGGTTGGACAATCTAATTCTGTAGTGATACCGCCTTGGAAACCCAAGGAAAGGTCGCTATGAGTCGGGACGACTCAATGGCACATAACAACAACAACAGGAGGAGCCTAAGATGACTAAATATAATGTGGTAATAATGGAACAGAAAAAGGACATTAGGTAAAAACTAAGGAAATAAAGAATAAATTACGGATTTTAGTTAATAATAATGCATCAGTATTGGTTCATTAATTGTGACAAATGTACTATACTAATAAAGATATTAATAATAGGGGAAACTAGGTATGGGATATATGGAAACTCTAGGTACCATCATCACAGTGTTTCTGTAAACCTAAAACTATTCTAAAATCAAAAGATTATTTTAACAATGATAATGAAAGTACTAGGTAAAATTTGTAAGGAGCAGTTAAAGCAGTATTTAGAGGGGCATTTATGGACTTAAATGTATGTGTCATAGCTGTTAGTGCTGTCCACCAAATATTTCCAGCTCTTGTTTCTGGTATATGGTAGGACTGTACTTCCTGGTCTCTTGCAGTTAGATGGGGCCAGTGAGTTTTGAGAGAAACTGACGTGTGCCACTTCCAAGAGGGAGCATTCAATTATAGGTATAAGACTATCCAGTGCTGTCTTTCTCTCTGCCATGCTAGTCACCAACATTTTAGATACTGGCTACTCTATCAACTGGTAGCCTCAAGTAAGCATGACATAGAACAGAGCCCCTAGTTAACCTGTGATGGACCAGGACTATGAGGGAGAGACATACACTTTCATTGTCTTAAACTATTGGGATTTGGATGGCTACTTGTTATTGTAGCATAACTTAGTTCATTTTGACTGATACAGCATGTATTTAAGGTACTTGAATCAGGTCAGTTTCTTTCAGCTGTTAAATAACAGAAAACCCAGCTCAAAATAGCTTCAACAAAAGAGGATTTGTTATCTGTATCATAAGATGTTCTGAGGTAAGACTGCTTAATCGAAAGGCTCAATGATGTCATCTTTCTGCTGTACCATTCTCACTTGCTAGCTAGTTCCCTTCAGGTAACAGGATGGCTACAGTGACTCCAAGTTCTTATCTTTACACATGTATTAGTTTTCTGTTGTTGTATTATTAATTACCCTAAAACTTAGTGGCTTTAACAGTTAATATATTACTTCATAGTTTCTGTGGGTCAGACATTCAGATGTAGTTTAGCTGGGCAGTTCTGGCTCAATGTCTGTCATGAAGTTGCTGTCAAGATGTCAACTGAAGGCTTGACGACTGATGGAAGATCTGCTTCCAAGGTAGTTTATTTACATGCCTGGCAAGTTGATGCTGGTTATTAGTAGGGGGCTTCAGTTCCACCCACAGGCTGCCTGAATATCCTCACAACATGGCAGCTGGCTTCCCCCAAGGCAAGTGATCCAAGAGAAGCAAGGCAGAAACCACACATCTTTTATTATCTAACCTCGGAAGTCATACTCCATCATTCCCATAATATTCTATTGGTTACATAAGTCAGCCCTAGTCAATGTGGAAGGGACTACACACGAGCATGAATACCAACCAGAAGCCAAGAATCAGTGAGGGCCATTTTGGAGTCTGGCTACACACCAGTGTCCAGAGGCCAAAACGCTGACATATTTCCCTTGTAACTCTTTTCTGAGAGCTAAAAAACTTGTTATAAAAGCTCCTTCCCAGCAGTTTTCCTGACATGTCTCATTGGCCAAAACTGGTCCGTACATATCCCTGCCTAAGCCAGACACTGGCAAGGGGGATGTAATTACTACCATTGGCATAAATTAATCAGGATTCAACCCAGTGTTGTGGATGGGGCCAACCTTCCATGAAGCCCATGGACACCAGAGCAAGACTGGGCTTCTGTTAGCCAGAAATAAGAAGGGCAATCACTGTTGTAGGCACCAACAGTCTCAGCCACAAAACTGTTGAAAATAAGATAGCTAAGTGTTCGGCTCAAGAAGCTAGAAATATAAAAGAACACACCCAAAGGAAAAGCAGGAACTAATGAAATAGAAAATAAAAGAATAATTGAGGTGGTCATAAAACTTGGAGCTAATTCTTTGGAAAGATAATAAAATAGGCAAGCCTTGCCACAAAACTCATCAGGAAAGAGAGAGAGAGGAAAGTACAAGTAATTTTAACAATGAAAAGAGAATATGACTATAGATATAAGAGTAAGAAATATTAAGAAAAAGCAAACAATTATAATCAATGCAATTTGCTATAATTCATTTATAGACAGTCCCTAGCTTACAAACAAGTTCTGTTCCTAAGTCTGTCTCTAAGCTGAATTTGCTCATAGGTGAGAACTGTTAGGTATGGTTTGTATCTAACATCAGTCAAATGTTTCTCTTAGTATTTGCAGGCATACCTCAGAGATATTGCAGGTTGAGTTTCAGCCCACCACAATAAAGCAAATACAGCAATAAAATGAGTCACACAAATTTTTGGTTTCCCAGTGTATATAAAGTTATGTTTATACTATACTGTAGCCTATTAAATATGCAATGTTATGAAAAATTTTGAAATATTGTGAGAATTTCCAAAATGTGACACCAAGTGAACACATGCTGTTGGAAAAATAAAGCCAATAGATTTGCTTGAAGCAGGGTTGCCACAAACTTCAATTTGTAAAAAATGCATTATCTGCGAATCGCAATAAAGTGAAGCACAATATGTGTTATATACTATTTACCTTATGAGACAGATACTATTCTTATGTCCATTTTTACAGAGTTGGAGACTGAGGTTCAAAGAGGAGAAGCAACCTGCCCAAGGTCACACAACTATGTAAGTGACAGAGCCAGGACTCGAAAGATTAGTTTTCTGGCTCCAGATAGAGTTCCTTCATGTACACCCTTCTGTATGCCTGTAGTATATAGAGTACCTTTCTCTGCATAAAAATACATTAAAGCAGCACTTCTAGATACAGTAAAGCACCTTTCACATATACTACTAATAGTGTTTTCACGTGCATTGCAAAGTAGCACCTGTTTGTTATTATGAACCATTGTATATACCTGAAAATTTTAATATAATAGGCTTTATAGGGTTGTATGTAAGTCAAGTATTTGTAACCTGGGAACTGCCTTTATAAACTTGAAAGTCAAGATGAAAGACAATTTTCCAAAAACATGTACACTGGCAAAATGTATCCCAAAAGAAATATAAAACCTGAGTTGACCTATAACCACTAAAACCATGCCATCTTCTGCATATACCCTCCCAAAGGCACCAGACTCATTTTTTTTTTTTAAGTCAAACTTTCAGTAAAGAGATAATTCCTATATTATACAAACCACTCCAAGAAAAAAAATAGAGGAAAATCTACCTAACTCATAGTTCTGGTTACCTGGTGCCACTCTGACAAGAATATACTATAAATGGGATGACCTTAACAAACAGGAGTTTATTCTCTTACAGTTTGGAGGCTTTAAGTCCCAGTTCAAAGTGCCAGGCTCTAGGGGCTGGGTGAAAGCCCTTCAGCCTTGGGCTTCAGCTCTACCTCCAGTTCCCAGCCCACTGAAGCTAGAGGCTTTTCTGCACTCAGACAGCAGCTGGCTGCTGAGGCTGCCTGCTGAGCCCAAGGTTGACTAGTAGTAAAAAGGCACAGTCCCAATATTACCAAATCACACAGCAGGCCATTAATTCAAGTCCATTTAAGTCCCAAGGTCGGCAGAGCTTGGCAGGCTCCTGAAGAATGATACAGCTACATGCGGGGTTCAAGGTGCCATAAGCTAGAGACCATTCCCCAAGGCTTCTCCTTATACACAGGAAGCAGACCACATTCCCCAAGGCAGCTACTCAGCTGCTCCCAGTAGATTCCACCATGGAGTTGATTACCAGTCTCATCATGGGGAATACTACATCCAGCTGCCCAGCCACTCAACCAGGCCCAGCCAAGTTGACACACAAACTTAACCACCACACTCATTTTATGGGATAAACATTATCTTGATATTAAAGCCACTTGTAGAAAAGAAAATATAGGTCAAATTTTACTTATAAACAAGAATACAAAATCCTACATAAAATAACAGCAAATTACATTTAACAAACAACAAAGTCTGTCACAGAATACAAGGATGATTCAATATTAGAAAGTGTATCAATTAGCTTACCACGTTAACAAATGAAAGGAGAATATAAATAATAATTCCAACAAATACAGAAAAAGCATTTTCTAAAATTCAAGATCCATTCACATAAAATTTTATAAATCCATTTTAAAAAATTTTGCAGACTGGGAATAGAGGAAGTTTCCTTAAGTTGATAAAGGGTATCTGCCAAAAGCTAGTAGCAAATGTTATCATTTTTAATAGTGAAACTTTAGACACAGTCAAAAATAAGGTAAGAATCCCCCACGTCACCACTGCATTCAACAATTTACTGGCAGTCCTTGTCAATGCAATGAAACAAGAATAAGCTACAAGATAAGAATTAAAAATTAAGAGGCCACATTGTCATTATATGTATATTACCATTATCATCTAAATCAAAACCCCAGAATAATCTATGGACAAGCTATTAAAACTAGTAAGAGGTTCTCATGGACTCTAGACTTTCTGGAGCTATAAGAGAATGAATGAACTCATGAAAGTACTGCTCTGAGATAATCTTTAAACCTTAAACCAGAAATAGCCCCTGAAGTCATCTTAAAATTGAACAGTAGTTTAGCTTATTAGTAAAAAAAAGGTCTGCCTTGAGCATTGTGCTCTTTGAAGAATTATCTGTGTTATCTAACTTGAAATATAAGATAGGAACCTTAGTGGGCAGTAGTTATGTCAACAGGGGAGGAACAACTCAGAAAAGGAGAGAGAATGGTCATACAACTCAAAGAATATAATCAATGTCATTAAATTGTAATGTAGAAACCGTTGAATTGGTGTCTGTTTTGCTGTAT
Organism: Orycteropus afer afer; assembly: GCF_000298275.1. Classification (NCBI taxonomy): domain Eukaryota; kingdom Metazoa; phylum Chordata; class Mammalia; order Tubulidentata; family Orycteropodidae; genus Orycteropus; species Orycteropus afer. Next base: position 4,623,445 of record NW_006921783.1, on the reverse strand, counting down.
ATATTCTCAACAACAAGATAAATAAAATTTAAAGAAAAAAAAAAAAAAACTAATAAAGTTACAAGGATACTGGAAACATAGCCAACATGCAAACCTCAATCTTTTTGTATCTCAATAACCATATTGAAAATATAGTAAAAAACTATACTATTTGTAATAATAAAAGCTATAAAATACTTAAGAACAAACCCAACAAAAAAATATGTTTTTTTTTGCCATCCCCAACCCTAACGCAGTCTCCTCCCCTCTCTGCCCAGTAATCACCCCCCTCTCCCTTCCCCCTCCCCCCCATGCCCCTCATACTTACACACTCCTGTGTGTCCTGCATTTCCTCTCTGCGAATGTTGTCCCTCTGGTGCCCCGTGGTCAATTGCGCCAAAGGATCCATCTCCATAGAATATGAGGGTGCGCCACCCTGTGTTCTGGTAGCCTAGTGCCGCTCTGACAAGAATATACCACAAATGCGATGGCCTTAACAAACAGGAGTTTATTCTTACAATTTGGAGGTTTTAAGTGCAAGTTCAAAGTGCCAGCCTCTAGGGGCTGGGTGGAAGCCCCTCAGCCTTGGGCTTCAGGTCTGCCTTCAGCTCCCGGCCCACTGAAGCTAGAGGCTTTTCTTCACTCAGACAGCTGCTGGCTGCTGAGGCTGCCAAGCCCAAGATTGACAGGTAAAATAGCACAGTCCCGATGTTACCAAACCACACAAGAGGCCATTAATTCAAGTCCATTGTAAGTCCCAAGGTTGGCAGAGCATGGCAGGCTGCTGAATAACGACACAGCTACACGCAGGGTTCAAATGTGCCGTAAACTAGAGACCATTCCTAAATCTGCTGTTTATATACGGGAAGCAGACCACAGACCCAAAGGCAGCTACTCAGCTGCTCACAGTAGATTCCACCATGGAGCTGATTACCAGTCTCATCATGGGGAATACTCCATCCAGCTGCCCAGCCACTCACCCAGGCCCAGCCAAGGTGACACAAAAACATAACCACCACACCCTGGGTTGAGTGGTCTGCGTGTACATCTTGTTTACTATTGGGCTGAGAGCCAGCCCCTGGAAGTGAGTTTTATTCCAGGCCCAAAATGTATCCCAGGGCCATAGTATTGGGGGTCTCACCAGACTCCATCCAACCAATAATTCTGGTCATTATTGTGTATTTGGATTTTGTTCTATGTTTTTCCTCCCACTCTATCCAGGATCTCCAGTTTTGATCCTTTCCCGAGTGGTTGGGATTGGTAGCTGGGCACCATCTAGTTCTTCTGGTCTCAAGGTCCATCATGTCCTAGGGCTGATTGCTTCCAAATGCCCTTGTTTTTTTGCACTCTTCTTCATTTCCAACTACAGAAGACCATTAGCTGCATCTTAGATGGTCGCTTGAAAGCTTTTAAGACCCCAGTTGCTACTCACCAATGTAGGTTGAGGAATAAGATTTTGATGTATTTTGTTGTGCCAATTGAGTCTGGTGTCCCCCAGTACTATGGTCCTGAGTTGGTAGATCTGTTGGATCTCTCTCCCACAGTGTCTGGGTGTCTGTGAGGGATTACTCTATGTCTGTCTTCTGTTGTTTCTATAAGGATTGCAAGTATTTTGTATCACTGGTATCTGCAAGATTAGCCTCAGCTGAATCTAGAGTATAATTCTGTTCATCGACCTCCATCTGGTCTTCTCAGATGTTTATGTGTTTGTCTGTAGCCTGATGTTTGGTGTTAATGGTAATACAGTATTGTAGATATACTGGTTGGTATTAGCCTCTGTCATCTATATCTTATGTGCACAATTCGTGTCCTCCCTTTTCCTAATGTTATCATGGTTGTCACAGACTCTTTCTATACCATCTATAATATTTTTACAAAGAAAATTATAAAACATTACAGAAGGACCCCAAAAGTCCTACACAAAGAGACATGGTATTCGTAGATGGGCTCAATATTATAAAGATGTTAATTTTTTCCTCAAATTTGTCTATAAATCAATGCAATTCTAAGAAAAATCCCATTCAGATTTTTCTTAAAATTTCACAAACTGATTGTACAATCCACATGGAAGATGGAAAGTGAAAGAAGAGCTAATTTTGCAAAACAGGAACCTAGAGTAAAATTCACCTTAAGCCAAAAACCAAACCCATTGCCACCAAGTCAGTTCCAACTCATAGTGACCTCCATTGGGTTTTCAAGGTTGTAAATCTTTCAGAAGTAGATTGCCTCATCTTCCTCCTATGAAGCAGCTGGTGGGTTTGAACCACCAACCTTCCGGTTAGCTGCCAAATGCCTTACCCACTATGCCACCAGAGCACCTTAAAATTCACCTTATTGGATATCAAATTATATTACAAAGTGATAGTAATTAAAACAGTGTGATATTGGCCTAAGATAATATGGACATGCCAGCTATCCCCCCAAATCCATTTTTCCTTTCTTGCATGGTAACAGGCTGGTGGTGAGGCATGTGGCAGCTGGCTGCTGCATTTCTCAGTCCTTTTTGCAGTTCAGTTAGGTTATAAAACTGTGTTCTCAGTAATAGAATATTAGTAGAAGGCTGTGTGCCCCTTCTGGGCTGTGAATAAAGCAGCAGGAATATTTTCTCCATGGAGTTTCTTCCTCCTTCCTTGAGACTGGAACCCAGAAGTGGCATTGACTCAGCTTTCAGTACGGGATGATTGAGCCATAAGATGGATGGAACATGGGTTATTGCATGGCTCCACGGAGCTGAGCTCACCTTGGGACTATGCTGTGCATAAAATATAAATTCTGTTCCTTAAGTCACATGATTGTTGGAGAGTCCCTTTGCACTTATCCGAGCCTCAGTCTCCTTGTCTATAAAACAATACCAATCAGCCCTACCTTCCAGGGCTCCTGTGGGGTTGCAGTGGGATCACTTCTGTACCAGGCTCAGGTCTTAGTGGTATGTGCTCAATGACTACAATTAAAAGCTATCCTATTTGTTATGTTTCTCCTGCATTCTCCAAGTCAACACCCCAACCCCCACCATGTGTCACTTCCCTGAGGCTGGATTGCCACCCTTGTCCTCCCATCTTTCTCTAAATTAATTGCCCTAAGCACTGGGTCTCGTCCTGAGGGTATGGAGGAGAAACCAAAACAAGTGGTATGTAATCAGGACTTAAAATGACTCAACTGTCCCTGGTTGCAGGCCGTTTCCCAGGCCATCTAAGCCATTTCCAAACTTAGAGGATTAACTTGCTCACCTAAGAGTCACAGAGAAGTCCCAGCACTCTCTATTTTGGGGCCCAGAACAGAAAAACTTAGGACTTCCCCTGGGGGAATAAAACAGATGAAGGGGGGAAGGTAGGGCTCAGATCTTACTTCTTTTCCTCTTCTGCCACTCACCACCCCCAGTTTGGTAGCCATCCCATGAAACCCAGCACCCCGGGATGTCCCTAGGGTGGGTCAGGCCCGGCTGGTCCATCTCTCTTTACAGGGAAGCAGGATTTGGCTAATAAGAACCAGCTGTGTTGATGGTGGTTTTTCCCCCCCCCCCCCTTGGCCCCTCCCTTGCCCTTGCTCTGATAGCTGTGAGAAACTGATGACAACCTGTTTGACATCTGACCTCCGAACTTGACCCGCTGCTAATACCTCCAGCTGCTGATTGCAGCGGAGCCCTTTGTCTCGGACTGTTTGGGAGCCAGGACAGACAAATGATTTCTATTTGTCCTCTGGTGCCGCGGACGGAGCTGATCGATAGAAACCGCGAATGATGTCAAGGATTTGTCACCACGGCTTATGAATGACAAAAACGCTCCTCGACCCCCCCACCTTTTCCCACCTCCCCAAAGAAACACCTTTTGGGGAAAAAAGACTGAAAGCCGGAGAAGGCATATCGTTTTTTTTTTTTTTTTTTTTTCTTTCTTAAATAGCAGCTCGAACCACAAAAGAGTGAAAGGCAACGCTTTTCTGTGCTAAAATGCAGCAAAAAGCTTCCCAGAGAACGAGACTAGTGATTAGATCAGCTATTGCATTTAAGTACCATGGGCCGCCACACTCCACAACTGCTCAATTTTGTCTGCTGAAGGCTGTGCCAATTTCTCCCCCATTTCTGAGCACTCCCGACGGGAGGAAGGCTCCAAAGAATAAGGCACTTTGCTCTTCTGGCCTGTTTGTCTGCCTCCGCTCAGTGACGAGCTCTGTCCTTTTCCCTCTGTCTCCCTCCTTATTTCTCCCTGGTTGGGCATGAGCGGGGCACAGCCAGGCCCTGGCATGCGAATTCGAGCCAGTTGTTGTTATTGTTTTTAGGTGCCATTGAGTCAATTCAGACTCATCACCCCATGTGACAGAGCAGACCTGCCCCATTGAGTTTCCCTGCTGCAGCCTTTATGGAAGTAGCTTACCAGGTCTTTCTCCCGCGGAGCTCTGAGCGGGTTCAAGCAGTCAGTCTTCCCATCAGCAGCTGAGTGCTTCACCATTGGTGCCACCAGGGCTCCTTTGGAGTTGTTAACAGCCTCTGTGTAGATTACCAGTAGCCTTTAAACTTGGATGTTTATTTGAAAAAGAGAAGGCAAAGGATGTGGAAGTGATAGCAATGATGGGGACACAAAACTTAGGAAAGACCCTCCCCAGTTCTCCATGGAGAAGCGAAGGACAGACTTCACGGGAGTTTGGGGAGGTTCTCCATATCCCCTATGGAGAACCAGCAGGCCCTGAGGTAGGTAGGAAGTGGGGGACACCTCCTATGCCTCACTGTAACAGCTGACATTTGAGATTCTGGTGCTGGGACATCAGGGTGAGTGAGGTCTCCCTGCTTGTCCTCAGGGAGTTTCACCCTCTGTTACAGAGGAGCAAACCATTATAGTACTGGGCAGAGGGGAGCAGAGAGTAGGGAAATCTGACCCAGGCCGGGGGTGGTGATGGGGGTGAAAGTGCCCAGAGGAGGGCACATCCTTGTTGAGCTTTGAAAAATGAACAGCACTAGAGAGTAGGCCACTATATTCCACTGCTACCACATAATCTTCCCAAGGAATTGCTGATGGGTTGGAACCACCAACCTTTTGGTTAGCAGCCAAGCACTTAACCAGTGTACCATCAGTTAATGCCCTAACAGAGGCCAGATAGCCATGGGAACTTTCAGAGTGAGTGCCTATTCCATTAATGACTCAGAGACTCCATTCTCCCATCTGTGAAGTGGCAATGGTGTCTGCCTCATAGGGTTGTTGAGAGATTAAATGGAATAATCCATCCAGAGTACTTTAACCATCTTGTTGTATGTAATGGCTGCTATTGTGTTCATTATTTATTTATTTCAGCTGTTATAATTTGAAGACTTGCTTCCAATTCGAGAAGTCTTCAGTCAGGTAGTTTGAATGAGGGTGCCTCTTATGCCCCCCTAACTAGAGCCAGGAATTGAATATTGTGGGGAAGTGGAATGAATGGGGCTTTGGCAGGACAAAGTCTCTGGCCAAGGTCAGAGTGTGGAATGACCTCTTTCCTCAACCACAAACCCAGGCCCAGGCAGCAGGGGATACTGGATCTTAGGTAACAGAGTTGCTGTAAGGATGCAGCTTAGGCCCTTATTCCTAGTATCTTGGATCATTGTCGTAGCCTCCCTCCTGGTCCCAGTCTCGCCCATCCATCCTCCACACCACCATCAGAGAACCACTTTCTCACTTCAAAATCTAATCCTACCATTCCACTGTTTAAATCTCTCCAATGGCTCCCCACTGTCTTCAGGATAAAGCCAAAATTCCTTATACTGACATTCAAGGCCCTCCTCATCCATGTCTCCCTCTAGGCCCCCTATCAGGTTCCCTATCCTCCAGTCACCCTGTTCTGTATCAGGCTGTCCATACAGCCCGTTGACCACACTATCAGGCCTCTGTTCAAGCTGTGCCCTCTGTTTAGAATGCCCCCTTCACCTCCACCTCAGTAAGACTCTTCCTCTTTCTTCGAATCTTCCCAAAGCACATATACTTCGTTTGAGCACTGACAGCTGCCTACCCTCAATCAGAACGATTTCTGACCACTTCTGTCTCCTAGATGGAGGGCTCTGGAGGCGGGGAGACCAGCTGCACCAGAATCCTGCACACATCTGACTGTATTGAATGGGATAGATGGAAGGTGCTTGAAAATGAAAGAAAATTTAGAAACTGGTGAAGATTGGTAGGGTGGAGGTGGGAGGGGCCTGCACTTCGACAAAGAATAGTAGCAAGCAAGACTTTGGTTTGCAGGTTGATCAAAGTATGAGGTTATTGTCATTCGTGGCTCATAAACAGCTGCTTAATTTAATTTTTTTGAAAAACTGGAAACACTACATACTCATTGTAGAAAATTTAAGCCATATGGAAAAATATTTAAGAAGGGAGTAAAATCCCCTTGTATTGTTTAGGACTATTTCTTTTATAATAGAAAACTGAGCTCAAACTGTTTTAAGTATAAGGGGATTGATTATTGTCTCATGGGACTGAGGAGCCAGGGATGAGCCTGGCTTCAAGAGAGACCTGGTCAGGGCTCAAACCATGCCCTCTGGACCTCTGTTTCTCTCTCCTCTGCATACCTTGGCTCTCCTCCAAGCTGGCTTCATACACTGGCTTCGCCTTTGTGGCTCTAAGTTTGCTGTGGCTGTTCCAAATCTTGTATCTCTCATCTTCGAGTCCAGCAGGGAAGAAAGACAGTCTATCGCATTTCCATAGAGGCCGCTACAGAATCTCCCATCCCACATGCACTTCTGCAATGTGACCTTGCCACTTCTCCATCAAGAGTTGGAGTCTAATTCCCCTCCCCTTGAATCTGAGCTGGCCTTAGTGACTCACTTGTAACCAACAGAATGTGGTTGGATTGATGCCACCATGATTTCTGAGGCTAAGTTGAGAGAAACCTTGTAGCTTTTGCCTTGATCTCTTGAAACCATTCAGATTCTTCCCTCTTGGGAACATTCCCTCGTGGAACCCAGCTGTCATGATGTCAGCAGCCCAAGCTGTATTTAGCCCACATATAGGTGCTCCAGTCTGCAGGACTAGCTAAGCCCATCCCAGGTGCTAAGTATGTGAGTGTTGAACATGCCAAATGATTCCAGCCCCTGCTGTTCAAGTTCCCAGCTGAGGCTCCAGACATCATGTAGCAGAGACAAACCCTCCTTGTGGTGCCCTCTCTGAATTCCTGACCACAGATTTTGTGGTCATTATAAAATGGGGGTTGTTTTCTACCAATAAGTTTTGGAGAGCTTTGTTATGGAACAGTCTTTCTTAAGAGCCCCTGCTCAATCCACATGGGTTTGGACTGGTTCCCGTGGTCAATTCACTGAGCCACAGCCAGTCGTCCTAATGCTAGTATGAGTTAGCTCCGCCACAATGAGGAAGGGGGTTAGGATGGCCAGAGAGACTCTGGGGACTGGTTACCAAAGAGAGCAATTGGATGTCGGAAAGTACAAACCACAGAATCTGCCATTCTCACCACCTAGAAATAGTGGTAAACACCCTTCAAGACAGCCTCCTGGGCCTATATCCAGAAATAGGTGTAAGATTCAATACAACTGAAGCATGTGCTACATGATCTTTTATAAACTTTTTAAATTTAATGGACTATAGTTTTCTTTGAAAAAAGCTCTGGTGGTGTAGTGGTTAAGGCATTTGGCTGCTAACCAAAAGATTGCTGGTTCGAACCCACCAGCCCCTCCATGGGAAAAAGACAAGGCAGTCTGCTTTTGTAAAGATTTACAGCCTTGGAAACCCAATCGGGGTCGCTATGAGTTGGAATCAACTCGATAGCAGTGAATTTTTTTTTTTTTTTTTTGAGTGGTCTTTAGTGTCAGTGAGTGCAGACAGCATCACCATTTTTAATGGCTGCATAAGATTCCATTAGCTTAATCAACCATAATTGATTTAAACAGTTCAGTATTGATGATTAAGTCATTTCCAGTTGTTTGTTTGTTTGTCTATTTGTTTTTTGGCTGTTACAATTCTAGGAAGTCCAACTGTGGATTCTAAGGTTATGCACATTTTCAAGATTTGCTTTACAAAAATATACAACTTTATATTCTTGTTGTCCCATCAACAGGACAGAAGACAAGCCATTTCCCTCACACTCTCATCAGCATAGAATATTTGCCAATTGGAAAAGTGAAAAAATGATTCCTCATAGCTGTTGTTATTAGAATTTCTTTGATTACTAGTGGGGTCAGGCACCTTCCTTATATGCATATTGACTGTTTCTATTTCTTCTTGTGTAATATTGCCTGTTTGTGTCCTTTGATCAATTTTTAAATTGCAGCATTCATGTTTTATTGCTGATTTATAAAAATTTTTTTGTATAGTGGAGTGTTAAACTTTTGTTGACCATATGTCTTACAGACATTTGTTGGTTTGTATAGGGTAGCCACTCTTAAACTAGATAAGCAAAGCCCCCAAGCAAGGCAAAGTATACGACTTCACAAGCAGTTGGCACTTGGTGAGAGAGTTAACTTTAACCACTCTTGTCAGAGGGTATCGGCCACCTCAGGAAGAGTCCATGGCTAGGGTATGGAAGAGTCAACAGAATTGACCGTCCTGGGAGAAGACTCAACACATACACTAGAAGATGGAAGGACATGCCCCCAAGAAGCCCAATGCTGAAGTAGCAGATGAAGGTCAACTGGGGAAGAGCGAGGAAGAGGAGTCCTGGAGCCAAGGGCTATGCCCTGCTCAGTGGCAGTGCCTTATAAATATTACCTCTTCATCAGGCTTCATCTCAGTGTATAGCGGCAGTCTCTGCTTGGTTTCTGTACCAGGGCTCAGGTAGGAACGTGGGCCACCTTGGGGTGGTACCAAAAGTAAGAGGCTCTTAGGGCTCTGCCAAGCTTGGAGAGACATTATGAGCAGTAGCCAGGGGAGTATAAAGGTGATTTTGTCCAGGGTATCACTGAGGGAGTCATGCCATTGCCAGGGAAACAGGACTGAGTGTTCAGTCTGAAGGGCAAGGCAAGGAGCCTGGAGGGGACACTGCCCAGATCCTCTTTACTCTTTGAGTGCTAGCTGCTAATGTCCAGAGAATTGCTCTTGATGAATGGGAACTGCCTCCCCCAAGAGGTTACACTCCTTCCCATAGACAGCCAATGACCAACTGACATGGGAAGAAGGGGATACCAAAGGACAACCCCCTTGTCTCAAGGAGGGACCAACTCTTTGGTGCTGTTGAGGCTCCAGAGCTCTCTGTGGGATCAGGCTGAAGCTAGAGTCCCGCTGAGACTGAATCCTTGCTTAGCTTCTTCTCTCACCTCAACCTGCCCTCACCTCATCCTGCCCTCACCATGTTCTTACTCCTGAGATCACTCCCCAGAACCATGTGTACCAAATGTCTGTCTCCATCTCTGTTTCTCTGGAGCCTGGCCTCACACAAGGCCTGAGCTGCAAGTTCAATAGAAAGATAAAATATGATCAAAATAAGTGGCAGAGAGGGGCATTCATAACCCAAGCTGTGCTGATCAGCTGGGGGCTGAACGTCTCTTTCCTGGGGGTGCTGGTGTTCAGAGGGTTGCTGTTGTCTGCTCAGCACTCACTGCCCCTTCTTCTCAAAACGGAAGCTTAAATTTTCTTTGGAACACTGCTCCATCCCCATTCTTCTTGAATCAAATTGCACCTTAAGCCAGACCTACATCTGAAAGCATAGTGCCTAAGGCACTTGACTGCTAACCAGAAGGCTGGCGGTTCAAACCCACCAGCCACTCCTCAGAAGGAAGAGGGGCAATCTACTTCCTTGGTGATATTGCCTTGGAAACCCAAGGAGGGGTCGCTGTGAGTCGGGTCCGCCTCCACAGCACATAACAACAGCAACAACATCTGAACTATACCATTATGAGAACCAGCAAATCCACTCCCTTGCCTTTTGCTGAAGCCAATTCAAGAAGAGTTTTCTGTCATTTGCAACTGAAAGAGCCCTAACAGATACATGTGGTATGTGTTGACACACAGAAATCTAAAGTAACCCAGCAAACCCACACAAGATAAGGCTAAAAAAAATGTGCCCTAGTCTTTTTCCCTGCACTTCTATCCCAGGCAGCTTCCTCCTTCCCCAGGGTCTACCATGTTCACCAGGGCATTTTGGCCAGAGTCAGACCAGAGCAGGGGAAACACACCACTGTTGTTGTTGTTAGTCAATTATTGTGGCAAATTCCCTGCACTGTGGCCTTCAGATTCTCTCACCTCCTCCCAGGGAATTCATGGTGTATTTTTTCACCCTTTTTGTGATGGATCAAAGGGAATCCATTCTAGATAAGGAGAAACAAGAACACGTTTCAAAAACCACATTAATCAGTGTTTCCTGTCAGGGGTAGGATCCAGGGAGGTAATGGGATATGGAAAAAAGAGTAGGGGCTTTGGACATGGATAGACGTGGCCTTAAGTCCTGGAGCTTCCCAGTTGGGTGGCCTATTGTTTAACCTCTCCGAGCATCAGGTTCTCCACCTGTAAAGTGTGGATAAGGATGTCACCCTTACAGGGGCCCTAGGGCCCAGATCCAATAAAGAACTCTGGCCTTTATTGGGCTGGAGGGGCAGAGCTGAGTACCCCTCTGGGGCTGCGAAGTAGGCCAACTCCAGCAGCTGACTGGGTCAGGACAGCCTCCTCGGGGTACATTTTAGGGGTGAAGCAGACACAGTCAAGGGTAAAGTCAGTTAAGAGAATTCACAGTGGGCTCTGCACTCTGGGGGCGGGGACATGGAAAGTTTTTCAGTAAAGAAGTGACATGTGCAGGTCTGTACTGTATAAACTCAGCTCTTCCAGCAGTAAAGAGAGAACATGGGTCGAGGCAAGGTGGGGGGCAAGGGGCTACTGAGAGACAGTTGTAATGGTCCAGGTGAGTGCTGATGAGGGTCAAAACTAAGGTGAGAACAGTGAGATGAGATACCCCATGTCTGTTTTCCTGGAGGTGGAATGACTATGCCAATGTTGTCTTCACCTGCAAAGCTGGTATCTGGCCCCCCAGGCTATCCTTCCTGACTCAGCCAGCCCCATTCCCTGCATGATCAGCTAGGTTCTGGCCACCTGTTCTCACTGCTCAGTGATATGGGTTGGAGGGATCATTAACCCAAGCAATGAACTCACTCTTCCTTCCAACACATCTGATGGACAGAGGCCTCTGAAGTGTGAAAGAAACTGGACTTCCAGCCCAACTGAGCGATTTCCTTCCTGCAAGAATGCCAGGGGGACACACCTGCCACTCTCATTATATTGGAGTGCCTACTGGTACCATGATCATGTATCTAAATCACATGACGTCATGGGAGGAGCACTGGCCTAGGAGTCAAGGGGCCTGGGCTCAAGTTCTGCTGCTTATGAGCTCTGGGCCCTAAGCAACCCACTTACGCTCTCTGAGCCTTGATTTTCTCATCTGCACTATGAGGATAAAATACCTGCCTCCCAAGATTGCCTTGTGCATGAAAAGAATGTACGTGAACATCTTCTGAAACCTTAGATATAATACTTACATGTGGAATTTTATGTATATTTTCATTCATCCTACAAATCTCTGTTGAGCTCTAACTCTCTGCCAAGTGCCGGGGAGTTAGCATGCCTTTGTGCTTCCATAATTGTGATCCTGTTCCAGTCTTCACACATGTTGTGATGAGGAAAAACTTTGTTCAGAATACAAGCTATGTTTACATCCTGTATGTGACAAATGGGAAAATGGCTGAAATTAAAGGAGGAGAAATTTTTATCAGGGCTAACTTTCTAATGCAGAAGTCTGGTTGGTTCCTGGAAATCTTCCCAGAAGAAGAGAATCAATTAAGTACAGAGTAGACACCAAATAAATTGTTCAGCAGAATTGACTCTTGTCTCATCATTTGCAGGGGGAGTGAAACAGACAATTTCTGATTTTCTGTCTACTATCTATGTACATAAGTTTCATCTTTACTGCAAGAAAGAGTCTAGGAATGGCAGTCAGCAAACATGTCTCTAGCCCGCTATGTGACCTTGGACAAGTCTCATGCCCTCTCTGAGCTTGTTTCCACCATTCATTAAGGAATGCCAGTCTGAACAAAAAACCTCCCAGGATAGTGTCTACACTTAACACTCCACAGACATTTTTTGAATGAATGAATAAATGGTACTCAGTAAGGTGCATGGTTCATATTAGCCCTTCTCTTTCCTCTCTGGGACTGAATCTGACCACCTGTCAAATGTGGACATTGAGCTGCCCGTCTCCAAGTTTCCTGTCGGTCTGGCTTCTGTGATCTGCCACTGTGCTTGGAAGGAGGGCAGCTGGGGGATCGGGGTCTGTGTCTTCACGCCCAGCAGCTCAAACTGCCCTCTGGTCTCAGGGCATGGGCAGCAGGTATGCACTGCTGTTCCCACGGGGCTGCCTGGCTTCGCCCAAGTCCTTCTTTGCTGGGAGAGTAGCCTGGGCTGCAGCCCTTTGCTGACCTGCTCTTAACCCCCAGGAAAGTTACACAAACTCCTCCACGCTCCACCGGGAGCCAGGTCGCACAAGGTGGGGGCAGGAACAATGCTTCCCCTTGTGCCCCCATCCTATTCCACATCAGCACACAGGGGGCGGGATGCAGGAGGCAAGCGGAGGGGGCAGCCCAGCTCCGGTTTCAACCATGCCTGGAAATTGGATCTTCCTCCCTAGCCAGAAATACCTGGGGCATGAAGCAGGGCTGGGGCCCAGGTCTTAGCAGGAACCTACTTTCTCCTCCCTGCAGTGCCCCCTCTAAGCCCAGTTGTGTACCTCAGTCACAGAGCAGATCTACAGAACTTCTCCCCATCACCTCTCCCTTCAACAAATGCATCTCAGTTCTGTGATGTAGCTACATGGAGACGGTGAGGAGAAAAGAGTTCTACCCCAGGAATTGGGAAACCTGGGCCTGGGTCTGGTTCTTCGTTGTCAAAGGTCAGACTAGCCAAGGACAGAGAATGCAGGCTCTAGAACCAAACCAAAAAATCAGTAGCTGTTGAATTGATTCTGACTCATGGTGATCCCATGTGCATCAGAGTAGAACTGTGCTCCACAGGGTTTTCAATGACTGATTTTTCAAAAGTAGATCTCCAGACTTTATTCCAAAGTCTCTCTGAGTGGACTCAAACCTCCAAAACTTTCCGTGAACAGCTGAGCATGTTAATCATTGCACCATCCAGAAGGACTAGAGTCAGACTGCCTGGCTCAAATTCCAGCCCTGTTATTTACCAGCTGGTAACTTTGGACCCCTCTGACACTCATTTGTTTTAACAGTGCCTACCTCCCTGGGTCATTATGAGGAGTAAATGGGTTCTTATGTACAATGCACTTAGACCAGTGTTCAGTAAACACCAGCTACACACAGGTTGTATGGGAAGTGAGGCATGTGTAGTCCTTCCTCAACTTCCCAGGAATTGTTCCAGTTGTCTAGAACAGCATAGAACTACTTAAAGTATGTGAAACTCGCTGTCAGAATTGTGAAACATAATCACAGTTTTGATTGCTCTGTGATTGTGTCAAAATTGCAAATTTTCATCAGGCTGGAAAAGAAAAACAGTAACTACCATCAGTCCTGCCACCCCTCCCATCTGTATTCTGCATGCTCATCTGAATTAGTTTGCTCATGTTGACACATGCACAGTTTTGCATTACTTGAGACACACATCTCTTATTCTTCTTCAGTCATCTTATATTTAGGCCATAGTTGGTAGTGGTTGGTTTCTTTCCAGGTAACTGCTGTTATTTGAAAACAATGTCAAAACACGAGCCTCCCCTCTTCTCCCTGATAATCTGTCACAGCTATGCCTCTCTACAGCCTGTGTCCTCAGTTTCAGTATTCACCTTCTGTCTTAAGACCCCCTCTTCTCTCTCCTTGGTTCAGAATTCTTTGAAGAGAACGATCGGTCATCACCAGTGGGGGAAGTAACCCTGACAAGGAGTGTGAGGAGTTTCAGGACCATGGACAACAGCACGTGCTTGTCCCCCACATCCCATTTTAGTTATGCTGTGAGATACCTCCTTGAGACTCAATTTTCTCCTCTGTGAAAAGGGAGAGGGGTCCCTGGGTGGGACACATTATTAATGTGCTCAGCCACTAACCAAAACTTTGGCAGTTTGAGTCGACCCCGAAGTGCCTGGGAAGAAAGGCCTGGTGCCCTATTTCTGAAAAATCAGAAAAAACCCTGTGGAGCCCAGTTCTACTCTGACACACATGGGGTAGCCATGAGTTAGAACTGACTAAACAGAAACCCCACAGATTTGGGTTTTAAAAGATGGAGCAGATGGAGGAGGGTTGGAGATGGACAAAACTACAGCTAGGGCTTTTTGTAGCTCTATGACCTTCCCTTCCCTTTCCCTGTCCTATCCACCCACCTATACATCTCTCTTTCTTCTTTCTCTTCCCTTCCTTTCCCTTCCCTCCCTCCTTCTCTCTTTTCCTTAATAGGGAACTTCCACTTTAACTAGCTGAGAGAGGGCTACAGCGCAGCATTCCTCACGAGAGGTGCAGTTAACTAGTCCTCAGAAACCCTTAGAACTCAGCAGTGAGGAATTGCCCAATTTTCCCCTCTGCCTCTAGTCACTTAGACATTGTATTATTTATGGTAAAAAGCTGAGGTACTAAAACAAAATCCACTGGCCTAAAAAACAGAAAGGTTTATCTCGATCTCACATAAAAAGGTGGATAGGGGGCTGCTCTGCTTCACAAGTCACATAAGAAGCAGGGTCCTTCACACATCCCCACCCCTTGGCCATGCCCTTGTGTGCATGGTCACACTGGGTCATGGGCATGTCCACTTAATGTCTCAGGAAGGAGCGAAAGTGGGAGAAGCACATGTGTAGTGTTCTAAGGGCCAGTCACATCCACTCTCATTCCTTTAGTGGAGACTTCATACATGGCCACACGAAGCTGCAAGGGGACTGGGAAATTTAGTCCCTAGTGAGCAACCATGTGCTGAGGCACAACTTTACTACTTTGGAAGAAGAGAATGGGCTTTAAATCAACCAATGGTATCCACCATAAACGTTATCTTCCATTTAATGGATGAGTTAGAGATGTGGACATAGAGAATTTTGCTTAGGTACAGGGAAGGGCATTTACTAACTCAGACACTGTGCTAAGTGCTCCTATCCATTTGAAATGCCCTGGTGTCTCATCTCCCCACATGGCCAACCTTTGCTTGTATTATTTCCCCACCTGGAATGCCTCACTTCTTGGATGAGTTGATCCCACCCTTCTTTCAAGCACAAGAATCACCTCCTTGGCTGAATGATCAAGTATGTCTAGGTAAAAGGGAATATACCCATGACCATATATAAGGTTGGCAGCCGATATTTCTACATACATATTTGTATGTGCTGTAAGAATGTCCAAATATATAATAGAACTAAAACCCTTGTTATGATAACTTCTTGGCCACAGCCAAGCACTCTGAGGGAGTGAGTAGATGGGCCTGTGGGCTTGGGACCATGCTGTCAGGGAACATCAAGTTTCATTGGCATAAGATACTACATAAAAACATTGCTCTACATCCTACTTTGGTGAGAAGAGACTGGGATCTTAAAAGCTTGCAAGAGGCCATGAAGATGGAATGATGGGTCTCTCCTCATCTAGAGCAAAGAAGAGTGAAGAAAACCAAAGACACATGGAAAAAATTAGTCCAAGGGACTAGTAGATCATGCTATCCTCAGCTTATATGACCCTGAGACCAGAAGAACTAGATGGTGCCTGGCTACCACTGTCAACTGCTCAAAGGGAGATTGGGGCAGGAGATCCTGGACAGAGTGGGAGAGCAATGTAGAACAAAACTCAAAATCATTAAAACAAAACAAAAGACCAGATTTACTGGTCTGATAGAGCCCCTGGTGAGACTCCTGAGACTATGGCCCCTAGTTACTCTCCAGGTCTGGAATTGAACTCACTCCCATGGCTTCCACCCAAACAATAGGCATATAGGGTGAATATTTACATCAGATAGATGCACTTCTTAGGGTGATCAATCATGGGAGAACAGAAGGACAGTGTTTGCACAGGGAGATAGCTCAGGGGGCAGGAATGCATAAGAAAGAAGGACACAGGGAAGAGGTAACTACAGGGAGGAAGTGGGAGGAGAGCTGTTACATTGTGGGGAATTGCAGTCAGCGTCATGAAACAAAATGTGTATAAACTGCTGTATGGAGAGTGAGTTTGCTTTGTAAACTTTCACCCAAATCACAATGAAAATTTTAAAACAAACAAAAAGAATCACCTCCTTGATCATAGAATTCTGGAGCCAGAAGAAGCATTAAAGACCATTTAGGTCAATACCTCATTTTACAGGTGATGAAACTGAGGCCCAGAGAAGGAAAACACTTGCCCAAGATCTCACAGTAAGACATTCACGTAGCCAGAGCTGGAGACTAGGGCTTAGTACTCCAAGTCCAGTGTCCTGCTTCCTCCATAGGCCTCTGTTCCACCTCTGGTGTGATTTTGGACAAATCCCTTGGCTTCTGTGATATTCAGATTCTTAAACTGCGAAATGAAAAGGTTGGATCAGATTATCTCTAAGGTTCTATTAGAACATAGACTCAATTATCTAATGGTGGGGCCTGCTCAGATTTTCAGATTCTGGCCCCGAATAACGAAGGTGAGACAACCCCAGATAAAGCTCTACTAACCTCGCTTCACCTCTTCCCACAGACGAATTCACAGTAGATTCAGCAAAAGGATTCCATTTGGCCACCTCACTGGGGACCAGGTGTAGGGCTGGGCACTTGGAACTCATTAGGAAGTGGGTATTATCATCCCTACTTTCCTGATAAGGAAACTGAGGCTCTGCAAGGTTAATGACAGTCCAGAACAAACAGATTAGGTTTGATCTTGGGATCCCCAAGGTAGAGAGGTAGAACCAATGGGGAAGTTACAGGGAGCTATTTGGAAAAAGAAAAAAAAAAAAAAAAACCTCAGCTGTCGACTCATAGTGACCCCCATTGTGTTTCTGAGGCGGTAAATCTTTACAGAAGTAGATTGCCCAGTCTTGCTTCTGCAGAGTGGCTGGTGGGTTTGAACCACCAACCTTCTGGTTAGCAGTCAGATGCCTTAGGCACTGTGCTACTCCTTACAGGGAGCTATTAGCTTGATGCTTCTGTGGTGGCACTGTTGTTGTTGTTGTTGTTTGCCGTCGAGTCGGCCCCGACTCATAGCGACCCCTCCTTGGGTTTCCGAGGCAGTATCACTACGGAAGTAGGATTGCCCAACCTTCCTTCCGAGGAGTGGCTGGTGGGTTTGAACCGCCAGCCTTCTGGTTAGCAGTCAAGTGCCTTAGGCACTATGCTACCGGAGCACTAGTTGGGTTCAAACTTCCAACCTTTTGATTAGCAGCTGATCACAAACCACTTGTGCCACCCAGGGGTGAGTCTGCATGTGAACAACAAACAACTGATCAAGCTGTCCACTTAAGCTATATGCACTCTATTTTAGGTTTAAAACATGGGAAACTCAGAAATGGTCAGTATTATTAAAGTAATACACAAATGACTGAAGTTTGGAAAATAGTGGATGAGAAATTCTTCCAAGGGCTTCCAGCCCTGAGAGTGGGATCCTCTCACTGTAGCACCATCACTCCCTCCCCATTAAGGGTCCTGAGGTCCTAAGGTCAGTGGGCGACCTGCCCCTTATCTAGTCTGGTGATCGGTGGAGGCATAAGGTTTAGGGGGTCAGACACCAATTGCCCCCACCTGTCCCTAGGGCCAGCTCTGAGCACTGCAACCTGAGGCTTCAGGATCATGAGGGCAGATTTCTGCCTGAGCCTTTGCAAAGAAACATGCTGCCATCCTCCCAGCTCATCCCCAAGGCATGGTGGGCTTTCTCCCAGGTGTCCTGCACCTCTCCTGACCTGCCTCCATCTTGGACCCAAGCACCATTGGGCATCTCCCCATGGGCTTTGCCCCAGCATCATTTTCCCCACCTGGTCTTCGTGGCTCTTTTACAAACTCAGTATGGGACAAATCATGGTACTTCCCCTCCTCATGCCTCATTTCTACCTCTGTAAAATGTGGGGACAAAGAAGACCAGCCACATCCAGTGCTGGGCTCCCTTCTACAATCCTTCAGGCTGGCTGTCCCCCAGCCTCTGTCAGAACAATTCCTGTGATGGGCAGGTGCTCACCTCCAACAGTTAGAAAAGGGCTTCCTAGAAATAAGGTGCATCTAGTAGGTGCTTTCTATAAAATTTTAAAAGTTATCTATCATTTATCCATCCATCCATCCATTCATTAGTCCATTCATCCATCCATCCATCCACATATATGGCAGTTGCCATCAAGTCAATTCTGACTCATGGCAACTCCGTGTTGCAGAGTAGAGCTGTGCTCCATAGAGTTTTCAACGGCTCATTTTTTTACAAGTAGATCTCCAGGCCTTCTGTGGGTGCTCAAACCACCAACCTGTGGGTTAGTGGTCAAGAATTGAACCACTTGCGCCATCCAGGGGCTGGCTGGCTGACTTTCTATCTATCTATCATCTATCTATCTATTATATGACTAATATACATAGATAAAGGAACTCTGGTGGTGTCATGGTTAAGGCACTTGGCTGCTAACCAAAAGTTCAATGGGTTGAACCCACCAGCCACTCTGAGGAAGGAAGATGAGGCAGTCTGCTTCCGTAAAGATTTACAGCCTTGGAAACCCAATGAGGGTCGCCATAAGTCAGAATCAATTCGATGGCAGTGAGTTTGGTTTGAGTTTTGGTGTACATAGATAAGGTCTCTCTGGGAGACTATGTTTTAAAGAAGCAAGACTGGTTGCTTTCAGGGAGGGGAACTGGGCTGCAGGGAAGGAAGGAGATTCACTTCCCACTCTCATCTTTTTGTACCTTTTGAATTCTGTACCATATGTGTCATTATCTATCAAACAATAAGTAGAATACTTTTGAAAAGAAGTTCTGACACTACTTGTCTGGGTGGCTATGGATGAGGTAGGGCCCAGGCTGTATCTTGCCCACCAGTGCACACCCTCTCCAGTAGAGAGAGATTAAGGCTTTGGAGGCAGGCAGACATCAGAGTCTTAGGCCCCCTCTGCCAGTACTCATTGTAGGACTGTGGCAAATTGCTTAACTTCTCTGAGCCAAGGTTTTCTTGCCCATAAAATGTGAAAATAATGTTCACCTCACTGAGATACTATGAAGATTAAGTAAGGCAGTGCCTGGGTACATTCACCTTACAATTTACAAAGCATTTCCCTAGTTAATTCTCACTGTGCTATTGTAGTACGTATTTTTATTCCCATTTACAGATGAGAAACTGAGGATCAGTGACTTGCCCAGAGTTACATAGCAGGTTGCAAGTCAAGGATAGGTTTCCTGATAACTCTAGTGCTCTTTCCCCCCACCCCACTGGGATACTTTTGGGTCTGCAGTCTTGTCAAGCATCTTTATTATTTCCTGAGGGTCATGGAGGTGCACCTACCCCTCTTCATCCCACTCCAACCGCCGTTGTCCAACAAATGTCTTCTTTCCCAATTAAATCTTTGTCCTGGAACCCTGGGCATTTGGGGAGGTAGGTGTGGGAGGGAGATGGCAGGTCTCTTCCCGTAGCCCAGCTCAGTCTCAGCTAGGTTTTACCCCAGAGAAAGCTGAGGTCTCTGAGACTTGGCTAGAAGAGGCCTGGTAGAGAGATGCACATCTAATGGTCCCAGGGTCATATGAAGATATCACCTCAAAAGGCCAGGAGAGGGCAAGCAGCTGTAATTAAGACCTCCAGCGGAGGTTAGTGTGGGTGGGAAAGCAGCCACTGAGCCTCAGGACTGGCCCAGACACTTGGAGGCCTGAAGATCCTCTCTCAGATTCCTCCAGCCATAACCAATCAGCTGGCTCACCACCCCCAGCGAGGATATGTTCATGGGGTTATTCACTGAAGTCCATCTCACTCCTGGGCTCCATATGGATTCTCTCACATGTGTCATGCTCAGCAGCACCTGGTATCGACAGAGCTTGGCACATGCTAAAGCCAAAACCAAACCCATTGCTAGAAAGTCAATTCCAAACCATGGTGACCTTATGTGCTACAGAGTAGAACTGCTCCACAGGGTTTTCTTGACTGTTGTGCCTAAGGCACTTGACTGCTAACCAGAAGGCTGGCGGTTCAAACCCACCAGCCACTCCTTGGAAGGAAGGTTGGGCAATCTACTTCTGTGGTGATACTGCCTCGGAAACCCAACAAGGGGTCGCTATGAGTCAGGGCTGACTCGAAGGCACATAACAACAACAACAACAATCTTTACAAAAGCAGATAACCAGACCTTTTCTTTCACAGTAGCACTCGATGGGTCCAAACTGCCAACTTTTGGGTTAGTAAATAAAAAACCCCAAACCCTTTGCCGTCTCATAGCAACCCGCCAGGACAGAGTAGTAGAACTGCCCCATAGGGTTTCCAAAGCTGTCAATCTTTATGGAAGCTGACTGCTACATCTTCTCCTGTGGAGCAGTTGGTGGATTCAAACTACCGACCTTTTGGTTAGCAGCCGAGTGCTTAACCACTGTGCCACCATGGTCTCTTTTAGGTTAGTAGTCAAGTACAAACCATTCGCCACACAGGGACCCTTTAAGTGCTCATTAAATATTTGTTGAGTGGATGAGTGGTACCTCACAGGCCATCCCATCCATCCATCAGCCTCTGTGCACTGCTACCTCCATCATTCATCCATTTCTATGGACTCTGACCCTTCTAACATCTGGAAAGTTCTGGCTGAAGTCTGCCTTCCATCCTCCCTATGATAGCCTTGCTCCTGCTCCCTGCAGTAAATGGAGTGTCAGGTTGGGGGCGTGGTAATATTTACAAGGAGCCACAGTAGAGTGACTGCAGCCCTCTTAGCTCCCAATGTACAGGAGAAAATAATGGCTGTAAATTTCTCCAGGCAGTGCCCCACCCAGCTCCTCCTCTCAGATTCCAGCCCCTTAGCCTGTGATTTACCGCAGGAGAGAAACAGGAGCTGCCTCTGCAGGAAGGGAACAGGCAGTCCACCAAAGACCCCCTTCCTGGGCATGGCTCATCTGCATTCCAGCTGGCAGCCTCTGCTAGGGTCCCTGTCCCCTAGCCCACCCCACCCCAGGGTCCTCAGACTCTCTGGGAGGGAAGCCTGGAAGCATCAGATCCCACAGCCACTTGCCTTCCATCTTTTCCATCGTCCAGTGGGGCTACTGAGAGCGCATTCTGGAATGGGGAGCACTCTAGCCGGGGCCTCCTCTGGGACTGAAGAGAGAAACACAGCATTCATTGTCTCTCATTCATTCATTCACTCAAAACCAGGGGGACCCCAGATTGCATGGAAAGCAGCTGTGGAGTGCCCAGAAGGACCCGGGCTGGAACTTTCAGGCTTATTTCAGGCCTAGTCCTCCTTCCACCAGGTCATGATGGGAAAAGAGCACCAGCTGTGAGTCCAGAGGTCTGAATTCTTCTGGTCCCCACTCTATCCAGAGCTCCCTATATTCCCCTGGGTAAATATCTGGCCCTTATGGATTTTAGTTTTCCCATCTGTAAAATGGAGGTCTGGGCCAGGTGGTATCTTAGAGTCATATGGGGAGCTTTAAGGGGGCACCTCCCCCCACCCCACCCCCATCATTCCTGTGATTCACTTCACATCCTGGGGCAGCCATTCATCCATCTGGCTGCAGAGGTGACCCCCTGACCTCAGGTCATGATATATACCATCCCCATCCCACACCCTGATTCTGGAAGAGGATAGGACTGAGGCTTACAGACCTGCACCCTTACACCCCAGGGGCTATCACTGAGGCAAAGGGCCTTTCTCCTCCTCAATCTGAAGGCACAAGTTCTCAGAAGCCACCCCTCCTACTAGGAAGACTCCTTCTAGTTCCTTCCCTGCAGTACAGTCACCCTGAGGCAGAGGCTACATCTCAATCCCGTTGCAGAGTCCTGAAGAAGCTAGGGTTTCTTATCCCCATACCCTAGGTCACATTTCCCTTCCCTCCAGTGGGAGCCAGGAAGCCAGGGACCTTCTGGGAGGTCAGATTTGGGGTGTTTCTCCTTTGTTCATCCCCAACAATAAGTTGGCTTGGATAAACAAAAAAACCCAAACTCACTGCCATTGAGTCGAGTCTGACTCATAGTGACCCCCTTTGGGTTTCCAAGGCAGTAAATCTTTACAGAAGTAGATTGCCCAGTCTTCCTTCCACAGAGTGGCTGGTGCTAACCTTCTAGTTAGCAGTCAAATGCCTTAGGCACTACATCACCAGAGCTCAGGGGCCCAGGAGGAAAAGTGGGTGGTGAAATGACCGAGGTGAGGGCATAACCGTTAGAAGTGCAAACATGAAGTCAGCCAATTGCTGCTGGGCTGTGGACAGTGCCCTGGGGCCTGTAGGGCCTGTGGGCCAAGTGAAGCTTCTCCTCAGTGTTTTCTTAGGCCCACGTTTTGTAGTCATCTCAGTCTTCTCACAGTCAGATAATAATAATGACGACTACTTGTATCGAACCAAACCTTGTTCTTAGCACTTTACCTATAACAGCTCATTTAACCATCACAGCAACCCTAGGAAATGTGGATGACTCTTGTCCCCAACTTACAGGTGAGGAAAACAAAGCACAAAGGGGTTGAGCTGCTTGGCCAAGGTGAGAGACCACAGCAGGCCTTAAACCCCAGGGGTCTGGCTGGGAACCTGAGATCCACTCACCACCCTATGCTGCTTCTGAGCATTAGAGGAGTAGACCCTGGATCTAAGGAGCCCAGGTAGCACAATGGTTGAGCGCTTGGCTGCTAACTGATAGGTCTGCAGTTTGTGCCTAGGGCACTTGACTGCTAACCAGAAGGCTGGCTATTCAAACCCACCAGCCACTCCTCAGAAGGCAGGTTGGGCAATCTACGTCTGTAGCGATACCGCCTCGGAAACCCAAGAAGGGGTCGCTATGAGTTGGATCCGACTCCACGGCAGTGAGTTTGGTTTGGTTTGAGTGGCTCCTTAGGAGAAAGAACTGGCAATCTGCTCCTGTAAACATTACAGTCTAGAAAACCCTATGGGGCAGTTCTACTCTGCTGCATTTGGCCGCTATAAGTCAAAAACTGACTCAGTGGCACCAAACAACAACACTTTGGATCTACTCCTCTTGTAGAAAACAGAGACTCAGAGATAGGGAGAAAAGTCACCAAGGCCTCACAGCAAGGCAGAAGCAGTTCTCCTTGTACTGGGTCTCCTGAAGGTCTTTCCTGGGTGCTAGTCCATATTCGCATGCACTAGTGGCTGGCTCTGTGGTGCAATGGATAGTGCATTGGACCTCTAGCTGAGCCTGGCATGGCCATTCAAAGGTAGTGGGTTCAAGTTCCACCAGAGTTGAGTTTTGGGAGCTCTGGTGGTGTAGTACCTAAGGCATTTGACTGCTAACCAGAAGGCTGGAGGTTCAAACCCACCAGCCACTCCTCGGAAGGCAGATTGGGCAATCTACTGCCATAGAGATACTGCTTCAGAAACCTAAGGAGAGGTCGCTATGAGTCAAATTGACTGCAGGGCAGTGAGCTTGTTTGTTTGTTAATTTTTTGGTTTGAGTCCATATACAGCCACTCCCTGGTGAGTCTGGGGTCAGAACAACTTCTACCACCAAGAAAAATGAAGATAATGCCCCTCTCCTCCCCAACATCACCCTCTCCTTGGTCATAAGAAAAACTGGGTCTTCTCAGTGTGTGTGGCTATTCCATGGCTATGAGTTGATGGTCTAGAAACTTTTCCCATAACACAGAACCCATTTTCTGACCATAGAAACAAAGTTCATATATATATATATATTTGAAATATCAACCTGTGTTCTTAGGCATCCATTTTGCCCTCCTGGAACTCAGGTCAGCAGATGGTGAAATTATCTGCCTGCCTGACATCTCACGTGAGAAGCAGGGAGGTGGCCCGGGTCCCCTCAAGCAGGGGGTCTACCTGCCCAGGGATTGGTTTGCCTCAGATTCTGGAAAACAGAAGATCCAAACTCAGTTCAGTCAAGCCATGAGTGGCTTTTTGCCTATAAATATTTTATTTTTTCAAGGCCTAAACTTCCCCAGGCAGGGTCAGTGTCTTTCTATTAGATTGGAGGATGAGGGGAGTTTCCACAGCAGAGCTGTGTCTCATGAATCTGACTGCGGGTTCTCCCAAGATAGGAATGGTGTCTCTCCCAACAGACTGAGAGCTCTCCCACGCCCGAGTTCTGTCTCCCTCATCAGACTGGTAACTCTCCAAGGGTAACACTGTGTTTCCCCCATCATATTAGTAACTTCCTGAGGATAACAAACTGTCTCCCCCATCAGACTGGACAAGAACTCTATCCTCCCTCAGCTAGTCCCTATCCAATGAAGCATCAGTGACAGAAATGCTCACCCATCTCTCCCACCCCATCCCCAGGGAGCCAAGCCAGAGAGGCTGATGCTAGGGGCCACTAGGGGCCTGTCCCAGGCCAGCAGGGCCCAATCAGGCTTGCAGGCTCCTTTCCACTGGCCACCCCCACTGGGCAGCCCGGCGCCCCCTGACCCCATGGCCTTCCATCATGGGAGATCTATAACATTTACAATCCCAAAACAAAAGGCCCCGAGAGCCGAAGACAGAATTCATCTTCCCAGCTGACAAGCCCCGTTAATTAACGACTTGGAAATCGATGACGAGAAGGGACAGGCAGCAAATGACACCTCATCGTGGGCCAGGAGGAGGGAGGAAATGTCCGGGGACTGGCGGACACGCACCGCGGGGTTGGCTGGGCGCCTGGGAGAGCCACCGCACCCATCTGTCATTGTCACTTCAAACAGAGTCAACTACCCCCAAACCTAGAAATTCTCATTTCCCATCGTGGCAAGCCCTCAAGACAGAGGGGGGCCTCTGCCCAAAGAGTGAAGGGGAAGAAATTTATCGAGCATCTACTATGTGCCAGGTCTTGTGCCAGACGTTTTTCATTCAGTAGTACTTCTTACAGCAGTCCTAGGAGGTAGGTTTCAGCACTCCTGTTTTAGGGGTGAGAAAATTAAGGGCAAGAAGAGAGTCAGATTAACACTGGAGTTGCTAAAGGTTGGTGAAATGAGGTTTTGGATCTAAAGAAGCAACTTGGCAAGAGAAAAGAGCTCTGGATTTAAGAGCAAAAGATCTGAGACCAAGGCCAGGCTCCCTCCTCACTATCTGGGTAACATCAGGCAAGTGACTTCATTTGCTGGTGCTTCAGTTTCCTCTCCATAATGGAGAGAATAGCCCCACCCTGGTTACCACAGAGAGGGTTTGTCGTTGTTGTTATTTGCCATCGAGTCGCCCCCGACTCATAGTGACCCCTCCTTGGGTTTCCAAGGCAGCATCACTACGGAAGTAGGATTGCCCAACCTTCCTTCCGAGGAGTGGCTGGTGGGTTTGAACAACCAGCCTTCTGGTTAGCAGTCAAGTGCCTTAGGCACTATGCTACCAGAGCTCCTACAGAGAGGGTTTACTAACCCTTATTGATGAGTTTACAGAGCCCTAAGGCCTACACCTAGGGGTCAGACATTATTTTCTTGTCACCATGCCTGTTGATGCACAGTCACCATGCCTGTTGATGCATGTCCAACTGTAGGGCAAGGCAGACATGGGATGAAATAGTAGGAGGAGCCAGGAAGTGCTGTGCAGGAGTAAAGAAGCTTCCGGAGGGCTTGAGGGTAGACATCAATGATGTGAGGGCAAGGCCCAGAAACAGGCCCCCTTGGGCCCATCTGTGTGGAATTCAACCTTCCCGAAAAAAGGAGATAAAGTTTCTGCCTCATGAGTTTGTGAAGTTTAGACAAGCTGCACAAATAAAGGGCTTAGCAAGTGTCTGGCACATAGCAGGTGCTCAATAAATGTTAGAAAGTAGTGCTGTTCTCCTGTTCCTCCTCCATCTCCTGTACAGCTGTTTATTGAGACGTGGAGACGTAGGGAAGAATAAGCATATGGAGCACCTACCTGACCCAGGACTTGAAGCTGAGGGCCCAGGGAGGGAGCCTGGATTCTGCTCTCGGAGAAGACCTCTGAAACCAAACCAAACCAAACCAAACTCATTGAAGACCCCTGAAAGCAGACCTAAACCACCACTTTGCACACTCAGGTGAGCTCAGTGTCAGGACCTGAACAAGGCTCTCTGGGAGGCCAGAGGAGGGATGTTGAGTTCTGCCAGAGACAAGAAGGAGGGGCTGGAAGAATGAGTAGGAAGCTGTCAGGTAGGGACAGGGGAAGAAGCTGGGGTGAAGGAGCCCAGCCCAGTGCCCGCACACAGTAGACACTTCCTCCTGTCCTCTCCACCTGGCCTGGATCTCAGTAGCATCCAATAGGTGTCTAAGGAACATTGCAAGTCCCTTGTGGCTGCTGGGGGTATAAAATTGGGGCAGAATAAGAACATGGAGGGCAGCCAGGCCCAGATGGGGAAGGGCCCAGAATGTTACACCACACTAGACAGCTTAGAGCCTGTGCCTCCTCATTTATAAAGTGGCACTAAGAACCTCTTTAAGGAGCTCTAGTGGCATAGTGTTTAAGGCATTTGACTGCTAACCAGAAGGTTGGTGGTTCAAACCCATCAGCTACTTCACAGAAGAAAGATGGAGCAGTCAACTTCCATAAAGATTTACTACCTCGGAAACCCAGTGGGGGTTGCTATGAGTCAGAATTGACTCGAAGGCAGTGAGTTTGGTTTGGTTTTGGTAAGAACCTCTTTGGCAAGAATCCTGCTTTACAATAGCTAAAAGACAACCCAAGTGTCCATCAACAGATGAATGGATAAACAAAATGTGGTACATACATAAAATAGAATGTTATCACTCATAAAGAAAAATAATAAAGTCTTGATACATGCTACAACATGAATGAACCATGAAAATATGCTAAGTCAATCACAAAAGGATAAATACTGAATGACCCCACTTACATGAAACATCCAGAATAAGCAAATGTATACAAACCAAAGTTTATCAGTGGTTACCAAGGGCAGGAGGGGAAAAGGGGAGTCATTATTTAGGGGACATTGAGTTTCTGTTAAGGGTGATGGAAAAATTGGGAACTAGTTAGTTGTAATGGTTGTATACAAGGAACACAATTAATTTCACTGAATTGTACATATGAAAAATGTTGAAATGGCAAATGTTTGGTTATATATATATTTACCACAATTTAAAAGAAAAAAAGAATCCTCCTGCTTTACTTGCCTTCTTGGAGACTGTCCTGGGATCAGGGTAGCCTGCACTGCGTGGACCCTATGTGTTGAGGGTGGGAGAACTCATCCTGCTGCCCCCTCCTCCTTCTTTCCAGCTGACCTCAAATCCTGCGCCCCCATCCCCAAGGCATGAGAGGAAAGTTGGCTAGGAATGGGCCAGCCTGGGCCTTCCTCAGAGCAGATGGCTTCACTCTCCTCCCCTCTGTCCATCCTCTCCCGTTACCCCCAACACCCTTAAAGAAGATGAAATCTTTCCAGAATACATCATCTCACCAGAGTTGTAAATGTCAAATTTAAATTCATACTTTGTACCACCTTTGATTTCAAAGCGGATTACACCTCAGTGGTGAAAGGCGGCCCCAGCTCACAGCCTGAGCAGGCCTCCTGGGCCTCCACTGGGCCCCGAAGCATTGTTAACTCCTTCCAATTCATTAGGTCTAATCCTAGTGGCGCTTAGTTAGGGGCCCTGGGCCTGACTGGCTCTCAGGTCCATATGTGCCCATTGTATCACTCCTCCACTAATCCACCACCCGTCCTGGGCACCAGCCCACTAAAAATGGGATGTGTCTGCCACCCGTGGACCCAGGAAGGGGTCCTGGCCCTGAGTAGGGGTCCTTGGCCCCAAAATCTCCACAGATCCTTTGTGGATTGGGCTGATAGGACCACTGAGTGGGGAAGGTGGTTGGAGTTCTGGGAGAGGTGGAAGGACAGACAGATGCCCATCTATCCTGTTCTTCTTTTCCCCAATCAGATCCACATAAATGAAAAAACAAAAACAAAACTATTGTTGAGTAGATTCCAAGTGACCTTGTAGGACAGAGTAGAACTGCCCCAGAGGGTTTCCAAGGTTATAAATATTTATGGAAGCAGAGTGCCACATCTTTCTCCCTTGGAGTGGCTGATGGGTTTGAAATTATCTGAGTGCTTCAACATCTGTGCCACCAGGGCTCCTCATGCATTCACATATACACATGTACCCAATATGAACACAAACTCACATAGTGCTATGTACAGGGGCTGAGCTTGCCTTGAATCTTTGACTTCCAGTCTGATCTCTGTCCTCAGCCTCAGGCCCTCTCCTGATGATTTGTCATCTTTATTTGAATGTTCCTGTAGGGCCTCAAATGTAATGGTTCTAAAAGGAATGTTAAAAAAAAAAGATTTCATCATTTCACCCCAAATGCTTTCTTCTACACTGTTTTTCTCCCCAGCCACTCAGAGTCTCTTCTCTCTTTCTTTTGCCCATGACCAGGTAGCCACCACAAGCTCACCAGGAAGGTTCTCCTCCTTAGAAATTCTGAGCCTCCTTCTCTGATTCTAGCACCCTGAGGAGCTGGCCACCAACCCAATCCAACCTCTATCCTTTGCAGTCAGTTGGCAAGTATTCACCCCAACTTCCAGCGGGTCCCTACATCTCTAGTTTAGAGTCTCAATACTCTTGCCTGCCAGGTCTCTTAACAGGCTTTGGCCATCTTCTTCCTCAAACAAGTCCTCTGCTTTAGGCCAGCTTGTCCATTGTCCTAAGTCAGTGTCATAATGCCCTGTTCCCAGAAGGTGCTGAGAGCATCCCATATGAGAATTTGCTCATGTGTCCTCAATCCCTCCCTACTCCTTCAAGGCCAGCAGGACATCTTCTTCCCCCAGAACCCTAACTGCCCTTCTTCCTATGTACGCCCTCTCTGCATCACTCCAAGGGCTACGACCTTCCTTTCTTAACTTTATGACCTTTATTTCATTCTCCACCAGATGAGGGGCTTTCCCAGGCAAGGACTGTGTCCTCTTCATCAGATTAGGGACAAGAGCCATCTCCCACATCAGATCAAGGAGAGTTCTTGCCAGGGACTGGGTGTCTCCCAGTCAGCCTAGGAGGTCCTCCTGGCAGAGCCTGCATCTCCTCCATCAACCTGGAATAGGTTTCCATGTTCCCTATCCCTTCTGTGGCTTTGTCCATGGACTTGGACCTCAGATGGGATATGGCTGAGCCCCCCTTCCTCTAGGCACCCTTGATTCCTCCCTTTTCCCAGTGTAGGTCTCTAGCCCAGAAGAGAGAGAACACTGCAATCACAAAACCACCCTTGGGAGCGGAGAACACCTCTGCCCAGGACAGCCCCAGGGTAGCGTCAGTCTGGAGTCCTGTCTTCCTCCACCTCCCATCCCACAACCTCCCCAGCACTTGTTTACAGCGCTGTCCTCTGCTCCACCATGAAAGGAGAGCCCAGGACTCCCAAAGCCACAAAGCAACTTGTTAATTAATTGCACTAATTAGCAGGGATGAGGCTGGACATCTGGACCCTCTACTGAATGTGTTCAGACCGTCAGCACACCGGAGCTGAAGACAGTTGTCCAGCAGGAGCACCGTTTTCAGTCTGCCAGACCTGGTGACCCCTCCACAGGCACAGAGCCCTCCACACAGACTCTGAGGAACCCAAAGGGAGACGAGAAGCCGGATTAAGCTGATGTCAGGAGCATTCAACTGCTCTCCCACCAAAGACCATCCCTAGTCAGTTTCCTCTGGGGTGAGGAAGGGAGGGTTTGCTGAACTCTGGTGCCCACCACAGAGCACAGGCTTAATAATGCCATTTGAACAAGTGAACAAAGTGAATAAATCTGAAAACCATGAGGCCCTGCCCAGGTTTCTCAGGAGTCTGTGGACCGGGCTGTTTGCCTCCTCTGATTGGACCACACTTCTTTAGCTACATCCACTTTTCAAAACTTCATTTTCTTCAGCTCCAGCCAAAGCCTGCCAGGTTTATCCCATGTGCCTGTCTCCTTTAGGTTCTAGGTCAGTCTCCTTAACTGTCAAATGTGGCTATTGTGAGAATTAAATTAGATTAATCCAAAGCATTTGTCCAGTGCCTGGAAACAGTGAATAGTCAATAAGTGTTAGTTAACATTGGTGATGAGGTAGGGTGACAGAGTGAAGCTGGGGGTGGGGTAGTTCCCCAAGTGGACCTATATCTGCGCTTTTTTCCAGATCCTGCAGGCTGAGTAGAAAGGACAAGAATTCGGCTCTAAAATGTTAGGCTATGCAGGGAGCCAGAAGGCTGGAGAAGGGAACTGACATTTATTGAGCAACTATGCTAAGAGTCATCACATTTTACCCATGGTGCCATTCCCAGCCTCCTGTTGAATGCCCCCATACACCTCTGTCACAGTTTACACTGTATTTGCAATGATATATTTCCGTATTTCTCTTTCCTGCTGTGGAAGTCCTTGAAGGAAGAACTAGACCTTGACCCTATTTAAGTCCTAGTACCTTATAAGCATGAAGGTAGGGTAGCCTTATCCGCATTTTTCTAGATCAGGAAATGAAGACATATGCAAAGCACCTTGTCCGAGGTCATGCAACAGGTGAGTGTTGGAGCTGAGACTGGGCTGTATAACTCCCCACAGAGGAGTGGCGAGGAGAGAGGAGTTGCTAAAGAGAACAGAGATGACAGGGTCCTAGCTGGGTACTGGGGGTGATAAGTTTGGCCTTATGTAGTGCCTTCATGGTGCAGCAGCAACTCCATCACTACCACCTTTATTGAGTACTTGCTATGTTCCCGGTACAGCACTAAGCGCTTCACAGATATTTTCCATTTCATCCTCCCAACTACCCTGGGAGGTAGGTCCTACTACTAGCCCCATGTTATAGGTGAAAACACTGAGCCACAGGAAGACAAAGTGATCTGCCCCACGATCACATGGCTGGACAGAGGCAGAGTCAGGATTAGAACTCTGTTCTTCTTGACTAAGAGCCCATGCTCTTAACTTCTAGTCTGTTCTATAGCCTTTAGGATAGGAACCAGCCATCCCTCCTCTCCCAGAACGCCCCAGTTCCCACATCCCATATCTGAGACTCAAAGATTGATTGTTGATTGATGCATTTGTGGTGTGGCTCTGGGCAAGGGCAAGATGGGGATTGGGCAGGGTCCTCTAACCCCAGGAAATGCCCTCAGGGTGTCCCCCTCCCTAGCATCCCTGCTTCTGATCTCCACCACAGCCAACTCAACCCACCTTCCCTCTGCCCCTGGATTTAAAGACACAGTGACAATTAATCACCCAGTGACATGGAGGGCAAACTGCAGAGGAGTTAATTAATTAGGGAAATTTCTCCCAGCCCTCTGAAGGTGAAATGTGTGGGGAGGGGATAGGGCCAGGGATAGTTATTATTCAAACTGAAAAACTCACTCTGAAACAAGACTTATAGAACAACTCCAGGGGTGATTTGGGTGGGTGGAGACCTCACCAGGGTAGCTTTCATGCCCAAGGGTGCACTCCTTAGCCCACTCTATGCCTTCAGCTGCAGAGGGGTGGGGTCTCCCTCTTTAGCTGATAGGCTGGAGTTGACCAGAGAGCAAGAAGGGTCTTTAAGAACCAAACAGAATAATAAGGGAAAAGCTATTTTCTGAACCCCTTCCTCAAATAAAAGCAGCCAGCAATAATGTATATGCTTAACACCCACAGGAATGTTGTGGGTGCTGTTTGCACATGCTGGATACTCCAAACACATGCATAACTGGGAAAGCACTCCATGGGATCAGCCAAGGCTCCAGAAAGGAAATTAGGGAGAGGAGCTTGAAAAATAGGGAAAGGGGTGGAGAGGAGGCTCTTCTGGATCCCAGTTTCCCCTCTCCTGCTGTGGTTTTGAAGGGTTGATCCTCTGGTACTGGTGGGGGCTTCCAGGTTGGGTGCCCCCAGAGGCATGGAGAGGCTGGCCCTGCAGGACCCCATTTTTACCCAAAGATGGAGCAAAATTCACTGCCATCAAGTTGGTCCTGAATCATAGTGATCCCTCCTTGGGTTTCTGAGGTGGTAACACTACAGAAGTAGATTGTCTAACCTTCCTTCTGAAGAGTGACTGGTGGGTTTGAACTGCCAGCCTTCTGGTTAGCAGTCAAATGCCTTAGGCACTAGGCTACCAGAGCTCCCAAAAGATGGAGCAGGTGGTTGAATTTAGTCAGTAGCAACTCCACCACGACCACTACACACCAAGCATTACCCCTCTGTAGTGTCAAGAAGGATCACAGTCTTGGAAGCTAGAGACACACTGAGGTGACAAAGGTGCTTAAGATCTAGCTGTACCTCAAAGGAACACATAGACCCTGCAACATCATTGACAAATAAGACAAAAGTTCTGACCCCAAACCTGGCAGATGCAAAGCTCCATGGGAACATGAAAGAGGTCAGGTATTATAATGATCAGGGTATTAGGGAAGACTTTAAAAAGGCGGCATCATCATAGTGTTGTTGTTGGTAGGTGCTGTTCGACTTATAGTGACTTCATGTTCAACGGAATGAAGCACCGCCCAGTCCTGCACCATCCGCACAATCATTGCTATGCTTGAGCCCCTTGTTGCAGCCACTGTGTCAATGCATCTCATTAAGAGTCTTCCTCTTTTTTGCTGACCCTCTACGTTGCCAAACATGATGTCCTACTTCAAGTATCCCTCCTGATAACATCCAAAGTACAAGAGGTGAAGTCTCACCATTCTCGTTTCTAAGGAGCATCCTGGGTGTAGTTCCTATAGGACAGATTTGTTCATTCCTCTGGTAGTCCATGGTACAGTCAATATTCTTTGCCAACACCACAATTCAAATGCACCGATTCTTTTGTGCTCATCATTTATTCATTGTCCAGCTTTCATATACATGAGATTTTTGAAAAGACTGTGTGGTTTGAGCCAGGCGTACCTTAGTCTTCAAAGTGACATCTTTGCTCTTTAACATTTTAAAGAGGTCTTTTACAGCAGATTTGCCCAATGCAATAATCATTTGATTTCTTGACTGCTGCTTCCATGGGTGTTGATTGTGGATATAAGTAAAGTGAAATCTTTGATAACTTCAATGTTTTCTTCATTTATCATAATGCTGCTTATTTGTCCGGTTGTGAGGATTTTTGGTTTCTTTATGATGAGGTGTAATCCATACGGAAGTCTATATAGTCTTTGATCTTCAGTAAGTGCTTCAATTCTTCTTCACTTTCAGCAAGCAAGGCTGTGTCATCTTCATATCACAGAATCTTCCTTCAATCCTGATGCCACATTCTTCTTCATATAGTTCAGCTTCTCGGATTATTCGCTCAGCATATAGATTGGAGAAATATGTTGAAAGGATACATTCTTAATTTTAAACCATGCAGTATCCCCTTGTTCTGTTTGAACGACTGCCTCTTGGTCTGTGTATAGGTCCCTTATGAGCACAATTAATTGTTCTGGAATGCCCATTCTTTACAAAGTTATCAATGATTTCTTATGATCCACACAGTCAAATGCTTTTGCATAGTCAATAAAATACAGGTAAACATCTTCCTGGTATTCTTTGCCTTCAGCCAAGATCTATCTGACCTCAGCAATGTTATCCCTTTGTCCATGATCTCTTCAGAATCCAGCTTGAATTTCTGACAGTTTCCTGCTGATGTACTGCTGCAACTATTTTTGAATTATCTTCAACATAATTTTACTTGCATGTGATATTAATGATATCATTCAATGATTTCCACATTCTATTGGATCACCTTTCTTTGGAATGGCCAGGTATCTGTCTTCCAAATTTCTTGGCGTAAATGAACAAGCACTTCCCACATTGCCTCCCTTTGTTGAAACATCTCCATTGGTATTTCATCAATTCATGGAGCCTTGTTTTCATCAGTTCCCTCAATGAAGCTTGGACTTCTTCCTTCAATACTGTTGGTTCTTGATCATATGCTATTTCCTGAAATGGTTGGATGTCAACCAGTTTTTTGTTTTTGTTTTTTGGTACGGTGGCTGTGTATTCCTTCCATCTTCTTTTGATGCTTCTTGCATCATTCAATATTTTCCTGTTGTTGCTGTTGTTGTTGTTGTAGGTGCCATTGAGTTGGCTCCAAGTCACAGCAACCCCATGTACAACAGAAAGAAACAATCCCCAGTCCTGTGCCATCCTCACCTAATTTGTGAAGCTTGAGCCTATTGTCACAGCCACTGTGGCAATCCTCCTCATGGATGGTCTTCCTTTTTTTAGCTGACCCTCTACTTTACCAAGAAGCTCTGGTAGCATAGTGCCTAAGGCACTTGACTGCTCACCAGAAGGCTGGCGGTTCAAACCCACCAGCCACTCCTCGGAAGGAAGGTTGGGCAATCCTACTTCCGTAGTGATACTGCCTCGGAAACCCAAGGAGGGGTCGCTATGAGTCGGGGCCAACTCAACGGCAAACAACAACAACAACAACTACTACTACTTTACCAAGAATGATATTCTTTTCCAGGGAGTGGTCCTTTCTGACAGTATGACTAAAGTACGTGAGATGAAGTCTGGCCATTCTCACTTCTAAAGAGTATTCCCACTATACTTCTTCCAAGACAAATTTGTTCATTCTTCTGGCAGTCCATGGTATTTTCAGTATTCTTCACCAACACTACAATTCAAATGCATCATTTTTTCTTTGAACTTCTTTATTTGTTGTCCAGCTTTCACATGCATATGAGGCTACTGAAAATACCATGGCTTGGGTCAGGTGCTCTGGTGGCATAGTACCTAAGGCACTAAGGCATTTGACTGCTAACCAGAAAGCTAGCGGTTCAAACCCACCAGCCACTCCTCTGAAGGAAAATTGGGCAATCTACTTCCATAGTGATACCACCTTGGAAACTCAATGAGGGGTTGCTATGAGTTGAATCTAACTCAATGGTAGTGAGTTTGGGTGTTTTTTTTGGGGGGGTTGGGGGTCAGGTGTACATTAATGTGACATATTTGCTCTTTAATACTTTAAAGAGGTCTTTTGCAGCAGATTTGCCCAGTGCAAAATGTCGTCTGATTTCTTGACTGCTGCTTCCATGAGCATTGATTGTAGATCCAAGTAAAATGAAATCTCTGACAACTTCAATCTTATCTCCATTTATCATGATGTTACTTATTGGTCCAGTTGTGAGGATTTTCATTTTCTTTATGATGAGGTGTAATCCATACCGAAGTCTATAGTCTTTGATCTTCATCAGTGAGTGCTTCAAATCATCCTCACTTTCAGCAAGGAAGGTTGCGTCAGCTGCATATTGTAGGTGTTAATGAGCCTTCCTCTAATCCTAATGCCGCATCCTTCTTCATATAGTACTGCTTCTCAGATTATTTGCTCAGTATACAGATTAAATAAGTATGGTGAAAGGGCACAACCCTGATGCACACATTTCCTGATTTTAAATAAGAATCCATAGAATCCTTCAGTATTACAACTGCAGGCTTGAATTTTTCCTGTAGTTCTTTCAACTCAAGAATGCTAAGTGTGTTCTTCCCTTTTGATTTTCTAACTCCAGGTCTTTGTGTGTTTCATTATAATGCTTTATTTTGTCTTCTTGAGCCACCCTTTGAAATCTTCTGTTCAGATCTTTTATTTCATCATATCTTCCATTCACTTTAGCTACTCTCTGTTCAAGAGCACATTTCAGAGTCTCTTCTGATATCCATTTTGGTCTTTTCTTTCTTTCCTATCTATTTAATGACCTTTTACTTTCTTCATGTATGATATTCTTGATGTCATCTCACAACTCATGTGGCCTTTGGTCATTGGTGTTCAATGCACTAAATTTACTCTTCAGACGTGGTCTCTAAATTTAGGTGGCAGAAACTCAAGGGCTTATTTTGGCTCTCATGGATTTGTTTTAATTTTCTTCAGCTTCAATTGTCATCAAAGTGAACACTTAGACAGAAAACTGACACTTCAGCAGGGATTCCAGGCAGAGGGAGTGACCTGAGTAAAACAACAGAGGTGAGAAGCTGCACAGTGCATTTGGGGAAGGTGAAATGAAGAGCAGACCACTGTCCAGGGTGAAGGACAGGGAGCATGAAAAGGATTGGAAATGAGGCCAGAAAATCAAGGTGGGCTAGATGGCAGGGGGCCTCAGAAGCTGGGATTGGACATTATGCAAACATGTGTAAGGGGAGTTATCAGAGCCTTTAGGGCAGAGCCTGCCAAGAATGGTGAGCACTGGGCTTTGGAAAGAACACTCTGGCTGCTGAGGGACAGTGGGTTCATTGGAGAGGGGTGAGGAGCTAGGAAACCATGAAGAGGCAGTTTTCATGGTCCAGGAGAAAGATGATGATGGCTTTAGCCAGGAGACAGAGCCAAGGGGAAGGGAAATGTGTTTTATTATTCACCTACTACGTGCTGAGGAACTCTGGTGGTGCAGTGGTTGAAGTATTCAGCTGCTAACCAAAAGGCTGGAGGTCAAATCCACCAGCTGCTCCACAGGAGAAGGATGGGGCAGTCTGTTTCTGTAAAGATTTACAGCCTTGAAAACCCTAGGGGGCAGTTCTACTCTGTCCTATAGGGTTGCTATGAGTCGGAATCGACTCAATGGCAGTGGGTTTGCTTTTTGGTTTACTATGTGCCAGATACTTTACCTTCACCCTCTTGTTTCATTCTCAGGATTTCTATCATCCTTGAATTTCTGAGCAACAAAGGAGCTGATGGAGGGCAATGGTGGTTCAAAAGTAGAATTCTCATGTTCCATAGGGAAAACCTGTTCAGTTCGCTGACAATGCCCCTCACATGCAGCCCCTACTCATCTGTCAGTGGAGACTTGTAAGTTGCTATGATGCTGAACCAGTTTCAGCAGAGCTTCCAGACTGAAAAAGACCAGGAAGAAAGGTCTGGTAATCTACTTACAAAAATCAGTCAGTGAAAACTCTATGGGTCGTAATAGTATGATCCCATAAAGCACAGGTCACCATGAGTCAGGGGCCAACTCCACTACAGCTAACAAAAATAACAGGAGGCTGATGAAGCTAGGGTGAGTACATTCTGCTCACCTGAGCAGATGGCCTTTCTGAACTCTCTCCCCTACCTCCTGAGATCCCCTCCTCACTCCGCAGAACCATCAGGGGCCTGAGAACAGTGTCTGTGCCCAACTCAGGGGCCCTGATGGGAAAATCAGGAAAAGCAATGCTGCAAAGCCCTCACCACCTCCATCCGTTCCCCCATCCCTGCCCCCTCCGATAACTTGTACAACAGGAAGAGAACCTAATCCTGAATCAGAAAAACTATGTGATGGAGGATTTACAGTATTAGAAGGCAAACAGTGGCAGGTGTAATTAGGAGAAAAATTTGTCATGCTTTCGACTTGGGGAAGAGAAGGGAAGGTCTGGCATCGCAATCTCCCTGGTGTTTACCCAGTACGCACACACATGCGGGGGAGCGGGGTGCTGGCCACGGGCAGATTAATATTTGATGCAAGGAAGAGAAACGCATGCTGTTCATGTTTATTTAGGATATTGTGAAATACAGTGAAATTTGCAATTTTATTGGATTTGAGGGGACGGTGTTTTGGAGAAGTCTTAAGCTGCATGGTAGGACACACACATCTCTCTGGAGCATAGAGGCACCAGCTTTGGTAGCGAGCCCCCTCTACCCCCCTTCCCAAATCCAAACTTCTACTTCCATTCCCCTCCTGAAATGAGAAAGGATTGGCCCCAGGGGTATGGGTGGAATGAGACAGAAATCTCTGATGGGCCTCTTAATTTGGAGTTTAGTGGCATGTGGCTGGCACAGAGAGAAGATCTCTCTGGGGGGTTCTTGTCAATTACAGAAGGGCTGGAAGCCATGGTTGGGCACATTTAGGCACTGGTGACCCTGGCCCAGCTTATGGGGGATGGGGAAGGGTAGAATGGGATAAAGAGCTTTTCTCTTTGTACCTCAAAAGGCATGAGTCTAACCGCCTCCCTCCAATCAAGGGCTTGATTCTCCATTCCCTTTTCTCCAAGTGGTCATCTAACCTGTGCTTCCACATCTCCAGTGTTAAGGAACTCATTGTTGGGCACTGACTAAAGGAAACTTTTCCTTAGAAGCAATCTCAAAGCTGCATAGTTAGGTTAGGGGGAAAAGTGCAAGCAAACAAGAATTGGGTCATAGGGTATGCTGTCATTTGTGTTAAAATAAAGGAGATGAATGAATGGATGGATGCTAGGGAAGTAGGTAGATAGACAGAGATGGACAGATAATTGTTGCTAGGTGAATGTCAAGTCGATTTTCAACTCATAGTGACCCCATATGACAGTGCAGAACTGCTCCATAGGGTTTTCTAGGCTGTAATCTTTACAGAAGCAGATCTCTAATTCTTTCTTCTGTGCAGCCACTGGTGGGTTTGAACTGTCAACCTTTTGGTTGTCAGCTGTGCACTTAACCATTATGCTATCAGGGCTCGATAGATAGATAGATAGTCAGTCAGACAGACAGATAGACAGGGTGGGTATGTAGGTAGGAAGGTAAGTTGAATGATAGATCAATTGATCAATCAATAGATGGATATGCTTGAATGCACAGTATATTTTTCTAAGAAAACATAAACATTGGTAAAAGTGATTGTTTCTGTTGAGGGAAACTGGATGACTGTAAGACTGGGGACTCTGAGCAAAGAAGACATGTATCCTTTTGTACAATTTGAAATTTTAATCATGTACATGTAGTACTTTGCACAGTAAAAATACTTTTTCAAAAAGAAAATATTTTTCTGCTTGGGAAACAGGCTAAAAAGGAAATAGGATGAGATATAAGGAAGAACATGAGATAAAGAGTTGCAAGGAAACTAAAATTGCAACAGCAGAATGAACAGAGAGAAAGAATTCATGTTGTCATTCTATTGAACCAAAGACTGTCTCCCTGGAGCCTCCACCCATTTTCCCACTGTCCTATTTCTACCACCTGGGCCACACAGAACCACTGGCGTCTATAAATATCAAACCTGGGTCAAATGGACCTTGCCCTACTCAGACTTTTCTCCTCCACTACATGTTGCCACTCTTTCCCACAAGGATACGTTTCATGTGCTCTCTCAAGGCTTTGGACTCTGGCCATGCCTTCAAGGGCTAATGTTTTTCTGAACTGGGACCTCAGAGCTGGGCTGATCCTCCTCCAGTTTGAAGCTATCTCTATAGTTGTTTCACACTCTCTGGTTTGGACAGAGACCCAACCTTCCTCAGCAACAAACTATGGACACCTGGAGTCTGATGGCCTCAAAGACCCTTGCATTCAATTCCACATTTTAAAAATGGGTAAACTGAGGCCCAACATGGGATAGAGACTGGCCTGAGGTCACACAGGACATCATGGGTCAAGGTTTCCCGATTTATAGCTCTCTGTTCTTTCCTATTCACCAGAAAGAAAAATATTCTCTCTCTGAGAGAGTGTCATGGAAGCAGCCTGAGTCCACTTCCTCACTCCTTGAAAGCCTTCAGGATGGAACCTTGGGGTAAGGTCACTGGTGAAAGCCAGGCTAGGGAAGTGGGAGCAACACCAGCCAGGCTGAGGAGTACACCCCACACACACACCATATTGAAAATGACTGACCCAGAATAGACTCAATAAAACCCAAAGAACAGAGCAAGCCAGACAGGGCTTGTGGAGAAGACAGAGGCGGGCAGGTCAGCGTGCAGTGGGAAGGTGGCAATGCCAATGCTTGTGAGTGTGTGTGTGGTATGTGTGTGCACACATGAACTTGTGTGGGTGGTGTCTGTGTGAATGTCTACACAGGTGTGTGTCTGTGTGAGTGCAGGATTGTGTCTATGTGCATGGATGTAGCTGTGAGTTTGGGTGTGCATGCATGCCCATAGCAGCCTAGGTGTTTGAGTGTGTACGTGTGTGCTCTCTACCTCTGTCGTAGCTCTCAACACACTGACTTGCCTGCTTTTTTTCTCACAAGGCTGCCTCCTCCCTTGGACTGTGAGTTGAGATTTCATCTTTTCTTTCTTTTTATCTCAATATTCCCAGGGCCAGGCACAGTCCTTGACATATATATGTTGTTGTTGTTGTGTGCCGTCGAGTCGGACCCGACTCATAGCGACCCTTCCTTGGGTTTCTGAGGCAGTATCACTACAGAAGGAGATTGCCCCATCTTCCTTCCGAGGAGTGGCTGGTGGGTTTGAACCACCAGCCTTCTGGTTAGCAGTCAAATGCCTTAGGCACTACTCTACCAGAGCTCCTGACATATATATAGTAGGTGCATAGTCACCATTTAGGGGACTGAACAGGGTAGAATTGAATCGAACTAAATTACATCTCCCTTGTACATTTCCATGTGTACTAGTCAGTGCCGGGCAAGGCAATGAGCACGTGTCCCCATAGGTGAGGGCTCGTGAAGAGTCTGCGTATGTGTCTGGGGCATGTTTCTGCCTTTGCACATGGGTCCATGTACATATTGTGAACATCCTCTGGTACAAGTGAATTCAAATCACAAGGAGGGCTTGCATACGTGTGTGTGTGTGTATGCACGTGCGCACACGTGCTCACGCACAGGCACCAGCTCCTTCAGCTTCCTCATGCATGTAGAAAGCTCAGTGATTCCCTGGCTTCAGTTGAGACAGGTTTCTCCCCGGTAAACCTGGAGCAGCTAAAATTAGTATGAAAATGGTAGTGTTCGGTTAAAAGGAAGGGGGTGGGAAGAGATGAGGGTGCCCGTGAGTGCTATTTTATTTCTCAGTGAGAGGATAAAGTGATTTTTCCTACATAATTTTTGATGTAGAGGCTAAATTAGGCCAGAGAAGAGGGACAAAGCAACTTTCGCCTTCATTAGTATTCTGGCCGTGTTGGGCCAGCCACGGCAGTTATGTATTTTTGCAAGTATGCATATAATTTATTGTGGAGAACACAATTTACATGGTAGTCGATGCCTGTTTTATAGCCTCACAAATAGATGTATGAACTCAAGCATATAATGGCCCAACCAGCAGGCGCAAATACGTTCTAAATCTTCTAAATGTGCTTCACAAAAATGTAACTGAGGAATATAAAACAGATCAATTCTTGCATGTTATATATTGGTTTTTGATTTACAAATCTAATCTGGGACATTTCTTCAGAAATGAGGGGATTTTTCCACCCTCTTCCTCCTCCTCTTCCTCTGCCAACCTCATATGCTAGCCAGGTGCCTGCAGGCACTGCCACCTCTGGGACACGGACACATGTACGGGTGCCCATGTGTATGCCCACGTGTGGATGTTAGCTCATGACCAGCTGCCTGTGTGTGCACTCAAGAGTATGGTTGGAAGCTGCAGATCATGGGTGGAAGGGATGGGGTGGCCTTTGTACCATCTGTGTGATCTCACCAATTTGAGGATGACATTGTAGAGAGCCCCATGGTGATATAGGCATCTCTGTTCTCCTGTCTCGATGCCCTATTTCCTCTGCAGACCCAGACCAACTTCATGACTGACTTGATCAGGAAGAATACTAAGGGTCTCAGAAATGAAAATTCAACTAACATTTGTTGAGTTTCCTTTTCTTTTTAATTTTTATTTTATTGCAAATATTTTTATCAAGTTACCTTCACATACATGGCTTTTCAAAAGCCCACTCCATCACTATCGGCATGGATACATAAATTTTGGCATATTCATAAAATGGAATACAATATAGCAAAGAAAATGAAGAAACTACTGCTGCCTGCGACCACAGGGGTGATTGTCACAAACATACTCTTAAATGCAAGAAGCCAGACCGTAAAGAGGACCTGCTGCCTGATTGGATTTGTATAAAGTCCAAACAGACACTGAACTAAACTATAGTGTTTAGAGATGGCTAACCTATCAAGAAAGGAGCTCTGGTAGCATAGTGGCTAAGGCACTTGACTGCTAACCAGAAGGCTGGCTGTTCAAACCCACCAGCCATTCCTCGGAAGGAAGATGGGCAATCTACTTCCGTAGTGATACTGCCTTGGAAACCCAAGGAGGGGTCGCTATGAGTCAGGGCCGACTCGATGGCACATGACAACAACAATCAACAACCTATCAAGAAAAGCAAGGAACACTGGGCCTGCAGACTGGGGACCACGGTCATGGGGGACATCAAGCTCAAATGGCACAACACAGTGTACAAAAATATTGTTCTATACCTTACTTCGGTGAGCAGCAACTGGGGTCTTAAAAGCTTGCAAGTGGACATCTAAGATGCGACTTGGTCTCTTCTTGTCCGGAGCAAAGAAGAATGAAGAAAATCAAAGATGCATGGAAACAGTCCAAAGAAGTAATGGACCACGTGAATATCAGCCTATATGACCCTGAGCCCAGAACAACAAAATGGTACCAGGCTACCAATGCCAACTACTCAGAAAGGGATCAAAATTGGATATACTGGATAGAGTGGGAGAAAAAAAAATTGGGACAAAATTTCAAAAGCATAAAAAAAGACCAGGTTTACTGGTCGGATAGAGAACTGATGGAACCCCCAAGCCTATGGCCCTGAGTCACCCTTTGGGCCTGGAATTGAACTTACTCCCACTGCTTAACTCTCAGCCAAACAATAGACAGGGCTATGAGCTAAATAACCACACCAGGGAGATGACCTCCTTAGGGAAAAAAGAAAAAGAAAAGCAAGGAAGTAACTTACCATTAAAGTCAGGATGGTGGTTATCTTTGGGGGAAGAGGCAGCTGGGGTGACAGGGGGCATCTGGGGAGCAAGTAGTGTTCTGTTTCTTTACCTGGATGGCGATTCCATAGGTCTTTGCTTGATTTTAAATTACTGAACTGTCCTTCGTTCTGTTCACTTTTCTGTGCATGTGTTATGTTTTGCAATAAAACCATTTACAAAAGATGGCTTATGATGGAAAGCAAATGACCCAGCCCCACCTTCCCCAGCAGGCGCAGGGACCAGGGGTTCCCCAAAAGCAACCACTGGTCTCCATTCCTGGTAGTTTTCTCTCTATCTCTAGAAATGCTGTGGTGCTTCTTTCGAATCTATATGGCAATGGAATTTTACCATTCTTCATCCTGTTTATTTCTGTAAGGTCACTAGTAATGGCTTCACTTTCATTCCTGATTTGACTAATTTGAGTCTTTTCTCTTTTTTCCTTCGTCAGTCTAGCTAAAGATTTATCCATTCTGTTGATCTTTTCCAAGAATCAACTTTTGGTTTTGTTGACTCTCTCCATTGTTTCTCTATTTTGTGGACCTCTTCTCTCGTCTACTATTTCCTTCCTTCTGTTGCCTTTGGGTTTACTTTGCTCTTCTTTTTTCTAATTCCTTAAA
Source organism: Orycteropus afer afer (assembly GCF_000298275.1). Taxonomy (NCBI): domain Eukaryota; kingdom Metazoa; phylum Chordata; class Mammalia; order Tubulidentata; family Orycteropodidae; genus Orycteropus; species Orycteropus afer. The sequence goes on along the minus strand of NW_006921783.1, from coordinate 4,580,441 downwards.
GTGGAAAGAAAAGCTATTGATTGGAAGTCTTTCATCCTCTTTAATGTAGGTGTTTACAGCTATAAATACCCTTCTGAGCTGCTTCCGTTGCATCCTGCAAGCTTTGGTCTACTTTTTCTTCATTTTCATTCATCTTGAAGTATTTTCTAATTTCCCTTATGATTTTTTTTCTTTAACCTATTGGTTATTTAGAAGTGTGTTGTTTAATTTCCACATATGTGTGGCTTCGCCATCTGTTACTGATTTCTAATTTTATTCCATTGTGGTCAGAAAACATACTTTGTATGATTTCAACTTTTTAAATTTATTGAGACTTGTTTTGTGACCTGAAATGTGGCCTATCTTGGAGAATATGCCATGCATCTGGAGACGAATGTCTATTCTATTATTATGAGTGGTGTTCTATAGATGTCTTTTAGGCCCAGTTGGTTTATAATGTTACCCAAGTATTCTATTTCCTTGTCGATCTTCTGTTTTATTCATTATGTCAGGGAGATTTTGTATCTCACCTACATAGTGCTTATAATGTGAAAGTTATAACCCATTTCAGGGGTCTACAATTCACTAGGAGAGGGGTAACTTCAATTCTACGGAGCTGGGCTATTGCATCCCTATTTCCCAATACAGGATGGTCTTCCTCATCCCCACACTATCTTGTAGCCTGGGTTTTAGGCATCTGTGAAACCTCTATTAGTCTCAATTATTCCCCTACATTCCCGAGACTACTAACCCATATGTGAGCAAAGCAGAACTCGAAGTCTTAAGGACCAGAGACGGGGAGAATCTTGCTCTAGGTCTCCTGAACCAGGCCTGCTGATGTCCCAACATGTGCTCGGTCCACAGCACCATAGACTGACCCACTAGCTGTCAAGAAAAAAGAGACCTTCTGGATAGCACCCTCTTTGTCATTTCCATTTGTGGTGTGCTGTGGTTATGGGTGGAGGCAAGCTTGGAGTAGGCAAGACAGGCTGTGATGAAGTGGACATCCCATGGCCCTTAGAAGACCTAGACTTCCACCCCAGCTCCAGTACTTTGAACTGTGTGATCTTGGGCAAGTCACTCTCCCTCACTGAATTTTACTTTCTTCATATACAAAATAGAAAACATCTGATCATGCCATCATTTACTGAGTCCTCACCATGTGTCCAATACTGTATGTGTAATTGCATTCAATCATCCCAACAGCTTTGGAAGAAGTAGGAAACTGAGGTCCCCGAAAGCAAAATAACTCACCCAAAGCCATAGCTACTCGATGCTAGGAACAGCATTCAATCACTGCTCTCTTGTGGCTCCAAAGCTATAGTGTAGAGAGCAGGTTCCACCACCACAGGCATTCCATTTCCCCTCGGAGCTTTCTTTGGTTTACATATTTCCTATGAAACACTCCACCAAGACTGCCTAATTTTACAATGAGTTTGGGATCATGGTACGTTTGTCAACCTATCCCCAGGACTTCCTCACTCCCTCGACCTTGTGCATTATACCCCCTTCCCTTTCCCACCTACAAACTATCCCCCAGAATTCTCCACTCCTCCTTCTGGTTCCCTCAGCACCTATCCCAGCAAGCATTTATTGAGCTACCAGGATCAAGTCAGGCTTTTTCCCTGCCCCTGCAGCTCTTGGGGGTGGATATAAACACACAAATGGGCAAACTGAGGCTCTGAAGGCAGGTGTTCTAAGGTAAAAAGACATCTGTGAGCCAACTGGGAATGTGAAGGTGGACTGAGTATCAGATGATAGTCATCAATGGGATTATTGTTAACTGTTAGGTGTGATCATGGCACCACAGTCAGTTATCAGATAGAGGGACATACTGCAAGTTTTCCAAGTAAAATGAGATGGTGTCTGGGATTTGCTTCCAACTACCCCAGCAAAGGAGTTCCTAGGTGGCACAAACAGTAAGTCCTCATCACTCGGTCACAATAACTATCAGCTTCGCTAACTGCAACTGAAAGACTGACAGTTTGAACCCGCCTAGGTCTGGCGATCTAAGCATAGGTACTGAAACAAGGCGGGCTTGTGCTTACTCACTGATCTGCACTGAACACTTTCCCTTGTTACCCTCCCGAGAGGGACCGGGTGTCCGGGAGCTAGGTAAGCATGGGCGGGCTTGTGCTTAGTCCCCAGGAGCGAGGTAAGCACGGGCGGGCTTGTGCTTACTCACTGATCTGCACTGAGCACTTTCCCTTGTTACCCTCCCGAGAGGGACCGGGTCTC